>NC_079495.1:98170956-98496269 GCF_030052815.1 Hevea brasiliensis | reverse complement strand
GACCGACCACCTCCTCAAATCTCAGGGAGATTGAAGAAATTGGATTTGAGAACTTACATGCGTCGGAATAAGACATACAACCATTGAGCTTGATACACTTGATCAACCAGTATCCCTGGAATCAATGTTTGAAGAATGTGGTGAGTCTCCTTTACTTTCTGATGATCCTAATTCTATGTCTGAGTTGAATTCTACTATTAATGATTTTAATATTCCTATTGCTCTCAGAAAAGGAGTCAGGACTTGTACTAAGCATCCTGTTTCTATTTTTATTTCCTATGACTCTTTGTCTCATTCCTGTAGAGCTTTTGTCTTGTTTGTTTCTTCTGTTTCTATACCACAGGATTGGAAGAAAGCATGTCTTGTTCCAAAATGGAAGACTGCTATGATTGGGAGATGAAGGTTTTGGCAAAGAATGAGACATGGGATCTTGTTAATCTCTTTGATGGAAAAAATCAGTTAGATGCAAGTAAGTGTTCACTGTGAAGTACAAAGCAGATGGCTCAACTGAGAGATACAAAGCTAGATTGATAGCAAAGGATTCACACAGATATATAGGATAGATTATCCGGAGACTTTTACCCCTGTTGCAAATATGAACACTATCAGAATTTTATTGTCACGTGTAGCAAATCTTGATTGGAATTTACAACAGTTTGATGTGAAGAATACTTTTTTGCATAAAGACTTAGAGAAAGAAGTGTTTATGGAAATATCTCTAGGATTTGATGATGAAAAAACCAAGGAAAAGGTTTGCAGATTGAAAAAGGCTTTGTATGGCCTAAAGCAGTCTCCTAGGGCATAGTTTGATAGATTCAACAAGGCTGTGATCTCCTTTAGCTTCGGTCAGAGTAATGCTGATTATACTTTATTTATAAAACATTGTAGAGGTAAGATCATATTACTAATTGTTTATGTGGATGATATAGTAGTGACAGGATATGATGAGGAAGAAATTGCAAATCTGAAGCAACATCTAGTACAGGAGATTGAGATTAAGGACTTTGTAAAATTGAGGTACTTTCTTGGAATAGATGTTGCCGAATTACATAAAGGGATCTTCATTTTACATATTAGATCTTTTGGAAGAAACAGGTGTGTTGGGCTGTAAACTAGCAGAGTTTTTCCCATTAAGGCAAATCATAGATTGCAAGCTGAAGTTGGGGAGTCGGTGGATTATGGAGATATCAGAGACTAGTTGGCAGATTGATCTATCTTTCACACATTAGACTATATATAGCCTTTGCAGTAAGTCTGGTGAGTCAATATATGCATGATTCTCGTGAATCTCATTTAGAAGCTGTTTTTCGCGTTCTAAGATATTTGAAATCTGTCGTTCGGAGAGGACTTCTTTTCTCAAAGCACGGACATCTTCAAATGAAGGTCTTTACAGATGCAGATTGGGCTGGATCTCTTGATGATAGAAGGTCAACAACGGGTTATTATACTTTTGTTGGTGGTAACCTTGTCACTTGGAGAAGTAAGAAACAAAGTGTGATTGCTAGATCCAGTGCAGAAGCTGAATATAGAGTCATGGCTCAAGGTGTCTGTGAATTGTTGTGGTTACGAAAGTTAATGGAAGAACTAAAACTATCATAAACAAATAGTTTATACTTGTTTTGTAATAACAAAGCTGTTATTAGTATTGTCCACAATCCAATACAACATGATTGAACTAAGCATATATAAATTGACCGATACTTCATAAAGGAGAAAATTGTAGATAGATCATTGAGTGTCTCTCATGTGACTTCTAAAGATCAGTTAGCCGATGTGTTTACTATGGGACTCAGCTGCAAAATGTTTCATTCTCTAGTTTACAAGTTAGGCATGTGTAATATACATGAACCAACTTGAGGGGGAGTGTTGGAATCTCAATCCCTACATTAAAAGGATTATTATTTCTTTCTCCTTATATATATCTTTTCTTCTACTTGTATTAGTTTCTATTAAATTAGGTTTTCTTGTAAAATTAAGAATCTTGTATATAAATAGGCATATGTACAAAGTCATTGATACATAATGGCACTTGGGACAGATAGAGCTTCCTTGTTGAGGGTAAATATGGCCAAGAACCTAGCAATTAGACTACTACTCTAGCTATCTTGAGACTTGTCTAAGTTGGGGGCTATATTTGTAGCATTTGAGGTGGCAAATGTGAGAAGTGTAATGATGATATTCAGTGATTGGATAACTTATTGTAGGAAGTTTCTTGTTAAAATCTCTTAAGGTTTTAAGTCATTCTAAAGGCAGAAATATTTCCCAGACCTCTATCCAAATGAGAGTAGGGTTTGATTTCCCCTCAGCACTCTAGGGATTAGAGTCACTTCTTGAGTATTTCACTCAGTTGGGATTGATTAGGTTTGTCTTTAGAAGGAAGTCTCTCAAATCGGACGGTCTTTGGAAAGAGGTATCTCAAATTAGACCTTCAAGTGCCCATGTAAGCCAATGGAATGTGACATGTGTTGATATTCCAGTGATCATCCTATTTTGTGTAATATCACTTACCATTGAGCTCCACCTGGTGACTTAAAAATGAATTAACTTTTGTAGTTTCAACAATCTCTCCTGTGAAAAAATCATTGAAACAACAATCTTTTGGTTGTTTTAAGGGAAACTTTTCTCATTCAGCCTTGCCTTCCATCTGTGCGTGCATGTCAACACCGTCATTAATTATACATGTCTATTGTTTGGTGGATGCAATTGTTACCAATTCAAAGATTCATGGACCAAATTTATAAAATTGAAAAATGGATGCAAAATTAGGACATTTGAGATCATTAGGCTAAGAAAAAACCGAAGTTTTCACAATTATGATTTGAATCAAAATATTTCCATCGAGTGGTCAGAGGAAAATTAACATTGGAGCTTCAATTAGTGCCTTTAGACAGGAAATGCAAATGTGTCAAATGCATTATGAAACAATTCATGGGTAGATGTTATTGTTCTCTTTATGAGGGTGTGAGAGAGTGTTTGTGTTGTTTCCATCCAATTATCCAGAAACCTATTTGCAATTCTGGTTGAAACATTATATATGCTGACCAGTGACCATACTGAAACAGGTGTTATCTAAATTATGCAATCAGCCAGTTATTGTCTATATACCAGAGCATGAGGTATGCTTGTTCACTTATAGTTTCTGGGTATTAATTTCCGATCACTGAAACTTGTGTAATTTAGGTGTGTACTCTCTCTCTCTCTCTCTCTCTTTCTCTCTCTCTTCACATCTTTTTCCAGTACTTCAAAAAGTGGCGCTTCAAGTTAACTAAATTCCTAGGAGATTTATTATTTTTACTTTGTTTATGGATCATCAAATTGGGGTTATACACAGGATTACTTCGTGCATGTTACAAGTCTAATAATTCTCTAGGACTAAAGCATGAGATAGCAATTTTGCCCACCCTTCTAAAAGGGGCTGCGTCAATTTTGCCTCAAGTTTGTGTCGATTGAAGGAATTTTAAATTCAGATTTGATTGGAACAATACATTTTATTTCTTAAATTAATTAGATTCATGACTATAGATTAGGTTCATGAATGCGAATAAAAATTTTATCTGAGTGTGGACTTGAATTATCTATAAACAAAGTATCATTTCAAATCCAACTCAAATAAGTTATTAACCATATTTACGAATTTATTTTTATCTATAATTCTAATTAATTGAAGCATCAGTTTATTTTTGTTCAAGCAATTTAAACCAAAACCATATCCAAAATTTTATTTTGAAATTATTTTATCCAAACGTAGCATAGTAGTGTTCCAAATTTAGTATATATGCATAAGGTATTTGAAGTAATATATAAAAATATATTTTTTTTATAATTTTCTAAATTATATGTATAAAAAGAAAAGGACACCCCTTTCCCCACCTGAAGTACTTGTTCCTCTCTTGCTCTGTCCCATTGACATTCTTATTAAGAAGGGATGGTGAAATCCGTTGTTGGGACAATAATGATTTCACTTGAGGGAGCTAGGTGTAGCACGCCAAATTAATGCCAGACCATGTGTGGCCATCCTTGTATTTAGTATATTTTGCATTGCTCATTACACTAAACTACTGACATTGATTATGAGCATGAAATAGGTGATAGAATCATGGATTCTAGAAGTATTTTGAGTTTCTTTTAATTTCTCATCAATTTGATTAGGTGCAAGATGGTGCTATTCATCTAATAATGGTACATATTTGACCGTGTCTGGTTGAATTGCAGCATGGGGGTGGATGGGGCTCTTGCTTTATTCCCATTGCAGAATATGGAAGAGAGTTTCGCAGGGGCTCAAGAAATGGCAAACCAAGGAAAGTTGTGAGGCTACTGTACAGTGGTAAGAACCATTATGATCTGCTTGTCTGAGAATTATTCATGGGAGTAATGCTGAACATCGATACATGCCAAGGACATGGATGTTAATGTTAGTTTGTATTTATATCCGAGAAGAACTAGTGTCTTACTCCGTTTATGTTGTAGAAGCTGGAAAATAAGCGCTGATGCAATTTTTGCTGGTCTTTCTCATTGAGACTATTTACGTTCTTTTCTACTTTGGGAGGGTGGGGGCTGGCTGTTTAGTGTAAAAGAGATCACATGACTTGATCTGATGATCTGTACCCCAAACTGCCTCCTGCTTGGCCTTTTGTGCTAAGTGACCATGATTTTCTGTGGTATTTGTTTACTTTTCCACTGCTATTTGTTTGTACTTTTTCATTGTGGAAGCAAACCTTTTTATGCCTTATAGCTTTTACAATTTTCAATATATATATAAAAGTAGATGCGATGTTAAATTCATGAATATGGTTCCTTCAGTCTTTTTATAAATAATAAAACAATTTTCATTTAAAAAATTTTTGGGCAGAATAAATTAAATTCAAGTTTTTTAGTTATAAATATAAATCATGGAAAATTTATCTATAATTACAGTCTACTTGATCTTGAGATTTTATAATAGTAATAGTAATAATAATTAAGTCTATATTTGACATTTAAAAAAATCTTTAATTTTTTTAAATATTCTTGGTATTTTTTGTAATAATTGTTGTGAGGTTAATTTATGATTTTAAATGTCTTTAAAAAAAAAGTTAATTTTAATTATTTTCTTTTTTTTTCATAATTTTAAATTTTAGGATAAATAATTATTTAATTTATGAGGTTTATCAACATTAATTAGTTATTCTCTTTATTTTTAGAATTAAATTATTTAATTTTTATATTTAATTTCATCAATAAATTCATCATTTCATCCAAAAAAGTAACTATTTTCTCGTTTGAAGGAAAGAAAATGACTGTACCATGCCTTCGTCACTCCTCTTTTATCTCTTTATCTTTTTCCCTTCTTTGATTATTTTCTCTTGCTCTTTACCTCTCTTATATAAAATTATTGTTTTATTATATAATTTCTCCACTTATTTTCAACCTCCTTCCTCTTTTATTTTTACCCCCTCTCCCCACCCCCTCTTCTCTCTCTCTCTCTCTCTCTCTCTCTCTCTCCATCCTACTTGTTTTGTACTCTCTCTCTCTTCATCCTACCTGTTTTATACTTTATCTTGCTCTCTTTACCCCTCTCTCTCTGTCTCTCTCTCTCCCCTTACCTCTTTATGTTTTCTGCTCTCTTCCACCTCCATTTTCTACCCCCCCTCTCCCTCCCTCCCTTGAGTCTCTTTGTTTTATGCACTCTTCTACCCTCTTGCTGCCTCTCCCCCCTCCACTCCTATAATTAAAAAAAAAAAAAAAAAATTTTCCTCAAAAATCATACTATGGAAACCCAAAATTAAAATTGAAACAATTTCTTCCACAATCAATAGATGTATAATCTACAAACCCAAAATCAAAATAAAATCAATCTCATCTAAAATCAACAAATCTATAATTTGCAAAATCCAAATTTTAAATCATATCAATCTTATTAAAAACCATCAAATTCGTAATTTGCAAATCCAAAATTAAAATCAAAACAATCTCTTTCAAAATCAATAAATCTATAATGAAAAATTTATAATTGAGATCTAAATAATAATTCCTTCAAAAGAAAGAGAAATGGAGAGAAATAGAAGCACAATCAAGACAACAACTCCCTTTATGTATTTTTTGAATTCTCGTCAATATTCTCAAGTTAATATTATCGCTTTCACTTCGTCCACTCTTGTTGCAATTTTTTCTTCCCTTTTTGTAATATTTTTAGAATACTTGAATATTTGTGGCAAGCTGTGAAGAGACAAATTGATTAATTTGCATTTGCCTCTGATCCATCTCCATTTCAATCGAAAATTTGTTTGGGAAGTGTCGCTTGAAGGACTTGTAGCCACCTTTTACTTGAATTTAAATACTTGCCCGCAATATCCATATTTTACTTTCAGTTCATTATTTTGATGAAGTTCAATAATATATCTTTAAAAATATCAAATTTGAGAGACCAATTCTAACCTAATCCGATCCAAAGAACCCCTAAACTGGAATGGCCCATCCCTCTGTATTTGTGAAAATTACTCAAATCTAATAAATAATTTAAATATTTTAGTTTTTTAAAATTCAATTAAATTTTATTTTAAATTATTTTTATCTATTTTAATATTGATTTTATTATTTAAAATGATTTAAATTCCTTTAATTTTATATACTTAATTAATAATTTATGTAAATATAAAATTCAATAATAATTTTATTTTAAAAGTATTATAATTTTATAAGTATTTAAATTCTTTTTTCTAAATATAATATTTAAAATTTATAAATAAAATTATAAAAATATATTCTTATATAAAATGATTTGAACAATAGATAATTAATGTATAAAACTCAAAATCAATATAAAGGTTAATGATTATATTTGGATTCATCCTAAATTCGATAATATACAATGCAAATCCACTTTAATTGGATCAAATTAAAATAAGTATTCAAAAATATTTATTTATTGTAGTTCCTCATATAGTAACATTTAATTTGAAGAATGAATTAAAATTAAAATTAAAATAAAAAAAATAAAAGAGTGATTAAGAATTTAATATAAATGATTAAAAGATTATTTCAGTTAAATAATAATAATAATAATAATTAATAATTAAAAATAATTACAATCCAGTTGAAAAATATAATCGAATTTTTCCAAGTTTCTTTTGCACGTGCGAAGTGCTAAGCGCTAACCGAGTCTTTAAAACCTCCAAGAGGAGATGAAGTAAATTGTTTGGCATTCGTACGTTCTCTTCCTTGTCTTCTCTTTTCGTTGAGACTCCTAACTCTGAACCCCACAATAGCTACAATCATCAGCTAGAGACATAGATTCTAGGGTTTTCTTACACACTTCATTCTAAACTAAATTCGATTCAAAGCAAATGGAAGGAGTCAGCAATGGAGGGATGTTGTACCATGAGGTGCAAGAGGCCAAGCTTTGCGCCGTACATTGCGTCAACACGGTGTTGCAGGGACCCTTCTTCTCCGAATTTGATTTGGCAGCGCTCGCTTCCGATCTTGATTGCAAGGAGCGCCAGATGATGCAAGAGGGCAGCGTTTCCACTGGCGATTTCCTCTCCGCCGAATCCCACAACGTCTCCTTGGACGGCGACTTTAGTATACAGGTTCGCTTCCCTTTTTAATTCCAATGTTTCCCATTTTATATATTTTTTTTTGTGCTTTATTCTGTTTCTGGATAAATTGGAAAGAAAGGACGGGAAATTTGGAAAGAACGGAAAGGAAAATTTGTGGATTTGGGGAGTTATGATTACATGGTTGGATGAATATCGATTAATTTGATGGATGATCAGAACCAATTTGAATTTGAAATTATCCTTAACTTCTACCCATATTTGTGTCTGTTATTAAATGCCTACCACTTTTTTGCCCCCTTAACTTGTGTTATATCTGGGTAGGATAGTATTATAATAGTTTTTAAGAGTATTTATGCTTTTATGTTTTCTATTTAATTGTTCTCCTACTTCTAGTTATGGGTGGATAATCAAATTTGCTTCTTTTACTTCCTTGTGCTCTTTTTAGTTGCTGAGAATAGGGGGAAGTAAAAGAAAAAGGAATTATGGAATTTGAATGTCATACATTTTCTTCGTTGCTTGCCAATCTGAAATAACGGATGAGTGTATCAAATCATCCAGGTCAAGTCATTGATAGAGCATAATTAGATTTTTGGTAACTGGTAATTACATGATGGAAGGAATCATATAAATCCTTTCGTGCATTGATTGGATAGGTTATTTTACATTTTTATGCTGTGAAAGCTAGGAATGAGAAAGAACTCTAATGTTAAATTATGTTTTCCTATACTTTGATCTAAAAGTCGGTTCAAATGATCTCATGTTGAGGACAGATTTGAATAGCTCAAAATAAATGGAGACACTTTGTATTTAGAAATTATTTTCTCTATTTCTTCAGTTAGACTCAGTAAATTTATTCCAATTGTCACATGTTTAGTTGGTTGGGTGGAAGAAGAATAGAGGTAAGATTAAGAAGGGGTGCAAAGAATATGGAGGCGAACATTACACAATCGACAATGAATGTGTGGCTTGGGGTGGGGGAAGAAGATAGGCCAAATACATACCAGGTACCTGTGAACTAAGTTTTGGACCTATTAGACACCTGAACTTAAAAAGAACTTAAACACAAAATTTGCACAGTAAAATATGCGACATACACACGTGATGATGTGTACAAAGACTGCCAATTAGCTAAAATGTTTTTTGACGTGGCACTCAAGCTTCCTCTTCCCATATCTCTTCTTCTTCTCATAGAAATCCATGAAGCAATAAATCGTGCCCTTTGAGCTTCAAAAGAGTTAACACATAAATATCAAGATTTTACGATCATTATGGGAAGTTCTTAAAACCCATTAAAAAAAGCATAAAGTGAAAGTGTGTATAATAATACCTAGAAACAAAGAAAAACAATAAATTGATAGGTTTATTAAACCTTTTCTTTTTTGACAATGCTGAAATAATTTCTCATATTTTTCTTGAAATTAATTAGTTGACTTATACACCGTATCCATATGACAAGATGATGATCGAAAAAAAAGTTTCAACTCAGCTGATCATTAAGCAAAGAAAAGCACGAGCAGTAGCATTGCATGGTCAAAATTTTTATTTGAAAAAACACTAAATTGTTAGCTTGGCTGATATGGAAGCATTTGGAGGCAATCCTATCCTTGGGGTTTTCTGCTTGAAGTTGCTGCACATTAAGGGCTTGAACCAAAACCCTTAAAGTTACAAGGTCATGACTTCTAGCACTGCTTCATTAGCACCCCTTGTGACAAATAAGTTGAAGCAGTATTCACAGCACCATTCCACATGTTAGTAGACTTTGACAGTTTTAATAGTCAACTTGGAGGAAATTCCCATACTCTGTGTCAGATAGTGTCTTATCCAGCACCTGTGTCTACTCTTCTCTGTTTTACTCCATTTTAGAGATTCAAAGCAGAGGATAGAGATAAGAAGTTAAGTCATGGGATATAAATTACAATGCACATGCATTATTTTGATAAAATGACATAGGATACCCACAAGGATAGAAGTCATGATCTTCTCCCAAAAAATCTTGATCACCAGCCATTATCACTAAAATCTTCTCCTGAAAAATCTTCCTTGACTTACCTGCATCGCCCTCTTTCTCGTTATCACTTTCAAGATCTCTTTGGTCAACAGCTTTCTAAACAACCAACAAGTCTCCAATAAGAGCAAGCTAAGATCAGTAAGTGTAGACACTATATTTTGTCTGGGTGCTTTCTCAAATTGTAATTAAAAATAATAAGAAATAAATTTCGATTTATTTTCCTATACGTTCAAATTTCAATCAAATTTTTTGGATTTTAATTTTAATTTTAAAATGACCTTTTAATTTCAATTATCAAGTTTAATCAATTCTCAATTTCAATTTAACTTTAACTTCGACCCCAATCAAATTTTAATTAATTATCCTTTTCATTTCAACTCTTAATTAGATTGTAATTTTAATTTTAATGTCAATTCATTTTAATTTTGAGGAAAGAAAATCTTTTTTGTGCCAATTTTAATCTTAGCCTTTAATTTGTTAGGATTTTTTTTTAACCATTAGATTTAGGATTTTTGTTTTAGAATTTTTTTTTTAAAAGAGCAAAATAGTTTCAATTAATCCCCACCCTTGATTTTACTTTAACTTTAAAGGTAGAAAAACAAAATTAGTTCTAACTTAATTTCAACCCTCCATTTTCTTTCTTTAACTCTAGACTCTTCATTTTAGGGTTTTTATTACTCTTTAAATACCCATCTTCTACTGTGCATAAAGGGAGGAGAGAAGGGAATTATGGGGCAGGTTTTGGAGAAAGCAAAAACTAAAATATATATCTAGAGTTTCTCCTCTCCGACATGGTTCAGGTCCCTTTTGTTCTCACCTATGCCTTTTCTCTTCTACCCAACCCCACTCTACCTGTCTTTTTTCCTTCTCTTTCGAAACAAACAAGCCACAACCACTCTCCTCTCGTAAATCAGAGTTGAAACCTAGTCCCATCTCTTTACTGTTGGCTTTATCACGCGGAGCAAACCCATCCAATGAGCCCATTTTCGTACTGAACAAAGCAGTGCTAGTGCCTTCATCAAGCTTCATCCGAATTGCGTTTTGAAGTAACACTTTGGTTTAGGCCCGTTCTGCATCGGATACCCATTCTCTTACTCGACAGCATTAAACGCACCAACACCCATGTTCGCCTGCAACAGATAGAGAGTGACCATCTACACACCGCCTGTGCTAATCTCATTTCAACCTCCATTGTTTGTAACCACGATTTCTCCATTCTTGGTCACTCTTATGGTGTGGTTAAAGCTTAACCACTATTCCTTTTAAACTTGTATAGAAAATTAAGTGCCCATTTTGATTTGTTAGTTTACTACTGCAAAAATGATGTTTTAAGGTGAGTTTCTTGCTAAAATAGGTGTTACTGGTTCTTAAAAAATTAGATATACAGTGGTGCTAAAGTCGTAAGAATGTTTTTATGCGTACATATGCTTTTAGTCGTTGGGTCAAAATGTTGGGTGTAATAATCTGTTTGTTCTAGACTCTAATATGATTATTTGAAATCTGTTTGTTTTCTATCTCATCACTCTCCAGCTTGAAGATGAGGGGTAGATGATATTTATGATCAATGCCTTTGTCTACTAAGTCTTTGTAGTTTGTGTGTTGTTGATATCTCACGGTCAATCTTATTTGTTTTAAAGCTCATTTCCTCTTTGTGTTAATATCACCCGTTTCCTAACATATTTCCAAAGGGGAGAAGTGTTTGTGATTAAATTTATTGTTAGTTCTATTATATGTAGAAACTTGTTTTGAGTTAATTTGTGAACTAAGGGTCATTGATTTGTCGTTATTAAGATATCAACTGTTGTGATACTCAAGTTTATGAACTTTATTCTTGAAATTGTACCTTTTTTTCTCTTTTGCAATTTACTAAAGTCTAAAGATGCTAATGGAGGAAAATGTTTTAAGCTTGGCTTTTGAGAATATATAGATATAAGTTAATTTGGGTTCTAGTTAATTATTTATTATTTCGAATGACGAAACTCAAGTTGGTTAAGAGGGCTTCCATTACTAGATTAGACTCTCTAAGCAATAATTGATTGTCTACCTAAAATTAAGCCATTAATTTGGGATAGATTCAATTGAGATCCCTATTAATTTAATTTTTCAATTTAATTATTGAGTTTTACTTTGATAATTTCCTTTTCTTTCAATAAATCAATTTAATATGGATTTTAATTGATTGTCTATCTTAAATTAGACCATTAATTTGGGATAGATTAAATTGAGATCTCTATTAATTTAATTTATCAACTTTGATTTAATTTATTGATTTAAGTATTGAGTTTTATCTCAATTGGAATACACCAAGGATCAGCCATAAGCCCTTACATTTTTACATTAGTTTTAGATGAACTGACGAAACATATACAAGAGAGTATTTCTTGGTGCATGATGTTTGCGGATGATATTGTTCTGATAGATGAGACACGAGAAGGAGTCAATAGGAAGCTAGAATTTTGGAGAAGTACTCTAGAGTCAAAGGGTTTTAAGTTAAGTAGAACGAAGACAGAATACATGCATTGCAAGTTCAGTGAAGGCCAAACTGGTGATAGGAAATGAGTTAGTTTGAATGGAGTGGTACTGTTCCAAAGTAATCACTTTAAATATCTAGGCTCAGTCCTTCAAGTAGATGGGGGATGTGAGGAGGATGTTAGTCATAGGATTAAAGCCGGATGGTTGAAGTGGAGACGTGCCACGGGAGTTTTATGTGATCGTAAGATTCCCAATAAATTAAAAGGAAAATTTTACCGTACAGCCATACGACCGGCTATGTTATATGGTAGTGAGTGTTGGGCACTGAAAGAGTTGTATGTATCTAAGATAAGAGTTGCAGAGATGAGAATGTTAAGGTGAATGAGTGGCCATACTAGACTAGATAAAGTCCATAATGAAAGTATTAGAGAAAAGGTAGGAGTGGTGCCAATTGAAGATAAGTTGAGAGAAGGGAGATTAAGGTGGTTTGGTCATGTGAAGCGTAGACATACGGAGGCTCCAGTTAGACAAGTAGAGCACATTAGGTTAGAGGATAGAAAGAAAAAAAGAGGTAGACCTAAATTGACTTGGAGGAGAGTAGTACAACATGACTTAGAAGCATTACACATTTCTGAAGATTTAACCCAAAATCGTTCAGAGTGGAAAAAGCGAATCCATATAGCCGATCCCAAATTTTTGGGATAAAGGCTTAGTTGAGTTGAGTTGAGTTGAGTTGAGTATTGATGAGACTCAAGTTAGTTAAGAGGCCACCCATTAACCAATTAGATGGTCTATCTTAAATCAGGCCACTAATTTGGGATAGATTAAATTGAGGTCCCTATTAATTTAATTTATCAATTTTAATTTAGTTTAACAATTTTGATTAATTATTGAGTTTTGTTTTGATTACCAATAATTTCATTTTCTCAATAAATTAAATTAATATGAATTTAGTTGTTCATTGATTATTGTTAATGATGAGACTCAAGTTGGTTAAGGGGGCCACCCATTAGCTAATTAGATACTCTAGGCGATAATTGATGGTCCATCCTGGATTAGGCCACTAGCTTAGGATAGTTTAAAGTATAATCCTATCATTCTAATTTACAAATTAAAATCGTAGGCTTAATAATTACTTATGTGATGCTACATGCTAATTGATTAGTTTTTACAATTGAATTGATCTACCTATAAAACTACAAGGTAACTTGTGCTTCCTTTTCTATTAAATTACCTTGAGTTAAAACCTAGCACCAACTTAGTAGAACTTTAATTGGATGTTTTGATAGATATTGATGTGGAAGAAGTTAGTATGAAATATTTGTGTAGGCTAGGATGGCAGATTTATGCAGGTTGTGTCTTGATTGAATTTGGAAAACATCCAATTTATAGGGGATACTTTGCCAAATTTTCGGCAGATTAGTGGTTAGTGAAATGTGTGCTTTTTTAATACAATCAAATTTTTAAAATTTGAATTAATATGAATTTATGGTTGTTGGTTTTACCGACGATGATACTTTAACTTGTTAATGGGGCCACTTATTAATAGGTTAAACTCTTTAGGTATTAATTGACACCTCCCTTGAATTAGGCTACTAATTGGAAATTCATTTTGAAAGTATTCCTTTTTAGCCGTATACGTGTATTTAGAATACGTTTAACATTCCATTATCATTATCATGTTTAAAATAAAGAAAACACTTTTTTTTCAGTAATTTTCATTTTTTTTCAAAAAGAAAACTAAAGATTTTTTTTATAATAAAAATAAATTTATTTTCACCTTAATACTATAAAAATAAATATTTTCATAAAGATTTTTTTAAGATAAATCAAATTTATATTTTCTTTTCCGCAAATATATAATTTCCCTTTTTAAAAGTTTAGCTTATACTTTTGACAATATGACAAAAAATTTAATTTTGAGTGAAATTTAAATTGAAAGTTTATTTTTCACTTTGCCCTTTAAATTTCAAGTAAATTTAATTTTTACTTAGCAAAGGACTTGAGATCCATATTTTATTTTCTGTATAACCACTTTTTTAATTTTATGCAAATTTAATTTTTAGTAAAGTCTAAACCCAAAGAAAATGCTAGATGAATGGAAGAGGAGTATTTTAGTACCTATTTTTAAAAATAAAGGAGACATACAGAGTTACTCAAACTATAGGAGAATTAAATTCATGAGCCATACTATGAAGTTGTGGGAGAGACTTGTGGAACATTGACTACGTCATGACATTTCTATATTTTCCAATCAATTTCGCTTCATGCCTGGTCATTCAACTATGGAAGCGATCTTTCTTATTAGAAGCTTGATGGAGAAATATAGAGATGTGAAGAAAGATCTACACATAGTTTTTATCGATTTGGAGAAGGCTTATGATAGTGTTCCAAGAGATGTCTTATGGAGAGTGTTAGAATAAAAGATGGTATCTATTAGGTACATACAAGTGTTGAAAGATATGTACGAAGGAGCAACTACTATTGTGCGCACAGTGGGAGGGGACACAAAAGATTTTTCTATCTCAATTGGATTACACCAACAGCTATAAGCCCTTACCTTTTTACATTAGTTTTAGATGAATTGACAAAATATATACAAGAGAGTATCCCTTGGTGCATGATGTTTGCAGATGATATAGTTTTGATAGATGAGACGCGAGAAGGAGTCAATAGAAAGCTAGAGCTTTGGATAAGTACTCTAGAGTCAAAGGGTTTTAAGTTAAGTAGAACGAAGACAGAATACATGCATTGCAAGTTTAGTGAAGGCCGAAATGGTGATAGAAAGGAGTTAGTTTGGATGGAATGGTACTGCTCCAAAGTAATTACTTTAAATATTTCGGTTCAATCATTCAAGTAGATGGGGAATGTGAGGAGGATGTTAGTCATAGGATTAAAGCTGGATGGTTGAAATGGAGAAGTGCCATAGGAGTTTTATGTGATCGCAAGATTTCCAATAAGTTGAAAGGAAAATTTTACTATACAGCCATACGATCGGCCATGTTATATGGTAGTGAGTGTTGGGCACTGAAGGAGTCATATGTATCTAAGATAAGAGTTGGGGAGATGAGAATGTTAAAGTGGATGAGTGGTCATACTAGACTAGATAAAGTCCGTAATGAGAGTGTTAGAGAAAAGGTAGGAGTGGTGTCAATTGAGGATAAGTTGAGAGAAGGGAGATTGAGATGGTTTGGTCATGTGAAGCGTAGACATACGGAGGCTCCAGTTAGACAAGTAGAGCACATTAGGTTAGAGGATAGAAAGAAAAAAAGGGATAGACCGAAACTGACTTTGAGGAGAGGAGTACAACATGACCTAGAAGCATTACATATTTTCGAGAATTTAACCCAAAACCGTTTAGAACGGAGAAAGAGAATCCATATAGCCGACCCCAAATTCTTGGGATAAAGGCTTAGTTGAGTTGAGTTGAGTTGAGTTTTAATTTTTAGTAAAGGACCCAAAGTCCACAATTTTTTTTAATAAAAATCACTCTTCATGTCTTGCTGTCCTTAAAATTTTAAAATTATAGCCATCTCTTATGAAAATCTGCCGATTGTCAAATTTAGAAGCCTTATTTTCGAAGATATGTTTTTTTTTTAATCATTCTAAACTTCCTTATACAAAAAAAATAAATAATTTTAAGCATACTGTTTACACTATATTTGGATTATGATTTGTGATGGTTTCATATTATATGGTATGGTTAATGTACATGCTTGGGAAGATTGTTCGTAGCAAAAAATGGTTTTGGGTTGTAACCATAATTTTATCGTAGTTTTTTAAACCACTAATTTAGTGGTTTGGCATGGTTTAAAATTTTTGTATACCCATTTTGTCCTTGCATAATTCATTTTCTCATGGAAATTTTATATATTTATAAGGTACATTTAGTTATTAATTAAAAAAAATAAAATGTGTCTTTAATTATTATTATTATGATAACATTATTTATAAATTAATATTTTATTTAAATAAATATCTTTAAACCATTTATATATTTAAAATAGTAATAAGGCTGGTCCAATGAGCTTTTCATGGAAAAAGTGAATCAACAACTTATCATTCTCAGTCAGTGCTGGCATATTGTCTTTAGATGTATCTGAGGGTCTGAGGTTTCATTATATTTATCAAAGTCAGGTACCTTGAATTTCTTTGGAATGACTAAATCCAGAACCAGTCGCAGAGATGCCACATCAACTGAACCATACATGTTTAAACCCTTAATGGTTGTTAAGTGTTCTTCAATGGAGGAGATCTTCTCGCTTTTTGTCTTTCCTTCATTTCATTCACTATTGGGTGTTGAGAGTTAATGGACTGAGGGGCTTGAGAATTGGTGTGGGTGATGGGCACTATATAAGGGTCAACCGGAACACTTTGATATGTGAAAGGGTATGCTGTGGAGGAAACACATGGGCCATAGTATCGCTAACAAAAGGTGTAGAGGCATTTAAAGTGACCTGTGAGAGGTTTGGAAGATAATGGAGGTTCCTATATGCTCAGAAGTTACTGGTATGGGTACATAGGTCGAAGATAGTGTTAGATTGTTTTAGGTAGCTGATCCAACAGTTTGAGCGAGATTCTTTGGCTTCTCTTGCTTATGACTTGCGGGTGCTTTTTTGGAACCCTTTTATCACCCTTTGTAATTCAACCATGTGCCCCCATAATTTATCTACTTGCCCTTATAATCCCAGAACTTGTTATTGATTCTCCATTCTTACTCTTCTAGCATGAGCACAGGTCAAATAAATTCTTGATTGGATACTAGATTGTTTTATCGGATTTCCTTTAAGTCTAGCAATATTGAAAATTTTCCTACAAAAGCATGCATGTGCTAGTTCAAATTATTTTTTCATTTTATTACTTTTTTTTGGTTTTATCCATTTTGATAGAAGGATATGATGACAGCTTAGCTGTTATGTCATTGTTTGTAAACAGGTAATTTGAATCATTAACATAATGGTATCATCCAATAGTTGAACCATATAATGATTGATAGGGTCATGTACATGTATGTGATACTTGTTCATACAACACACATGACTTTTCACTTAACCCTGATGAGGATAGATCCCATGGAGGTATCATTATTCATTCATTTTCACCAACTAGAATACCAATGCAAAATCTTGAAATTTCAATTGTGATGTAGCACTAACAAGGAGAGACCTTCAAAACCTCTCACTAAAAGGAGAAAGCTTTAAAGAGCATGCTCAAAGGTGAAGAGACAAAGCTGTTAAGGTTCATTTGTTAGTCACCGACAATGAGCTTTGCTCTTTATTCATTGAAACTCTAAAAGTTTCTTACTTTAATATGATGATTGGGAATACCTCCAATAGTTTTGCTAACATGATATAAATCTCTAGAGAGGTATGGCACCATAGAGTACCATGGCGAGGATGTTGCATGATGGTAGGAGGTAAGTGAGGAATTTGCTATTGTGATGGAGCTAAGGATTCTAACGGATCTCATCTTGTTTCTTCTCTAGTCTTATTCTTTACTCTTCTGAATCTTAAGGGAGGATATGGTGAAGGTAAGAGAAAGGAAGGCGTAGAACCTAAGAAATAAAGAGAGAAGAGGTTGTTTTTATAAACGGCGAGGGAGAGAGATAGAGTAGGGAAGGTGGAGTTTGGCCCTACCTTCTTGTTGTTTTTCAAGCTTAATTCTATAGAATTTTTGCATTATTTCCAAATTTGACATTGAAGATTTGTTAAGGAGGAAGTTGAGATGATATTTGGCCAAACGAGTGTCCTTTTTATGCAGTTGAGGTGCCAAGCAAGGAAACTCCTCTTCACTTGTTCCTTAACGCATGTGTATCACTTTCCTGTTGATTGTGCAATTTTGTGCTTATGTGATATATAAACTTAAGGTTTAGTCGTGTAGTGTGAAAGGCATATCGTGGGGGACAATTTGCAAGTTACAGTTTCTTTTAAATGTTGTTTATTGTGTCTATAGTGGAAGAGGTTTGTAATTTGATATACTCAGTACAAAAAGGAAGGACATAGTTGAATTTCAAAGATTTTTTTTTTTTTTTGGTTACCTATTATAGTCAAATGTTACCAAAGAAAAGGTAAATTACAACTAAATCCTTAAGGTATAGCAAAACCAATAGTTTAGTCCTTGGTTTGTTTTTTAGTAGCAATTTGATTCTCAAATTTAAATTTCGTTAATAAATTAGTCCGTGCCGCTTAATCAATGGTGTATGGAGAGTAAAAAATAGGGGGTCAATTGACCCCTTTATTTTTGAATGTTCTTTTTGTGTGTGTGTGTATGTGTGTTGACTCCTCATAAATTTAATTATTAAACCATTTTTTTGATAAAATTTAAAATTAGTAGAGACAAAATCATGTTGTTCATTCAAAACTTTATTTCCTTTTAAAATTTTACTATAATTTTTTCAATAATGAGCCTTATTATGACATGGAGACAAAATGGTTTAATTGTATATGTGATAAATTGGTTTGACTTTTTGTTTTATATATATATATATATATATATATATATATATATATCCCCAAATTGTATATGTATATATATCTCTAAATTTTTGGGATAAAGGTTTAGTTGAGTTGAGTATATATATATAACATTAATAATAATGTAATTTTTTTAAAATAGTTTTCAAGTTATTAGATTTCGTTAGGTTTCATTATAAGATATTAATATTATATTTTTAATTTTTTAATAATATTTTATTCTTTAATTTTCAAATAGTTACCTGGAAAAACAATTTTTTAGATCCGCCACTAATCTAAATTGATTATTAACTCCGTTAACTGCTTTTCAATTTGAAATAATTTAGTCCCTAAAGTTTTATTTTAATAACAAAATAGTCTCTACATCTAAATTTTTAAATAATTATATATTTTATAAAATATTAAATATTTTTCTATTTATAATTATTTAAATAAAAATAGTAAAAAGTATAAAATATTAATTTAGATATGGGAACTATTTTGTTGATAAAATAAAATTCAGGGACTAGATTGTTTTAAATTGAAAAGTAGTTGATGGCAGAGAGTAATTTGCTAATGGAATTTAAATTTGAGGACCAAATCATTACTAAAAAATAAATCAAGAACTAACATGTGAGTTTTGCTATATCTCAAGGACTTGGTTGTAATTTATCCAAAAAAAAAGTGTGACAGTAGCATAGCATAGGTTGCTTGAAGGGTTTATTTTCTACTGGCTAGTCAAAATGCAAGGATGACTATTGATTGGTAAATTTAACAATATTATCCCAACTTAGTATACTGTGAAAATTTTGCTTGAAGGTCCTACAAAAGGCTTTGGAAGTGTGGGATTTGCAAGTCATTCCTCTTAGCAGTCCGGTTGCAGAGCCTGCACAGATTGATCCTGATCTGGAAAATGCATTTATTTGTCACTTGCATGATCATTGGTTTTGTATAAGGAAAGTGAATGGAGAGTGGTATAACTTCGACAGTCTTTATGCTGCCCCAGAGCACCTGTCCAAGTTTTACCTTGCAGCCTATCTGGATTCTCTGAAGAGCAATGGCTGGAGCATTTTTTTGGTGAGAGGAAACTTCCCAAAAGAGTTTCTTATCTCATCATCTGAAGCTTCTAATGGTTATGGGCAGTGGCTGTCTCCCGAGGATGCTGAGAGGATTACCAAATCATGTAACCCGGCTTCGGGTTCTCAGATAATCAATTCGACTCAACAGCATTCGAACCCAGCTGAAGACATGCTTACAGAATTTGAAGATGAAGACTTGAAAGCTGCTATAGCTGCCAGCTTGATGGATTCTTCCCAAACCAAGACTAGTGTTGAAGCTGGCAGAATTGAAAATGATAATAAAGAAGGGGAAGAAAAAAGTGCATGATAGGAAATTTTATTTTGAGATGATATTTATTAGTTGCGACTCTGATCCATGCCAGCTAGGATCTTTAGCCTTTGCAGTTGGCAATTGACTGAAATGTGTAGTATATACATTCATTTTGTACTTTTTGATCATACGTTTACCCCAAATTGACATCATAAAAACTCTGTAAGGAACTACCCCCTCAACTATACCTACCAAATGGATGATTAGCATTTTTTTTTTCTTTTTGGTTTCAGATGTACGATTTTTTTTTTTTTCCTGCTAGAACATGATTGCATGCCGAACCACTTGAATAAAAAAAGAATCTTGGTAATTATCTCGTTACTCGGAAAATTATCATCATATTAAACTTGTTGACTTGCTTCCGCCTTCAATAATACTTGCGTTGCCTCTTTCAGTAAACCCATCTCATCCCTAGCCTGGGCTGGTTGGGATTGAATTTGGGACCAAAGTTGGGCCTACGATGATGATTTCTTGACTATGCCACTATAGAAGAGCAAGTATTCCCTTCCAGCCACCCCCTCCCAACCCCTCCAATAATGTTCTGATCCGTTCAACCCCTTTGAAGATTAAAAAAGCCACAGTCCACAGAAGCAATTGCTGATTAGTCGGATGCTCGTGCACAGAGAGTCGCAGAGACAGAGTCACTGCGCATGAGGGAATGTCCTTGTATAATTATTAATATTAATATTAATACATTCGCATTTTTATTTTTTGGGTGCCAAAAAACAAAAGGAGCTGAAAAGCTAGAAAAAACTACGGGCGGTTTGACGCTTTTAGGCTGGAACTTGAGTCTTGAGACCACCATCACCAATCACACATCTGTATCATTATCATGGCACCTCATTCTACTGCAATACTGCATTATATTTATAGATGAAAACGCTTGAGCAACCGATTTCTTTCTTTTTTTAGAAGATCGTCCCACGAAAGCCACCTCTTCTTCTTCTTTCCTTCAAGTTCTTGGTGGGTTTTTAGGGATCTTAACTGGATTCAAGATTCTGCTGTGAAAAA
Source organism: Hevea brasiliensis (assembly GCF_030052815.1). Classification (NCBI taxonomy): domain Eukaryota; kingdom Viridiplantae; phylum Streptophyta; class Magnoliopsida; order Malpighiales; family Euphorbiaceae; genus Hevea; species Hevea brasiliensis. The sequence continues at coordinate 98,475,402 of NC_079495.1, read as the reverse complement.
TTCTGTCTGAATGGGTTCATCGAATCGATTGTTTAACAGGCAGAAAACCGTTCATGAGATCTTTGGAGGAGGATTTGGTGAGTCAAATATTTGTACCTGTCTTACCTCTTAAATAGTGTGCATTTCTAGTCGGAATATTTCTTTTAATTTTTATTTTCAAGAAATCGAAATAAATATTCAAAGATAAAGTGCGAGGTTTTGGGTTTTATATGAGATTAAGAATTATTTGTTTATCTTCTGTTTAACAGTTGCAGAGGTCATACTATGGAGACGAAAGAATGCAACTGTTGGGATATTGTTAGTAGCTCTAGCTTCCTGGGTGGTGTTTGGGAGATCGGGTTACACTCTGTTGTCGCTTGTTTCTAGTGTTCTTCTCCTCCTTCTTACGATTCTTTTTCTTTGGGCCAAATCTGCTGCCATTCTTAACCGGTAATTTCCAAACAGATTTTGCTTCTTAACCATCATTGAAGTTTATATTGTGCCTTTCCAGTTCTCATGCGTTTTAAAGATTAAGCAATTCAGCATGATCAATTGCTCATCTTCTGATATTTAGTGCATTACCAACTTAAGAATTTTTTTCCCTTGAGTTTTTGAAGACATGATCTTGGTTTTAATATTATTTCTCATCTTCTGATATTTAGTAAATTGCAATGAATTACTCAACTTCTGAGTTTTCTGAGAGTCTGTACTTAAGGATAATATCAACAGAGTAGCAAATGAATTCTTTTATGCCCAATTTCATTGTACCTTAGTCATCCTATGAGTTGCACAACCAACTAACTAATAAACTGAGATTAAATTTGTTTCGTTCATCTCAATCGATATGAACGAACTAGTTTGGTGGTGACCTTGAATTTTGTTATGGTCTAGTTATTATCAATCCGCAGGCAGATGATGAAACTTTGAGTTTGTCTGTTTGTTTAGTCACAAAATTCACTCTTTAAAATTTGTTGCCAGCATTTCCTTTCCTCCCCTTTCACAGCAGAGGCTACTTTAAATGAAAGGGAAGAGTTATTCTTGGTTTTCTCTTCTAAGCAAGTGCCATTGATGTTGAATTTGACACTTATTTCATGTAGGGTATCTACTACTAAACACTACAAGTTTTCCGAGTGATCAGTTTCCCATTTTTCTTTATTTTCTTTGGTAAACCCTTTAGACTTGTTCCTTTTCCTTGAGCAGACCTTCTCCACCTTTACCAGAGTTGCATCTCTCAGAAGAAATGGTAAATGAAGTTGCGGCTTTCATCCGCACTCACTTGAATGCTCTTCTCTCAGTTTCCCAGGACATTGCCCTGGGTAAGGACACAAATTTATTCTTTCAAGTAGCTGGTTACCTGTTGCTGATATCTATTGTTGGTGGCTTAGCTGATTTTCTTACTTTGGGTTACACCAGTAAGTTTCACGTCTCTTTCAATTATAATGTTAAACTTGGCAATGGATTGACAACTGAAGCAAAAAGATAGAGAAGAAAAAGAAGAGCATAAGCAAAATTTTGTCAATATTGAGGTTGACTTTGTTCTTTTTCCATAGCTAATGCTGATTTTGTGCTTTCCTTTCTGACAGGTCTTCTTATCATACTTACAATTCCTGCACTCTATGAGAGGTACCAAGATTTTATTGATAAATATGTCGAGACGGTGTGCAAGAAATCACAGCAGTTGTATGTAAACTTTGATATGCAATGCATTGGCAGAATCCGAAAATGGATTTTGGAGAAGCAGAAACTCAGCTGATATCTTCCTTAATTCTATTCTTGCTGAGGATTTCTTGCTTCATGTTCTTATTGAGCTTTGGACGTTGGAGATATCTCTATTTCTTCTCTGTTTTCTTTGGCCACTTTAAAACAATTAAATCCATTTTTGTACCTTCATTCCCTTGCTGTGGTTTTGTTGGTGGCATTGGTACAGAAATGTATAGGAGTTGCCACCAAGAATCTCCATGTCTATATAAATACATTAAAAGGGAATTTTGAATTGAATAGTGGAATCCAATTTGATTTGGATCTGCTTCAATTACCACTTTGTCCTTGAGTATTTATGGAGTTGATTTGCAAAATTTAGTTTTATTGTCTTTTCCATTACCTTCTTCCCTTCGTCTTATCTGCCTGAGTAAATTTGTTATTTAATTTTTTTCCTTTGATATTTTTGTCTACACACTTTGCCTACTCCTTAACAATTGACCTCAACTCAATCCATCCAATTAATTTTATTAACATATTTCTATTAATAATTTTAATTTATATATATTTTTTAATTTTAATATGTAAAAATAATATGATATTTTAAACTTTTTATTAATTATTTTAAATTTTATTTTTTATTATTTTTATCTTATAAACTTTTTAATAATAATTAAATAATTTATAATTTATAAAATGTCACGTAGCATTACTATAAAGGAAAATGTCACGTGTTAGTCACGTATTAGTAGGGTTGGTCACAATTCAGGAATCGTAGGTTACGGTTCCTGAATTATCGGTTTAGGTTCAATGAAATCATAAACGTGAATCAAACCGTCAGGGGACGATTTGGAAGACGGTTCCTAAACTGTCGGTTCCGATTTAAGCTCCGATTTAAAACGGTTTGAAAGGTGGTTCGAAAAAGAACCGTTCAAGACAGTTTGGAAGACGGTTTGGAAGTGGTTTAGGGATGGTTTAAGAGTAGTTTAGACAAAAAAAATTAGAGAAAAATTTTATTGATTCAAAATTTAAGTTATATTTGTAAAAATATTTTAATTTTTCTTAGAAATCTTTCAATCAAAATAAAATAAGAAAAAAAAATAAAAAAATAATTTATCTTTAAAAAAATTTAATAAATAAAGACTTGAACCTGATTAAAAAAATTAGAGATGAAATTAATTTTTTTCAAAGAAATTAGCAAAAAGTGTATGAACTTAATTAATTTTGTCTAAATATCCCTTTAGGATTTAGAAGAATAAAAATTTTTAGTTCTATTACTTGCCTTTTTTTTAAAATTATATAATAATTGATAATTAAAAAGTATGAAAGAGAAAAAAAAAATTAAAAGAGAGGGTATTGAAAATTTTATTAAGGATTTAAAGTAATGACAAAGTAATTAAGATAATATTGAAAATTCTAGTAAGTATATAAAATAATAAAGTAGGAAAATTAAGAGAGTATTGGAAATTAAAATGAGTGTAGAAAATAATTATTTAGAGAATTTGAGAAAAATTGAAAAAATATTAAGAATTGAAGAAAATGCAAAGAATAATTATGTATAGAATTAATGATATATATAAATGAATTAGAAGTAGGGTAATATATTTATTGAATTTTTTTTATATTTAAATCGCCGGTTTAATCCGGTTCGAAATCGTCGGTTCAATCCGGTTTGGAACCGCCGGTTCATGGTTCTTAAAAAATATAAACTTGAATCAAATCGCAGAAGGACGGTTCGGTCCGGTTCGAAGTCGGTTTCGGTTTTGATTGGTTTTGACCAAATCGGTTCCTGTTCAAAACCGGACCGTGGCCACCCCTACGTATTAACTACATGACAATACCATAAAATAGAATATAGAATGTCACATTGCATATGCTGTTACGTATTAACTTAAGTAAGTGGCAATATCATGAAAAAAAAAAAAGTCACGTGACAGACTTTTAGGAAAACTTTAATGCTTTATATAAATATATAGATTAAGAATGAAAAAACATTGGTTTTGGAAGTGATAGTATGGAATCCGAAATCTGCATGTCAGGTAGAGAATTTCATAAGGTTTTGAGTTATTTGAGAAGTCATTAAAAATAAAACTAACCTACGAGGAATTTTTGCGAAAAATAAGAAAACTAATTAACTAGCCTCCTTAAAATTACTGATACCGTAGGCAATTTTTTTTTTTCCACAAATAAACATACGTATTTGTTTCAATGAAAATTTTCAATTAATTACTGAAGCAGCTAGTTTACTTAATTGTTAAAATTCAAAAAGCTATCCGTCCAATTAAACCTAACACTTTCTAAATATTTGTTCGGTGAATTAGAATTTAATCCTTACAGTTTGACATGGTTAATTAATTAATTGTTTCCTATATTTTTAAACTCGAATAAATCCATTCATATATTTTGAATTCATTAATTAATTAATATGGATCGAAATAAATTATGGCTCAATTTAAAATTTACGATCTCCAAAGCAAACACATTAAGCCAACTGATCAATTGAATAAAAGGCTAACCACCAAAAGCGAGAAGAAGAAAAAGAGCAGATCGACGAAACAAGTCCAGTACAAAAAATAGATGGTTTAGGAGCAAAAACCAACAGTTTCTCTACTCCTGGCCACTTCCAAAGCCATCACGATTCTCATGCTGCCACCCAAAACCCTGTCCCTCAAGATCCATATCACCAGCGTAGTACTTGCCTCCTTTAGGGTGAGATAAGTGAGGCAAGGGGGGTGGAGGTGGTGGCGGGTGCGGAAATGGCTGTGGTGCCAGTATACCTTTGCCATCCCTGGAATCCATTGTACCACCCTGCGCAGCTTCCATCCCCTTGTTGGCAGAGGGTGGTGGTGGAGGAATCATTGGTACAACTCCTGGATTCCGTCCATAATCACCTTGATAATATGCAGCATTTCCCCGAGAATCTGAACGGTTTGGAAAACCATCTGGAATTGCCTGACCCCCTGAGGTTGGTCCAGAGTTCCAGGGCTGTGGATAGTTTGACATGAAATTCACACCTCCTGCTGGACCTGGTGGGAAACCCAACAAAGATCCTTGTTCTGCTCCAACTTCTGGGTCTGAATCTGGCCTAGCCATCTGTCCCATCTCATAGGGTGCGCCATAAAATGGCTGAGCTCCCTCGGGTTGGAAAGGAGGTAGACCATATTGAGGAGTCATCAGTGGATTAGAATTCATTGGTACAACAAAATTAGGAGATTGAATAGGATGCATAGGCGGGTATTCAGGTATTGGGGTCTCAGATAAATTTCCCTGCTGCTTGTCTGAAAACTGGTTGGATTCTTGTTGTGGGCCACCCTGCATGCTTTGCTGGAAATGATTCTGGATGCCAGGCCGGTCAATGCCAGGGGGACGATTGCTGTCCGGCTGAGGATCTGATGAATAATTTTGAGCTTGACCAAAATAAGGAGGTCTTGGTTGCATCATTGGCCTAGATGGCTGTTCTCTAGGCTGCTGCCTATGAGCTTTGTCTTCTGAATCAAGAAACTGAGAATTTGATCCAGGTATGACTAGCCTAGAGGAAGCTCGAACTGTGGAATCTGAAGCTGAATGTTGTTTGGTACTTTGAACCTCTGATTCATTACCATTCTCCTCTGAATTTGGCTGTAGAAGGTCGGTGTGGTTCTCATGAATGTGAGATTCAAACTTGGACCTCTTCAAGAAAGATTTGAGACAGTGAGGGGCTGCACAGATGAAGATCCCCTCCATCATTTTAATTGTCTGAATCTTCTGGATGCGTTCATCACAACTGTGTTCCATGAGAGATGAGAGTACATTGCTCAATAACAATGCATAAGAGTTTCAATAGAGCAAAGAACAGATAGATTACAGTAATGAACCCCCAGCGAAAAATTGGCCTTGTTCATCAAGCATCTGACTCACAAGCTAATGAGGTAATAACAAAATGTCATCTTCTTGTTCATAGACAAACTAAATCAAGGTTAATATAGGTTATCACAATGAAACAGAGCTGCTGAAGTTTCCAGCTTGACCTTGTGTCAACAGATCCACAGCATAAGAAGCATTTGATTATCATCTCACACTTTGAACTCTAAGCAGCATTTACATGATGTGAGAAAAAACATAAAAATGCAACTAATAATACACAGCTATTAAGTCAAGCCAATCAGGTAGCTGCTAGAGGGTCTTGGTTAGATCTCCCCTTTAAAGGGCACCATCACTGGACAGGGATAGAACAGGCAGCAGCAGCATCACGAGCATAAGAACTCTCTTTATCTCTCTGAATGTGCTTTTCTTGGGGTTGGCAGTTATTTCTCATTTAGCTAGGTGACACGATTAGCATCCAAACAACTTTTCACAGGTTCAGACTCAAGGTAGACCGACTTATTAATCACTACAAGTTCAAGACCAAAATCCATGAAGAACTTTATGATCATAATTCATAACTCACAATTCACTCCTAGTAACTAGAAGGTTCCATGAATTTTACTCAGTTCCAATAAGGTTCCAGGAATTATTACTAAGAAGCATATGATTAATTGGTCCTTGTTCTGAGCAGAGAAATTACCTTTAAACAATGAGGAGAGAGATAGAATTTTGAAGAACCATCACAAACAACTTGGAGTTTTGACTATTGCAACAAATAATCACAGTGAAATTAGGTAGCTTATGTGAATGTTAATGAATAAGCAAGATCAGATATCTCCTTACAGATAGCAGATTGAATCACTCCTGGCGCAATCAAGACAGAACGCATGCTCGCAGGGGCTCTGCATAACATAAAATTGTTGATAGAAAGGAAAATCTATATAAGGATATTAGGACTCCCAAATTAGTATACCTCAAATTGATACAATCCAACTGGTTATAATGAGGGGAAAATCTGTTTTTTTGTGCAGGATATGCAATTCAAAATTTTCAAAATCTTGCATAATGCAGATTTTCGTTTGCCAAAAATAAAGGTGTACAAAAAAGTAAAGATTTGAATGATTAAGAACAATAGAATAAAAATTATAAATGATAGACCCCAAAACTAATAAGCCTCTAGAGAGAAAGTAGTAAAAACAAACCAAAGCTTAAGAGCATCCTCATGTTTCTACAACATAAATTTATAACTTAAAAGAGAACAGATAAGCCAACATTCTGCAAGAGAACTGAAACTATAAATGCCATTGCTATAGAGGATCAGCAAACATGTGACTAAGCGGACACACTCAAATTGCAAAGAAACAGGAGAGGAATTTCTAAAGAATCAGAAGGGAAAACATAAATTATTTGACCATAGATAAGTAATCTGACAGGAAGATAGGATTTGTGGTATTGGAATTTTGCAATGCATTAGCCAAACTTGTGTTAGGGATGCTAGTATTCAGCAACAGAGTTCAAGGGTTTCTGATAGAATGATACAACCAAACACCCTGAGTTCCCTATTACTTTTCCCCCTCTTAAACTGTGTCTAGTTTGTCTAAATGTTTAACTTAAACTAATCATACAGATACAAAGAAACCTGATCACATATTCTTGATCGTAGCAGGAAATTTTCATTTAGAGTAACTGCCTATTCTTTCTCCAGAAGTGCAAATTAATGACAATGTCAGCCCAGACACCTAATAACAAGTGAAAGTCAAGTTCAAATGACAAAATGCATAAGACCTACCAGGTGTCCATAGATAGCAATCGGGAAGTCACAGCGGACACAGAAATGGACTCGTTCACCAAGCTGGCGTCTGGATCTGCGACCCACAGTTTTTACAACAGTAGCTGCAGTAGCTGCTCCAATACCCTTAGCTACAGGGAGATCGGAAAGTACCAGGTGATCGGGGCATGCAACCGTCACAGCATCCACTGGCAAGGGCTTCACCACTCCTCCACCACTTTCTGAAGATTGTTTGTGAAGCCGAATTAGCATTGTTCACTTCTAACAATCCCCCTTTCACCCAAACTAATAATCTTTCTGTCAATTAGTCAACCTATATAAATTCATTTACCATATTAATCAGAGTCTTATCAATTACAAACGCACCACTATCCTTTGTATTGAACAGATTACAACCACTTATTACAAATTGAGGCTGCCCCATAAATGAACTTCGCATCGATTCATCAATTCAAAACTGAACGTCTCATCATAATGTTTTAAGATTTTCAACAACTATAACTGTGTTAAAGCCCTAAACCTGGATATCATAATCAACGATGAAAAAATCATTAAAAAATTATACATACCAGAAATTCAATCTCAAAAGCAAAATAAGCACAGATATTACTCAAGATATTTCAATTTTGCAATTACCTTTCCAACCTACAAACACGTAAATAGGCAGAACGGGGAAGAAAAGCAGCGGGTCTGTGTGGCAGCAGCGACGGCTTCGTGATTTCGGTTTTCCCGAGCTCTGGGGAGAAAAAACCACCTCGGTGGATCACAGCACAATGTGCATGAGAAAAAACGACGCGTTTTGTGTGCTAGCGTCTAGTAGGCGTTTATTGAAGGCTTACGGCTATAAATATTATCCAAAGGCTATAAATATTATCCAAACGGCGTCTCTAAGTTCTCCGTCTTCCCGCATATAATAACTTTTATTTATTTATTTATTTTTAAAAACTCCTTTCTAGACTTCTAGTTTGTGATAAGAGGCGGAGTAGGCCTATTTTATTTAATCGTTGCAACTGTTTTAAAAAAAAAATAAATAAATAAATAAATAAATAAAACCAAACCGCAACTGATATTGAATGTTATGTTAGCTGTTCTCTGTACCCTATGATATCTTATTTGCTCTGTCTATAATATTTATATGTTAGTATTTAAATTTTTCTTTTACTTAAAATTATTTGTCGTATTTACAGAAATATTATTTTTGTTTTAGCTAATTTTATCATTCATCCTTATTAAATATTATAACAAATATTTATATAATCTTTTAGATAAGATAAAACGTAATTTAATCTATTATTAATATATTTTTATAAAAATAAAATTATCTAATTATTTTCTTAGTCATTAATATAATATGTTATTAAGGAGGCATTTAGTATAAAATTAACCGGAGTTAATTATTAGTCTTTTATTTTGTTTGAATACTTAAAAAGACTAAGCTAACTTTTTACACAATTAATATTTATACTTTAGGAGTTAAATATTAATTTTAGAAGATTAGGTTAATAATTACTCTATTAACATTTAAGATTTGATTTTTAACTTTCTACTTAACAAACTGTTTAGCAAAACCATATTTAATTATTGTGGTTAGTATGTAAAATATTAATAAATATATATATTATACAAATTATTTTATTATTAAAATAAATATATGGTTATTAATTTATTATATCATATTATTTATTTTATTATTGAGATAAATATATAATTATTGATTTATTATATCATATCATCCATTTTATTATTATATAAATAAAAATTTAATAATTTAAAAGAATATATTATTTAAATGTGCTTAAAATATATATTATTTAAATTTAAAATTATAATAAATCATATTTATTAATAAAAATTTAATAATTATTATTTACTAACATCAAACTATAAGCGTTTTAATTACATAAGGCATTTATTTGAAGTACTCCTCTTTTTTTACTACTTTTTTCTACTTAAATGTCATCTATGTCACTAGATATGTCTTAAGGTATCCAATTACTTAAATGTCATCTACATCACTAGATCTATCATTACCAATGCCTTTCTTCAAATGTAATTATGTAATGCTATAGATATAACTATATCTCTTTGTACTTAAAATGAAACGAATAAGAAGGCAATATCATGCATCTTGCCTTTCAAACTCCAAAGTTTATTCAATACAACATCTTTAAGGTGCAAGATATTCTTGTATACGTTTATATCCAACATTTATTATATAATATTTTCTTACATATAAAATATATTTTATAAAAAAATATATCAGAAATATATGATAATAAAAAAAATTGTGTATATATTTGTATACATATGTGTATTTACATTTAAATGAGAAAAAATAAAAATAAAATACTTATTTACCAAATGGTGATTTAGGAAATTATTTTTATAGCATATTGAAAAAGGTGTCCATCTTAAGCTAGACCTTTTTATCTCGCTATTACGAACATAAGTTGTAGATCAAAGTTACAAACAAACATAATATTTTGGGTAAACATTCTCTTTTTTATTAATATTCAACTAAACTCAACTCAACTAAATTGTTATCTTAAAAATTTATTGGGGTCGACTATATGAATTCTCTTTCTCCACTCTAAACGATTTTGGGTTAAATCCTCAGAAATATATAATGCTTCTAGATCATATTATACTACTCTACTCCAAGTCAGTTTAGGTCTACCCCTTCTTTTCTTTCTATCCTCTAACCCAAGGTGCTCTACTTATCTATCTGGAGCCTCTATATGTCTACGTTTCACATGACCAAACCACCTTAATCTCTTTTCTCTCAACTTATCCTCAATTGGCACAACTCCTACCTTTTCTCTAATACTCTCATTACGGACTTTATCTAATCTAGTATGGCCACTCATCCACTTTAACATTCTCATCTCCACAACTCTTATCTTAGATACAAGCAACTCCTTCATTACCTAACACTCACTACCACTTTTTTTTACTAATAAATCGAATTAAATTTTCTTTCTTAAGCACAAACAAACACATGAGTTTATCAATCGCTGAAGTGTTCTATTTTCTAAAGATTAAAATTTTATAATTAAAATATTCATGATTTTCAATGTTGTTTGTAACATACTACAATAAATGACCATAAGAAAAAAAAATTCAAAAACACACCTTGAAATGAGACATATATCAATCATTATTAAGTATCTTAAGAGGAATATTATAAATATAGGGTTGTTAGTTTTATGAGATTAATTGATAAGCACAACATTCTTTTAATACTTCATGAAAGTTCCTACTAGTAATTTCTCCTTAATGTTGAAGCCTTTCTTAAACTTGCCTACTTGAAGCTTCCGAAGCGATAAGCCAACTTTATCCAAAATAGTCATTTTTCAGAACATTTTAAATTGTAATGCTTCTCCAAATCTAGACAAAGTTATATTAATGCATCTTTATACATTTTGAATATATTAACACATATTTTCTCATTACCTCTCACTATTTCATAAAATTACACAAGTCCTATCTGAAATGAATCCAACAAGGTGTTTTTATGAATATAAAACACATAATAGCTACTAATAATATCAACTGCATATTTTGTTGTCTGCCATACTTCATCATCATCATCAAAAAAAATCATTGTTGAACAACATCCATTTCTATCAAGAAAAAATAAAAATAAATAAAAATAATTATCAAATATAAATTAATATTATATACTAAATATATTAACTTTAGAAGCTCATGATAACACTTAAACTTTATTGCAATGTCAATATCTATAATCAAGAGTTCACACAACCAAAGTTCAAACATAAACTAAACAAATATGAAATTAGTTGAACAAACCTTGATAATGTATAAACTAAACAAATATGAAATTAGTTGAACAAACTTTGATACTGTAAAATAAGAAAAATAACAAAGACATGCAATGCATCTGCTAAGTAGTAGGCTTTCATATACCAGCCACCCATAGTGAAAAATGATACTGCACCCATCTTCATTTTGTTTCTGCATTTTGGAGAGTATTGTACATCTCTCTCTTTGGCTTTTGGTCAAGTAACATTGTGCAAAAAAACAAGGAATATCACTACCTACCTCCATAAGCGGCAAAGATAATACATCTTTCATAACTTCTTTGATAGAACAACTAGGACGATCTCCTAAAAGACTATACACTGTTGCCATCTTGGATTCCATGCTTTATTTTATAGTTTCTTTTAGCTCTTTAATTATATCAATTATCTGTGTAGCACTTGAAACCTTTTTTTCCTTGTTATCTTTCTTTTTCTTTGTTGCAAGGTCATTAGTCAATTCTTTCCTCTTTTGTTTTCTCATATTATAGTGACTACTACCATTTTCTGTATTTTCCAAACCCACATCTCCACCTACTACTTGATTGAATGAATCTCCTAATGCAAAACCTGCATTCATCATTTCATCTAAATCAACATCAAAATTAGATTATGCATTGTTATTCTCCTCAACATGATTTAAGGTACTCAATGGTGGCGTATCTTGAGTTTCATTAGGCAAAACTCTAGATGATGGTGTATATGAAAATTCTCCATTAGCCATAGTTCCTATAAATAATTTTTGGTCAACTGATCATCAACAAAATTAAAAGAATCTATTGTTTAAATAAATAAACATAACAAACAAAATGAAATTGTTCACCAAACAGAGTAGGCTGCTTCCAATGCTTCTTAATTCCCTGCAAATGTCCCTTCCCAACAATTGCAACAACTGAAGTATGTTCACAAGCAACTCCTAGTCATGTGGAAGACATATATTCACAAGTGAGACAAAGGGTAAAAATCTTGAACATAGAGATAAAGTGCCCCACCCTTACAGTGCTTGGACCCCAAAACTTTACAATTGAATTGCTTTGACAGAAATAATTCCAAATCAATCATAGTTAGTTTATATGTAGGTATAAGATGAGAATGCCATAAGGGCCAAATTTCCCAAAAAGAAGTTTCTGTTAAGCAAAAGAGTGTATAGATTTCAAACATTATACTCATATGAATGCTGTCTAAAGGAGCCTGCTATATGAATCTCCAAGGAAAAACACTAGTTGACAGTTGAACTGTATGATATTTTACACCAGTGAATTACACCACCTATCATAGCGTCACTCCCATGAAAATTAAAATTTCCTAATAGCTAATGTTTGCATTAAATATATCTTGCATATTTAAAACAAAAAGAGCCATTCCCCACTCATGATTCCATCAAAGTAGGGTTACGGAGAAGGGATTTAAACAGGTCCCATCCTTCAACTGTATCACATGATGCAATTACTCTACACGCTTATTGTGGTACTCAGCAATCCAAACAATTCAGAGCACAAGAAAAAGGATAGATGATTAATATAACAAGCCTAAAAATAAAATAATGGCAGAACAAGCCTGAGACTGATCAATGTTCCTGTTCATGGTTTTGATGGCCAGTATTTTTTTTAGCAATACCTAAAATTGGGAAAAATATAATTTTAAGGTTTAAAATATGTCAAACTCAACTCAACTCAACTCAACTAAGCCTTTATCCCAAAAATTTGAGGTCGGCTATATGGATTCTCTTTCTCCACTCTAAACGATTTTGGGTTAAGTCCTCGGAAATGTGTAATGCTTCTAAGTCATGTTGTACTACTCTCATCCAAGTCAATTTAGGTCTATCCCTACTTTTCTTTCTATCCTCTAACCTAATGTGCTCTACTTGTCTAACTGGAGTCTCTGTATGTCTACGCTTCACATGACCAAACCACCTCAATCCCCATTCTTTCAACTTATCCTCAATTGACACCACTCCTACCTTTTCTCTAATACTCTCATTACGGACTTTATCTAGTCTAGTATGGCCACTCATCCACCTTAATATTCTCATCTCTGCAACTCTTATCCTAGACACATACGACTCCTTCAGTACCCAGTACTCAATCTTAAAACATATCCTGCGACTTAATTTAAATTAGTATAGGTAACAAAATTTCTCTGGTTTTGTTGGTTTATCTTTATCTCCAACATCTATGACAAACTTGGCAAAAGCTGTTACAAGCTTTATAATTGTAGAATTTGATTGTCAATATCAGCAGTTTCAGATCATTGGTCCAAAGCACCCCATGCTACCTAAATCTATGCATTCAACGTTACATTTCTATTGGAATTAATATATTAATATATGAGAATCAAAGCCATCATCTCAACAGAGAAATGACTATCATCCCAATGAACTAACCTGTATCTCCCCAAAATAATTCTTTGTACCTTGTTCAACTGATTTGACAAATGTAGTGAAAACCAAAATGAAATATGCATATAGGCTGGTCGGAACACTCTTTAATGTATTGGTTCTCAAATTTTTTAAGAATGATGTATATTAACTGAAATTCACTTAGCTACAGAAAAATCACAAATTTTTTTTTGGAAATATCCAGGGTATTCCCCCACACCCCCCATTTTACAGTTAGATGGAAGATTAATCCTTTTGGGCTAGGGTGCGATTATGTTAAACCCCTTCCAATGAATGGCAGCTTCACTACCCAAACCTACATTCAAGCGTGGGGCAAAAGTGCGCTTTGCCACTTGGCCAGCCCTTCATGGGTGAAATTCACAAAATTTAATTATGTGATAATGGTGTAATAATTGACGTACATTAATAACCCACCAGCCTTTTTTCTCTCTTCTTGACTTCATACTTCCACGAAGGAAGTGTGGCTAACAGTGACTACAACTTGACCAAATTGCTAGATGAAGTTAAGACACTAATTCTAGATTCATGAAAACCTTTACAAAATGAATTAAGTTGCAAATGTTATTCCCCCTACATGGGTTGATGAACATATATGCGCTGTTATTATATACGTGGGACTTGGGTTTCCCATTACAAGTGACATGAAAATGTTATAAAATACAACTAGTACATAATATGAAATAATGAAACTATAAGTACTTAATAACACCACTTTGCCCAATGTATACCTAGACTTATGTATATAGCATGGATCGATTGGTATACCAATTACGGACTACAGATTGCAGTACTGCTCACATGAATGATCATTGACAGATAATATATGTCTGATATGGTTGTTCTATAGGCTTTATGCCTGCCCGTTGACCATTGTGCCTGATTTTATTTCTGGCTTTAAGCCTGCCCACTGGCCTTGTGCCTGACATGACCGATGTATACATGATAGACATATGGATGTCTAACTAGTATACTCCCGTATATCCAGCCTTTATAGTTTGTTATAGGTTACTTGGACACTAATATGAATTTAATAAGACTGAATATGAGAGAAATGAATAGAAAAGATCCCGATAAATTTAATTGCTCCCAAAGTACATTAAATATGTAAATGACTCAAAATATAAGAAATTTACATAGATTAATTATTGTTGATTATTTAGTTACTTTTATTTTAATTTATGCACCACTAAGCATTATGCTTAGCTCGTTGGTTTTTCTATCGCGTAGGTACAGGAGACTACCAGCAGCAGCAACAGCAGCAGTGCCTACATAGGATTGTGGATCATATCTGCCATTGTGTGGTTGTCACCTCAGCAGAGTAGTTTTTGGTAGGGCCCATGTAATTAGATTTTGTATTTTATTTATTGTACATAAATGAATTATATGTAATTAAATTTTGAGATTGTAAATAAATTGTAATTATTTTATATGATGTTATTTGAATGAATGGAATATATATTTCCTTGAAAATGATGTGAGCAACAATGATGTGACATGATACATCCGATAAAAATGGAATGATATATGATATGAACTGTTTTAACAGATAAATATTGGAACCTACCAATCGCTAATTAAACAGAAGAGGCTCTGTCTGAGTCTTCATAAAAATAAAATATAACAGATAAAATGGGATGAAAAAAAAAATTTCACACATAGACAAATATGAATAAATGGAATTTAAAATTAATACGGTATAAGACAAGACAAGATAGAGTGCTCCAGCACCGAATGTGGCACACCTTGCTCGACTATACTGTAGACAAGTAAGAGGTGTTATAGCTTTGGCGGCCTTATGTTGAAGCAAATCCTAGTGCCAATCCAGCCCATAATTTGAGTCATGACATGTATATTGGTTAAACCACTTATAAATAGAAAATCATAAAATATATTAATATTTGGTTTGAGTTATAAGTTAAAAAACTATTTAAAATAAGTCAGAAATTATAAGTAAGATACCCTTTACTTATGAGTTATCTACATATTTTAAAAACTCAATATAAGACTATTTATCCTAATAATTTTTGAAAAGATCAATGCTACCTTCATTTTACCAACCACAATACTCATCGACATATTCTTTTTTTCATTTTAACAAATTAATTTACTTTTTTGTACTTTTTAACTAAATATTTAAATTATTTAAAATTTAATTTTAAATAATTTTATCAAATAATTAATTAATTAATTATTTTTAAATTAACTTATAAGTTAAAAATCACATTTTAGATTAAAAGTAAATAGTTAAATTAAGCACCATTTTAGATTTCCTTTAAAATAAATCATTAATCATTTCATTCACGAGTTGTGTGGACCATTTATTATTTTATTTTAATAATATAATTTTTATTGTATTTTATATTTTCATAAATATATTATAAAATTTTAATCATAATAAAATTTTAATTAATTACAATTTTATTTTAAATTTAATAAACAAATAAGTTGATTAAAATATTTTTATTAATTGTTAAATTATTTGACATATACAAATAAAAATAAAAGAAAAGTAATAAATAAAATAAAAAGAAAAAAAAATATATATATATATATATACCTCCCGGCGATTTTAGAAATAATATTATTAAAATTTTTATATTTTAAATATAAGAAATGTTTTTAAACATATACATTTAAATTTCCTGATAATGTTCTAGTGAATATTTAAATTCATTTTTTTAATGTAATTAAAAATTTGATTAAAAATAATTTATTTTATTAATATATAATATGATGAATATATTTTTATAATGTTTAAAGTTGTAAACTTAGAAAATTTTAAAATTCTTAAAATTATATACTAAAAATAATTTTAGATTTTAATGGTTGAATTTTAAAAATATTTAGATAAAGTATACTTATTAGCTTATGGTACACTCTTATGAAGTTTTTTTTTTTAAGATATATATATATATATATATAATTAAATTCTCATAAAATTATATTTATTTTTATTTTTTAAAAAATCAAATTTTTTTAATTAAAAAAATTAAATTCTTTTTTATTTTAAATTTAAAATTTAATAATAAATAAATTAATTGAATTAAATTTTTGTAAAATTTTATATTACTAATTAGGGCTGTCAATGGAGTAATTTGGGTACAAATGTTCCCGATCAATGTATCTGGTTTTCATAGAAGTTCTTATCCGTCGATCCTACTAGAATTAGGGATGACACAGGGGAACGAAGGATTAAATAAAGAGAGGCCAGAATTTAAATAGTTATATAATTATTATAATTAACAAAATTTTTTAAATTTTATTTTATTAAATAATAATCAATATTCATTCATTAAGATAAGTAATATGAGTTTCAATAAATATTCAGACAATTAATATAAGAAAAATATTTAAACAATTCAAATTTAATAATATTTATACAAATAGAAAATTAAATAAACTTATTGATATATATATATTTTAAATTAGAAAGATTTATTAGTATAATTATTCCAATATTAAACTGATTATATTTTATCGATAAAAAAATTACTATACATCATAAAAAATGCTATCAAACATATATATCAAACATCTTGAAAATAAAATAAAATGAAAAATCAAATTAAAAAAATTATATTAAACAATAACAATAATATCATTTATAAAATAATCAATACCTAAAATTATCAATTAATTATTTCAATCTCAAATAAAGTGATTAAATTCTTTTTATCTAATTAGAAATCCCAACATATAAATCAAAATTAAAAATTATAAAAATCGAGATCTAAAAATTAATTAAACTAAGAAGCAAATCAAATCAATTAAATAGATATTAAAGAGCAAGTATAATCTTTAATTTTTTTTTCTTGTCATTTCTATTCGTCTCTTTTTTTTATGTCTTTATTTCAATATATATATATATTAGCCTATTTTAAGTAGGTATTCATATTTTATGATATTTAATTATATTTTGTTTATTTTTAAAATACTTATTAGCACAATAATATTTCAATTCTATAAATTTATTATTATTATTTTAAAATATAACTGTAATAAAAAAAAAATTGGGGTGGCTGGAAGGGGGTTGGGGCGCGCAGGGGCCATAAAAGGCTCCAACTAAGTTATAATATCTATTTTTAAAAAAAAAATTTGGGGCCAAGGCCCAAGGTACGCTGTGGGTCCGGCCCTGATGACATAGGATCAGAGTTTTTGAATATTTATCCATTTAAACTCTATTATAATTACATATTTAAGTTTAAAGAATAATATTGAATGTTTTTATAAATAATTAAGTAAATATAAAATTTTTATTTTTATAAAAACATTGATATGGCTTTATATAATGTATTTTAAATAAATAAAATTTAAATATTTATAAAATTACAAAATATAAATTATTAATAAAAAATATAATTTTATAGATATTATTAATATATATATATATAGATATATTTAAATATTATTTGAGTAATAATAATAATATATTTATAAATATATTTAAATAATTTAAGATAAATTTTAATTAAATTTAAAACGAATTTAAGTACTGTAAATATAAGTTAATTTTTGTGAGTATTCGTCATCCCTATTTGGAATCAAAGTTTATTAATCTATGTCTTTAAAGAATCAAATATGAGTTGATTTTAAATCATTTTGATTAATCCAAATATCATTAATACACGTACAGGCTTTAGATGAGTGCAAAACTTTTAAGGATGTAGTTGATTAATGGATTAGCTTACATATTTCCAATCATAAAAATTCTTTTAACGTACTTTTTAAGAAAATATTATATAATAAAAATTTTTATATGTTATTTAATGTAATTTATTTTGACAATACATAAATATACATAAATTGTTTAAATTATAATTTAAAAATATTCTCAAGAAAACATATTTTAATTTAATTTTCATTTTTTTATATAAATATAATTAAATTTTCCATTTTATATTTATTAAAATGATTAAATAAATAATTATTATAATAATTATTTTGTATTTAATAAATATATATGTGTGAAGCAATTATATCAATTTATTTTTATTTAATAAAATAATTATTTATATTTTTATAAACAATTTTATATATTTATATATTTAATTAATTATATATTTTAAAGAGATAATTAAATATTTAAATAATATCTTATATTTAGATAATTATATTACAATGAATTATAATAATTAAAATATATATAATTCAAATCTAAAATATATAATTACTTAAATACAAAATTTGAATAAAAAGACAAACTGATCTGTAATTTTTTATATGCCTAAAAAATTAACTTGTAATTTATTCAAAATATAATAATTCCTTTTCTCCTTCCAAAATTAGTCATATAACCCCAAGGTGAGATGAGAGAACAGGAGTCTCTTCTCCCTTAACTAATGCTCTCATATTCGAGCCCTATGTACAAAACACCTTTAAAACTTGAAAGAGAGCACTTTGTCCCCCTTTTGAGAGTCTGCTTAGTGTGAATCCAAATTATTCAGACCAGTGGACTTTGGATACCAGGTAATTTCTACTTAAACAAAAATATAGTTATATACAATCTATTGCTGTTTAAGCTGCTATCAACTCTCATCCATTCTCGATCAACGGAGGCTCAGCACCTCTAAAGTTGGTTCATTGTGGAACATGTTCTTATTTGAAACTATAATTTTACAAGAATTTTTTTTTAATTTAATTTATTTTTTTATTAATACTCATATTTAAAATGAAAAAAAAAATCTTTTTAACTTTTAGAAAATATTCAGATTAAAGGAAATAGAAACTAAACATATATGTGAGAATTCAATTAAATTCTTTTATTGTAAATAATTTATTCTAAAGGAAGCCACAAAGTCCCCTATGAAATAATTATACGTTTCATAAGATAATGGGATAGCATCTTCGAGATATTAGGGACAAGAACTAGGTAAAATTTCGCAACTAGGACCCAGGGGGGCAAATTAACAAGTACAGAAATGAAATTGATGGGGAAAAATTATTAAAAATTCCAAATTGTGATTATTTTAAAGCTTTTCAAGTACCTAAAATTTCCTCTGCAGGACACCTATCTAAATTAGGAAGAACAATGACAAGTAATGAAACTTATTATTCTGAGGACTATCTCCATCATTTCCATGCAAAATCCATGCACTGCAGGTTTTACTTTTGTCTATAGCTCAAGATGATTCTAAACTTCTTACAAATTTCTTAGCCTGTCATGGGAACAGAAGAATTTGAAAAAAAAATGAACATGCTATTAAACAAGTACGAACTGAAAGGAAGTCAAATAAAAGCATACCAGTCAGATTAAGAAAAGTCTTTTAAAAAGAAGTTAGTCATTATTAAATTGCAAATGAGTTTTGAGTTTATACCTGCTCTAAGGTTAGAAACATGATCACATTCCAGGATCCTAGCCGCCCAAAGTTTGGAATGAATCCCTTATAGAAAGCCAAAGGTCCCTGCAAGTGGCATTGTATATCATAGGTCAGAAGATTCTTGGCTTATGGTGCTCCTTGCACCTCCTTTCTTATGGAAATTGCTGCACTGAGTTTTCAACATCAACAGATACAGGAGCACAAAAGCACTGTTGTCACTCTAAACTTTAACTAATAAAGATGAAGTATGATGAGAAAGCAAATATATATATGAAAAGAATATTCCAGAAATGCATGTCGGAAGTGAATTATAATGAACAGGAAAAACAGCGAAGGACAGCCTGCTCAGATCCACATCTGTTGTATAGAATTATTTATTCGGCTATGATCCTTAAGGATGGAATAAGAAATGAACACCACAATAATGGAAGAAACAAAAAATTGAAAAAAGAATTGCCAGACCATGTTATGCTTTCAACAATTCACAACTATAGTAAATTTTAGCATGTTAGAAAAACCAGAGAACAATTTTCATTCCTAAATCAGTGGTATACAAAGTTGAAAGACAATCTTACATCATTCTTCAGCGTTTTAATGAAGCAATCTAGTGTGCTCTTGTAAGCAGAATCCCCCATCATTCTTGACTTAACCTGCCAAAGAGCAATGGACAATGAAACTGTTAATTAGTCTGACAAAGTAAAATACCTTAGATCAATGAGTAAAAATCAAGAGATTAGTCCAACAATAAGTGCTAATTACTATGCACACACTGAGAATCAAACCAAAAATAAAGATGGGTGCTTATCATGTAATATCGACATGCAACATTGTCTCTTCTGTTGTTTGCAAGATAATTTAACATCCTTGACTAAATTCCCACAAACTAATTACAAAAACAATGCCCACCTGAAAGACCAATTATAGACTATTTTGAAAAACTCAAAAGTGAACATAGACATTGTACCACATCAACTGGGGAGCCAATACAAACAGCGAAGAATCCTGCCCCAAGCCCAGAAAGAAGATGAGTGACAACATTGTCCATGAACCCAGGAATTTTCAAAATTGTCTGCATTGAAATAGTGGAATTAGAAAAAATAAAAATATTTGACTGAACAAGAAGAGAAAAGACATTGAAATATTGCATATGTGAGTTCACCTGCTTCACTTGATCATAGCTGGCGAGTTCAGCAGCATTTATAATAGCATTTCGTGCTATGTTGGGTCCAAGACCAGTCCAAAGTGCACCAACTCCTTCCTAGACATTACAAAACAGTATGGCAGAGTTATTAATTAGATAAAAATTTAGTGTCCATTTTCCCCCAACTTTTCTTTGTCCCAGATAGATACACAACCTGTCTGACAATTGTAGAATAAGCATTCAATGCTCCAGTATAGCGCCTTGGCACACCCGGTGGTAATTTTCCCTCAGCTTGAAGTCTAACTTTCACAAGATCAGTTGGATTTGCCACAGTAATTGCCAGAGCACCTGTTTGATGTGATGAGTACACTTAACAAATCAAAAGGTAAAAGATAACGAGAGTCATACAGAGTAAGCTCTGGCTCTTATCTTAGGTAAAAAAGACATTAATTACACATACAATATTAAAATTCACTGACACTAAAATAGGTTGACAAAAGTCTTTCTGAACTTGCTTAAATAGAATTTGTCATAAAACTTTGGCCAATAAGCTCACCAGTAGTAAGTGCAGCAAGAATTTTCTTGGTCAAAGGAACATCTCCAACAAAGTCACTGCCTACATAATAGGTCTTAACCTGTCAAGTATGTAGTTTTATAGACAAGCATAAGAAGTCAGCAATCAAACAGAACACATAAAATGGCTCAAAAGTTCAAAAGAGAAGAAGATTCAAGACCGACAGGCTCATATAACCCAATTCTTAAGCCTCCAAACAGGCATTGTCGGTGAAGCCCAGGTACAATGCCTTTCCAGAGTGCTGATAGACCTTCTTCCCTAGCAATGGTGGCAACTGTGCCCAACATACCCCTGTATTTTGGTAAGGCCAGTCCCTCACCAGCAACGGCTTTCTTTTGGAGCTGGAGCCTAACTTTTGCAGTGTCAAGGGGAATTGTGCATATCTGCAGTAAATTCAAATGCTGATGAACAAAAACACTTCCACGACAATGATATCAAAGCCTTTTATTTCAAGAATATAAACAAATTTTCAATTGTTAATTCATTATATAAATGTGTAAGGTCAGTATCATATGAGGCTCAAAATTATGCTTGTAGCTTGCTATTAGAGTTGTAAAGAAGCCTACAAACACATTAACTATCTTCCATCCAGGCTTCCTTCATCAAACAAACCAGAAGTCTTGGAGTTGGATTGGATTGATTCCTACATTTTTCATGCCACCATAGAAAATTATAATCAATTTACATTACTGCTCTTAGTTCTAAAGCCTAGTCATTGGTTATTCTTGGATTAATTTGCAGCACACAAGATAGACCGTGATTCAAACAATTTAACAAATAACAGATTTTAAACAGTTATAACACGACATTATCAATGCCAACAAACTGAATGGTTTTATGAAAATGGTGTAATTCAAGGCACAACCTGATGAGCTAACACCAAGTATTCAATGAAATGAATTGCTCAAATGCATGGATATGACAATCTCAAAAATAATTAAGGTTTTGCTTAGTAAATTTGCTTTTAGCGTTTCATAAGCAATAAGCTTTCAATAATAATTTATGAAAAGCAATAATAATTTATGAAAAGCAATAATTCCTTCTTGTGATATTGTTTTTCTTATGTGTGAACTGAAATTTATATATTCAAAAAATATTTTAAAATGATTTCATTTGCTTTCTGCCAAAAATAAAAATCAGTATAAAGTACATTTTAAAAGAAAAAAAAAAACTAGCAACGAGGAGGAATCAGAGGGTACATTTGCTGTGAACCTAATAAAAAACACACATTTTCTCACTTATAATACAGCACATTCATGGAAAACAATAAAAATTCACTAGTTAATTCCAATGCAGGATTTGAGATAAAGAGGCAGCGAGAACATAATGGACTAGATCCTAATATACAGTAAGTTGAAGTGATCAAAAGGGAAGACGCAACAGCAATCAATCCAATCATCGATCATCGAAATTGAAAAGGAGTTCATCACTTGATCACAAGATTCCCAGATGATACAAAATGAAAGAGAGAGATATAGAATAACAGGCTAGATGTACATCCAATATTATTAAGCTCAATCAAATAGTCGATTGAATATAAAAAAAGTGATCAGATGAACAGAAAACAATACCTCCGCAAAACATGCAGCGAAAGCGCTACTAGCAAAAGTTCCGGCGAATGAGATGTCAGATTTAGCTTTGGCATCGGCCACCATCCTTAGCCGCAGAGAAGCAAGGTTTAAGAGTGAGTGAAACGAGAAAAACGGAGGGGGCAGTTAGAGAAAAGACAGAAAGAAGAAAGGAGAGGAAAGGAAATGAGATTCGTGCAAATGGAATCTCGTGAAAAGTGAACGGCGAGAGGCAGCAGCCACCAGGTTGCGCAATTAGGTCCCTCTTCTCTCCTGCCTTTTTTTCGCAGTTGCGCTTCTTCGTCATCCCTCATTTATTCTTTCTTTGCGCCACCGTGGCAGCCCATACGGCATGTGGAAAACTATCTTAACGCTTACAAGTTAAATCCATCTGTGCCAAAATAGTCATTGTAATTTATCTAACATAAAATGGCAAATAAATAATAAATAAATATTAATATAAAATAATAAATAAATATATAATTATTATTATTTAAAAAAAATACAAGGTAATTGTAGATTTTAAAATCCCCTTTTATATATATATATATTATTAAATTATTATTTCGTATAAAAAATTCTACACGTAATCACTATTCTATTATATAATTTTTTTCTAAATGAAACCAATTGTACTAATGTCCTGCCAGTAAATAAAAAAAAATTGAAAACATTTGGATTTTTTTTTAGTGTTTTTTTTTTAAATTTAGAATTTTATTAATCATGTCAAATAATGTAAGGAGTGTCTCTAGGACACTAAATAAATAATTAAATTTTATTGTAATAAATAAGACTATACAATATTGATAACAGTTAAGATCTTAAATCATTAGATAAATCCTATTATGAATTTAAAGATACTGAAAAACTTATAAAATTAAGGATGATTATAAATATTTTTAAATTTATTTTATATATAGTTTCAATTTTATATAATTAAGAGATATTTGTTACTTATAAGTTTGTTAAACTCGAGAATAAAATTATATATTTGTTTATAATATACTTTTAAACTTATAAGTTAAAGAAAATAAATTAAGAAATAAAGGCAGATAATATATATCAATTATTAAGGAAGGTCTAAATTTAAGTGTAAGTCTTTTCTATATTTATATACTTAACTAATCAAGAAATGACACATTAATTAAAATTATGATAAATCTGATAGATAAATATATATTCATGATTTTCTACTGGTTGAGTGCAATGCACAAACAACCTTATTTAAGTAAGTATTTTTTAAAATTTAAATAATCATGAAAAATTATAAATTTTATATTTTATTGAGTTTAAATAATCAAAGAAATAATGCAAAAGTTGACAAATCGTAATTAATATTTATAACAGTTTTTTTAGTCATCGGTCAGAATATCAATTTTTAGAGAATTTTATTTAGGATTAAAGATTTAAAGTGTTATAAAAAAAAATAAATTTAAGTTTTAAAAATTTAAATACGTAGAGATATTTTTAATTAATTAATATTTTAAAATAATTTATAAGTATTATAATAAATAGTAACTAAAAATTTTGAGTCTATAAAAATAAAATAAATAAAAATAAATTTTTACACTCACAAAAATTAAAATTTTTTGGCTTCAATAAATCATTTATTTTCAGAATTGGTAGTAAAATTAATTTTAAATTTGATAAAATTATTATTTCTAAAATTGAAGGAAAATTTTTACAATAAAAATTAATAAAATAAATCACTAAAATTAAAATTTTTCATAATTTAAATACATTTAAAAAATATTAAATTTTTTATTTTAAAATAAGAGGGTAATTAAAAAAAATTTGGGGCCAAGGCCCCTTAGATCTGATTGAAAATTAATTTTTTATGTTGATACTTATAAATTAATTTAATTAAATATTTTATTATATTATTATTAATTCATTTTTAAAATTTTATTATAAATTTTATATTTTTTATCTTTTTATTAATAAATATATTTATAAATAATTTTTAATTAAATACAATAAATATTTATTAATAATTTATAAATATTTAATTAAATATATAATCACTTAAAATTTTAAATATTTATAATATCAAATTAATTTATAAATATTTTAATTTTTATAAATTAAACTAAATGACCTCCAAAATTCATGTATAATACACTTGACAAACACAAATAATTTTTAACAACATTTATTTACTGACCCTAAAACACGTGTAGCGATCAGTTTGTACTTTGAAGTGAGTTACGAGCCGCCGGTGCGACCAAGTGGCATCCCGAGGGCAAGGGGTGGGCGCCTCGGGTGATGATCAAAATATTTTAGGTACTTAAATGGATAAGGATGCATGTATTCGTAAGACTATGAATATATATTTGGATTTCAGAGATGACTCAGTATGATATTCAAACGTACTCTAGATAATATTCATAATTATTGAATTAATCATGTTAGAATAATAAAATTATTATTATTTTATTTTCTTATTTAAAATAAAACGATAATATTACTCAAATCAACTTGCTATGGGCAAAAGAAATGTTTACTTAAAAAATAATTTAATTAATTAACAGTTTAGGAAAAAAATACAGATATGTCAAATATTGAATATATTATTTAGGATTATACTCTGACTTCTTGATCAAATGATTATAAATATTAATTACACTGAACATAATTTCATCAATTACACTCTAAAATTAAAAGAGTAAGTAAATTAAAAATCGAAATGACGTTTTGATTAATTGAACAGAGAGTAAAATGTAAGAATTTTAGAAAAATAAATAATTGGTAAATTAAAGATAAAAAGAAATTATTAAATTCTAGTTGAGTTGTCGTTTGATATAGTTAAAGGTTTTTACGTTTTAGTATATCTAGATTCTGAAATTCATTTCACCATATTTTGCAGTTACTTGTAATTGCCTGATCACTCCCTACAGCTGCTTTGAATTGCCTATAACTTTTTGTGACTGCTAACAACTCTCTTTTTTTCATATAACTTTTCAGTAATTATTATTAATTTAATTATAAATTATTTAATATCATAAATTAATTTAATTAATTTTTAGATCTAAAATTAATTAATAAATAAAATAATTATTTTTATATAAACAAAAAGTTGTGATTGTATTTTTATTTATAAAAAACTTAAAAATACTCAATTTTTACATTTTATTTATATAATATTATTTTATTAATAATTAAAAAATAATTTTGATTGTTCTAATTATATTTTATAAACAAATTATTGTTAGCATAATTACAGCAATTAGCATGATTATAGGAGATTTGTGTAGCATAATTACAGGTCGATAATTATAGGTCGATAATTTGGCAAATACATAATTATAGGTCGCAAGCTTTGGTGTATTGTTACCGGAGATATCACTACGCCGACAAGAGAGAACGATGAAACTGATGCAAAATTTGCTAACCGTCTTGAGGATTGGGATAGTAAAAATCATCAGATCATCACCTGGTTTCGCAATACCTCTGTCTCGTCCATCCACATCCAGTTTGCTAATTATGACTCGCAAAGAAATCAGGATTTTTTGGCTAATCGATATCAGACCACTGGACTTGCCCACTATTATCAGTTGTGGACTACTCTTCATAATCTGAAATAAGAAGCAGGTCAATCTGTGAATGATTTTCTTGCCCAGGTCCAACCCATTTGGAATCAAATATCTCAGGCCAAAATCAGTGAAGATCATCTTCATCTCATTCAAGTTCTAATGGCTCTTCGATCAGAATATGAGGCCGTTCGAGCGTCCCTGCTACATCGAAATCCACTCCCATCATTGGAAATCGCTATTCAAGAGATTATTTTGAAGAGACTCATCTCGGTTTGGATAAAACTCCTCAATTTGAAGTCGCTCTTGCAACTACTCGATCCTCACATCAGAAATCTGGCAATCAACTCTGTAAGAATTGTAATCAAATTGGTCATGCTTTTGCATATTGTCCTACTATAGAATGCAGATATTGTCATGGTTACGGTCATATTCTTGAACATTGTCCCACACGCCCTCCAAGACCAAAAGGAGGGCATTCTAAATTCAAGAATGTCTCAAAGCCTGGATCTTCCTCTCACATCGTTCTTTGCTGCATCGAGGGCTCTACTGCCATCACCATGAGTGATGTTGAGGCACTATTCAAACAGGTTATCTCTTCTAATTCTCCTGCTGCCATGTCTGTCACTCCGGGTAATTCTTATTGGCTTTTTGACTCTGCATGTTGTAATCATGTGACCACTAATCTTAAATTCTTGTCTTCTGCAAAACTCAGTATCTTCCTTACCACCAATCCATACTGCAAATGGTACTAAAATGAACATCACACATACTGGTCATGTGTCTATCTCAAATCTTCATCTCCCTGACACCTATTATATCCCTAATTTGGCACTCAATCTTATTTACATTGGTCGGTTGTGTGAAAAAGGACTAAATGTTATTTTTCTCACCATGGTGTCAGTGCAGGATCCACAAACGGAATGCATTCTTGGGGAGGGTCGCAGAGTGGGTCGATTATTTGAGCTTACATCTTTACATCTTCCTCAGAGATTTGTGTCTGCAGCTACAATCCCTAATTCCTCCATTCACCAATGGCATCTTCGTCTTGGTCATGCTTCTACCAGTAAAATTCAACCTTTAATTTCTCGTGGATTATTAGGATCTACTAAGTTTGAGTCATTTAATTGTTTAAATTGTCAGCTTGCAAAACAACCTGCATTATCTTTTTCTCATAATAATACTACTTCAGACACTCCTTTTGGTTTAATTCATTCTGACATTTGGGGTCCTTCTCCTATTTCTTCAATAAATGGTTTTCGTTATTTTGTAATATTTATTGATGCTTATTTTCGGTTTACTTGGATATATTTTTTGAAACATCGATCTGAGTTATCACAAATTTACTTCACATTTGCAAAAATGATTAAAACTCAGTTCTCTTGTGACATTAAAATTCTCCGAACAGACAATGCCATGGAATATCGGGATTCTTCTTTACTTCAGTTTCTTAGTCAACAAGGCACCGTTGTTCAACGTTCTTGTCCTCACACCTCTCAACAGAATGGGCGAGCCGAACGCAAGCATCGTCATATTCTTGATTCTGTACGTACTCTTCTTCTTTCTGCCTCATGTCCAGAAAAATTTTGGGGAGAAGCAGCTCTTCATGCTGTTTATATTATTAATCGTCTTCCTACCTTGGTTCTTCATAATTTATCTCCTTTTGAAAAGTTGTTTGGACAACCTCCTGACTATTCCATCCTTAAACCTTTTGGATGTGTTTCTTTTGTTCTTTTACAACCTCATGAACATACCAAATTAGAACCCCGTGCTCGTCTATGTTGTTTTCTTGGTTATGGCATTGAACACAAAGGGTATCGTTGTTGGGATCCTGTTTCTAATAAGTTACGCATCTCTCGTCATGTTACCTTTTGGGAAAATACTATGTTCTCTTCTCTTTCCAAATTTCATCACTCTGTCAATACTGACTCTCTATTTTTCACTGACTCCTCCAAAGAGCTGTTTCTAAGTCCTGATCCAGGTGATTGTGATGTGCTCAATATTAGCCCAACTACACCTGCCCCTGTTGAATCAGCACCAGTTGTTGATCCAGTACCTGCGCCTGCATCTCCTCCTAGCACTACTCTTCGTCGTTCTACCCGTGTAAGAGAAACTCCTCATTATCTTTCTGATTTTCATTGTTACTCTACTATTGCAACCCTTCATGAGCCTCGTTCTTATCGTGAGGCAAGTCGACCCTCTTTGGCGACAAGCTATGGTAGCGAACTTCAAGCTTTAGAGAAAACTCATACTTGGGATTTAGTTGATCTTCCACCAAACAAGACCCCTATTGGTTGCAAATGGATTTACAAAATCAAGACCCGTTCTGATGGAACTATTGAACGCTACAAAGCTCGCTTAGTAGCCAAAGGGTACACTCAAGAGTATGGTATTGACTATGAAGAAACTTTTGCTCCAGTGGCCCGATTAACATCTATTCGCAGTCTCTTAGCTATTGCTGCAGTTCGTAAATGGAAACTTTTCCAGATGGATGTCAAAAATGCTTTTCTTCATGGTGATTTAACAGAAGATGTTTATATGCATCCTCCTCCTGGTTATCATTCTCCTCATAAAGTTTGCAAACTTCGGCGAGCCTTATACGGATTAAAACAAGCTCCCAGGGCCTGGTTTGCCAAATTTAGTTCCACTCTTGCTCAACTTGGTTTTCTCTCTAGTCCACATGATTCTACATTATTCACTCACCGAACTGACAGTGGTATTGTTCTTCTGTTGCTTTATGTTGATGATATGATAATAACAGGAGATGATTCATCTGGTATTTTAGAGTTACAACATTATCTCAATCAACATTTTGAAATGAAAGACCTGGGTTCTCTCAGCTATTTTTTGGGTCTTGAAGTTTCTCAAAATTCTGATGGCTATTATCTATCTCAAGCCAAGTATGCATCCGACTTACTTCCTCGTGCAGGCATCACTGATAGCAAAACAGTATCAACCCCATTGGAGCTCAATTGCAAACTTACACCTCTTGATGGCACTCCTCTTGATGATCCTACTTTATATCGACAGCTTGTCGGGAGTCTTGTTTATCTCACAGTTACTCGACCTGATATTTCATATGCTGTTCATCTGGTCAGCCAGTTTATGTCTACTCCTCGCTCAACTCATTTCTCTGCAGTACTTCGAATCCTTCGTTATATCAAAGGCACTCTTTTTCATGGTTTGCACTTTTCCGCTACCTCCTCCCTAGTATTATCTGGCTACTCTGATGCTGATTGGGCTGGTGATCTGACAGATCGTCGCTCTACAACTGGTTATTGTTTCTTCTTGGGTAATTCTCTTATCTCTTGGCGTAGCAAAAAGCAAACTGTTGTTGCACGTTCTAGCACAGAATCTGAATATCGTGCTCTTGCTGATGCTACATCTGAATTACTTTGGTTACGGTGGTTATTAACTGATTTGGGTGTCACTCATTCTTCTGCCACAATGCTTCATTGCGATAATAGAAGTGCCATATAGATTTCTCATAATGATGTATTTCATGAGCGTACCAAACACATCGAAATTGATTGTCATTTTGTACGTCATCATGTTGCTCATGGCACCATATGTTTGATTCCTGTCTCCTCTATCAGCCAAACCGCTGATATATTCACCAAAACGCATCCTCCCGCTCGCTTTCAGGATCTCTTAAGCAAACTCAAGTTGGCATCTGTGCTACCACCTTGAGTTTGAGGGGGGGTGTTAGCATAATTACAGCAATTAACATGATTATAGGAGATTTGTGTAGCATAATTACAGCAATTAGCATGATTATAGGAGATTTGTGTAGCATAATTATAGCAATTATTATTCTTGTCCAAATTAGTTCATATTCTCATGTATAAATAGATGTAATATCTCTGTAAATGAGACACAGACAAATACACAATCATTTCCTTCATTACTTGTATTCTTTTTTTTAACAATTATAATGTAGAAATTATCAAATTGACTTAATTTTCATTATTCAATTAATTATTTAAATTATAAAAATTAAAATTAAAATAATAATACCACGTGTCAGCCTTTATAATTTCTTTTATATATAGAGAGGATAATGTCCTCAACCCAAGCAGTGCTGAGAATGGCATAATGCTTTTGTGCGGAAGTGCTTGCCATTATCGTAAAGGAATAAAAATTTGAGGATAGGCCACTTGCCTGACAGACAGTGCGTCGTTAATAGGAGAGAGATGCCGGAGGGAAGAAACCCCGCATATGTGCAGAGCTGACTCACGCTTTATTTTACTATTTTAGAAACATTTCCTAATATTTTCATGGCAAACTGCGTATTTTGGTGATATTGAATCTCCAAACTTTTATTTTTTGATCCAAACTTTTATTTTTTGACAATGGATTCTTTCTTAATAGAAATTACTTACGAGAAATTCCCCATGTTTAAAGCATGTGAGCACGTTAATATAGAAATTTGATAATTAAAAATAGAACTTCTCAATATTAGTGATTAAATTCAGATTAACTTATAATTTACTGAATTAATTTAATTAAAAAAATATTTAATTTGACTTATAAATTGATCAAATTTAAAAGATTATAAGTAGGTTAACAGGAAATAACATTTTATAAGGAAAGAAACAAAATTTTATGGATTTTGTATCTTCTATCAAGTTCCTTTTCTGTGATTTCTACCACTCTGTTTCCTCTTCTATTTTCAAATTAGTAAGCCTTTTCTCTTTTATATAACTGGGGTCGATTGCTTTTGTTTGTGTATGATCATGTCTAAGATGAATGCTTGGTTTTTTATTCTTCTCGGGAGGAGAATTTGAAGAATTGCGTCGCTCAAACCAAAGCACATTTTTATTTAATGGAAAATCCGCCCGATATTTCAAAAAAAAAAAAAAGAAATTTCAACAAGTGGAGGTTGAATTATGTGGAAACATCATTTTTCTTGGAAAGGTTTTCAATTTTTGCAATCATTCCGTCCCATTTAGTTCAAATAAATCAAAGATGCTGAATTGGTGGTTTAGGTGTTACTTGATATAATTGAATTTCATAAAATTTTAAAATTTTCATTTGTAAATTTTTAAATTCTTTTACAAATTTAAAATTTGAAAGTTTGATTTAAATCAAAATTTATTTCAACTTTTTAATAATAAATTTCATGAACTTTATTATAATTAATTAAATTCAATCAAAATTAATAAAATTTATAAATAAATTTTAAACTTAAAATCATATATATTTTAAGTGACAAAATTATTCTTTCTTAATATATATCATTTTATTTTATTTTCTCTTTTCACTTGCATTATCTTATTTGTCTATATGACACACACAAACAGACATAAAATTAGACATGGACACAAATAATGATATAGACAGACATAGCTACAAACACAAATAGATATAGATATAGACACGGACATGACACAGACATAATCATAGATAAAAACAAATACACAAACATAGACTTAGATAAAAGAAGACATAAACACAAATACTTACATACATAGACAGAAACAGACATCATTACAAATAAGCAAACACAAACACAAACAAAAATAAAAACAAATAAACACAAACACATTATAGATAAAAAGATTGACGCAAATTGATACAAATACAAACACGTATAGATATAGATGAACAAACACAAATGCATACATAGATAGACACAAATATACGTAGATAGACATAGACACAAACAGAGAGAAGTCCAAATATAAACATAGATAGACATGCATAAAGACCAACACACTGCAAACATAAATAAAAATAAACATATATAGATACATATAAATATAGACAAATTGATACAAATACAAACATAAATATAAATATAAATAGACAAATACAGATAGACATAAATACAGACATATATATAAATACAGATAGACATAAACATATATAGACATAGATAGATAGATAGATTCAGACAAAAATATAGACGCAGACACAAATATAGACACAAACGTAGACAAACAAATATAAACACAAATGCAGACATAAATATATACATAAACAAATAGACATGAATGTACATAAATACAAATACAGATAGATATAAACTTATATAGACGGACACAGACACAGATATAGGCGCAAAAATAAATAGACACATACATATAAGAACATAGACAAATAAATATAAAAATAAATACAAACATAAACAAACACGAATATAGACATAGACAGGCAGACACATAGATAGATGACATTATAACTATTTTAAATGTTCATACTTTTAATTAAAAAAAAAAAAGTAAGATAGCAGATGATGTCTACAATAAGAGATATAGATGGGTATTTTTAGAAAAATGACATTTTGAATTGAAATTTTCATTTATACAAAACAAAAATTCATTACATTTGAAATAAATTTCATATTTAATATAAAATATACCAAATAAAAGAATTTATTTATAAATAAATTTCATCACAAATTTCATTTACAAATTAAATAGATTTTATTATAAAATTGATTCAAACAGGGTCTTAGAATAAATTTAGTTAGAATCCATTTGAAAATGAATTCTTGTATTTGATATGATACACTTAAAATATAGTATTCAAATAAATTTTATATAATTCATTTTTTATTCAATTTTATAATTAGAGTCATTTATCCTTATTTCTCAAAATAGCCTTTATAAAAAAAAACTTAAATGTTATATTGGTAGATTTTATTATTTAGAATCAAGTTGGTCTTATTTTTAAAATATTCTTAATATAACAAGTTTTTTTTACAATGAATAATTTTATTTTAATTATGCATAAATTATGTTTAATATTTTAATTTTAAATTATTTATTTTAAATGTGATGTATGTTGTAATAACAAAAAAAAAAAGAAGAGAAGTGACAGTGGCGTGTAGCAGTGGGCTACACCCACTGTCAGCTGCTACTGCAGCCAATAAAAAAAAAAAATTTCTCTCCCTCTCTTTCTCCCCCACTTTCTTCCTCTCCCTCCCATCACTCTCTTTTCTCTCCCTTCCTTTTGCAGCTGTCGGCGACACCACCCACCACCACCACCGGCGAGGATTCCCCCCCGCACCCCCCACCCACCCACGACACCGGCGCACCACCAGCTAGCCAGAGAAGCACCAGAAGCGACGCTAAGCGATGGAGGAGAGAGAAAAATGCGTGCGTAGGGCAGCCAACTTCCAGGCACGATTTTGGCTTCATCCGACATTTGATCAAGGTGATTCAGGCGGCGTTGGAAAGCTTGTTCTGAGAGCTTTCTTTTGATGCCTATTTTGCAATATTTGATGGTCGGATGAGTGAGATATAGAGGAGAGAAATTTCGAGTTTTTCAAGTTTTTTGTGTGGATTGATGATCCGAGACCACCTATGGACTGAGGAAGAGGAGAGAAACATTATGGTGTGATCAGATCCAGCAGATGTCACTGACAACCGACGGCCGACCACGGTGTGTGGTGGTTCCGACGGTGGCTCTGGCGAGCTTTGGGGATGATTCAACTTCTAAAGGCTTCCTCATAAATTTTTAAAATTTTTGAGACACAGATAAGCTTTGGGTAAGATTATTTTCATTATTTCTTAGTTTTTAGTGCTTAAATGCAGTGTTTCTTAAATAGGAAAAATTAGAGAAAAATTCTAAGAAAAATATATGATGAAAGTAAAATTATTTGAAGATATTCTATGGTGTTTGTTGAATTTTTGAGTGATTGTAAAATATTTTTGAAAAATACAGATGGATTTTAGTTAGATTTTTAGCATATGGACATATAAGATTATCTGGAATTATGATATTTAAATTTTATATGATTGGTCAAAACTTGAGGATAGAGGTTTAAATATGTAAATATTGAATTGGGTTGAATTAAGAATATGTTAGCTATTGGAAACTTATGGAATTAAGTAATATTCTTAAATAAAACATTCATGGGTGATTAGAAAATTACAACTCCTTTTGCAATAGCTTTATAACTTTATTAAGGACCGCGAGGCAAAATTTTATAATTTTTAAAGCTTGTTTGAGTGAATTTTTATAAAATGTCAATTATAGGGACTAAAATATAATTTTTCAAGTTTATGACTGTTGTCTGATTTGGAGGGCCCAGAAAGGGCCATATGATGTTGATGAAATGTGATTGTGGAAATTGAGATTTAGAAGTGTTATTTGAATATTTTTGCAGATTGGGTAGGTCCTAAGTATAAAAGAAACTCTGCTAAATTTTAGGCATAAATTAGAATGTGTTTCCCTCTTTAAATTTATTTTTATCTGAATTAGCACTAATAAATTCACAATAAAATTATATAGGTGATCAGAGTCAACCATCTTCCTTCACCCAACCTCAACTTCATTTTGAGGAATATCTGGGCAATTCGAGCGAGAAGCCCGATTACAACATTAGTCAAATGAAATTCTGCAATATTTGTACATAGAGAGATCGGAGAACAACAGCAGGCAAGATTGGATGGTCCGGAGACCCAATATTGACTTAAACTCATCTGAAAAAGACCAAGAGATCGGAAAGCAATCTATCTTGAGCGTGAGATCGATTTGTTCCGGGGACGAGTGATCAATAAGTTCGAAAAAGCTAACTGCGATTGGGACATTGGTCGAGAACGGATAATAAAGTTTCAATTTTAAGAGATCCTTGCCTTCGAAGGTCGATCAAAATATGGTGTCTACAGTAGTCTCTGGTGTACTGTGAATAAAATATTAATTTTAATTATAATTTCAATATTATTATATATTCAGGCATGCCCATGTATCACTTACAAATATATATCTATGTAGTTAAATACTAGTCATATTTTATATTACACTCTTAATTGATGAAGTGCCATGAATGTTGTTTTATGGTAATTTGAAGCAGTGTGTATGTATTGGCGTGTATGTGGTGTGTGGTGTGTGGTATTGGATATGAACATGACGGGTAAACGTGGCTGGAGCTTGACTCGCTGGGACCCGATACTTTTATGGATAAGTCAGGGTAGGCACGGCTCGAGATGATTTCGCTAGCCCCCGCATTTGGCTTATTAAGTGAAAATTCCGGCTTGAGAGATACTCGCTGGCAGAGGTTAGATTAAGAGAGCTGTATAGAAGATCAGCTCCCGTATATGTACTGTTTGAATATTATATGAGTGCGTGAGTGCTCCAAATTTACCTTTTTTGCTATTATGATGTAATTTGTATAAAAACTATGAAGGTGTTGTATTCTACTCTTTAGGATGTATTAGCTTTAGATAGCTATAGAAATTGTACTTAAAATTGATATTTTACTCTTTGAATCGAATGCTCACTCCTGTTCACCCTATTTTTTCAGGCTACAGGATGAGACCTTTTTCAGAATAACCTGCTTCTTTTCTCATAGGTTATCAATAATTACTTAATTATATTATTATTCTCTAAATTTGTAATTTAGCACTCCGCATGTACTAGCAGTAGCATTAATCTTGTGAAGGGCTGTATGAATTTAAGTTTTTATATTAAAAAATGAATTTTTTTTTTATAATTTTTAAATAATTTATAAATGATGTAATAGAGTTGAGCTGGGCTTCCCCTAATTTGAGTTTCTGATAATTATTAGGTTAAGTTGGTCTGAAATAAAATTATAATAGTTTAATTTAAATTAGTTTATATGCATGTTGGGCCTAAATTGTGGGCTTGGTCATGGGTTTGAGAACAATAAGGCTTATTACGGGCCTCGAGGTCTTTATGCCGGCCCAGGTCCTAGTGCCGATCCAGCCCATGGGATCGGGTCGTGACATATGTGATAGACAAGTAGAGAGAGAGGGGTAGGAATAGGAGAGAGAGTTTGTGTGAGTGCAAGACATAAATATTTTAGTTCAAAAAATGTTATTATCTTTAATTTTGTGAAATTCATTTGAAATTCCACCTCTTTTAATGGAGTTTTGTTTTGATTATAATCAATTTCATAATTGAATTCTTATAATTGAATTAAAAAAGAAATATGAAATTCAATTGTATTGCTCTAAATTTTATAGAATTAATTTGAGCCAAACCTAGCCTTCCTTATTTATTTGTTGTAATTTGATTCATTTTGGGTATTATGTTTGGGATGCAAGATCTTTTGATTTGCTGATTTTGGGTAAGGTGGGTCAAGGACCTCAAATCAGAACCGGTTCTATCAATCCCCAATTTTCGCCTGAATCGATTTTAGAAATCATTGACTGGCTTTGAGTTTGATTTTAACCGAACTAATTTTCATCTTAAATCAAACCGAGCCCATGTTTAATGCACAGAGGGAGGAGGGAAAGAAAGTGAAATTATTTTAATTTATTTTTAACTTTATTTAGTTAATTAAATATTTTTTATTATTAAACCTCATATATATATATATATATATATATATATATATATATATATATATATATATATATATTGGGGCTTAATTTAATTAAAAAAAATTAAGCTGAATTGTAATTTTGGTAAAATGTTGTATAAGTATCTTTTGAAAATGTCCACATTAATTAATTAGGGGAAAATTTTATGTTAATTATTGGAGAAATTAACCTGCAGGCTGTAGCAAATCAATTTATTTTTTAACCCATAAATAGCATAATGAATTATATAAGCGATATCTCAACTTAAAAATAATAATAAAATATTTTAAATTTAATTTATAACATAAAACCTTTTATCTTAAATTTAAGCAACATAAAATCTACCTATGATGATCGGTAGTTAGTTTTAGGTTATTTATATTGACAAGTCATATATATATATATATATATATATATATATATATATATATATATATATATATATATATATATATATATAATTGAAACTGTGAATAGCAAAAAAAATAATTAAAACTTTGTTTTGATAGGTGTTAAAATTAACATAGAGAAAATATAATTTTTTTAATTTAATAATTATCACATTAATAAAAAAAATCTAAAAATCAACTATTAAAAATTATAGAGGTTTTATATTACTTAAATTAAAAATTAATGAGTTTTATGTTATTTAAATTAAATATAATGAGTTTTATATTACCGATAAAAATTTAAGTATCTTACTATTATATACTAATAAGTAGAAGCACTGTCTTTGTAATTTACCCATAAATTGCATAAAAAATTGATAAGGTCGATATCATCCGTGGAGTAACAGTCAGGTTAACCCTGTAAAACAAGTTCAATCATTAATCCAAAATATAATAAATTAACCAGAATAATAATCTATTAATTAAATATTCATATCATAATGTAATAATTTAAAATTTTAAACCCTGCCTCAACGTTACAAATTTGTCGGTGTTAAGAGTGTGTAGTTTCAATTTCAATTTAAAATCTATCTAAAATTCAAAATTGAATTGAATTTTCATTTCTTTTTTTTTATTCAGTAAAGGTATAATGAAGTAGTTATAATTAAAGGATTATATACGGTGGGGTAGCTCTCTCTCTTTCTCATACAAAAGTAGATAATCTTAAAGAGATTGACAGAAAGAAAAACTCAAGACCTTCCCATTTTTTATACCTTGAATATGTAGAAAAATTAATCAGTTTACTTCTTAATTGACATTTTATTCAATTTTTAATATTTTATAACTAAAATTATTAAAAGAATTTGTGTTAAATGAAAAATAATATTAAATTATATGCATTTCTTATATATGTATATTCAATTTTTTATTTAATTTGATTTTGATTTGATTTTTAATGAAAAATCAAAATCAAATCAACATTGTAAAATAAATTTTTAATTCGGTAGTACTAAAAAAATGGAGAATGACAAAGCCGTGCCAGATAATTTGCAAGCTAACAGGAAGTCGCAATCTGAAATATCAAGGGCATAATTCACAAACATAGATAATTACAATTGCAAGCCAATTCCAGGAAATTTACCTATAGAATAAAACAATTGCCTGCAGCTATATAACAAGTAATTAAACTTTTCCTACCTGCAGGTTGACTCAATTAATTAATCAAAACGATGAATGTAGTAGAAGAGAGGCACAGCACAATTGTAGTAGAAGAGGTGTATCAGAATCCTCCACAGCAACGAAATGGTGTGGCTCAGGGATTTGTTATCAATAATGAACCTTCAGCCCCTCCGCCTCCTCCACCGCCTCCTCCGCCGATAACTGTCGTCAACACTAATGTGTATGTAAACCCTGGAGAATACGTCAAAGAAGTCACAGGTACATTAATTTCTCTATCAAACCTTAATGATGCAGCTGGTAATCAATAATTAAATCTTAGTAATATTCAAGTGTTATTTTAATTATTATAATTATTAAACACCTCAATTTAGTGCCTGAAAACTCAAATACCAAAAGGGTTAACTCTTGATTTAATAATTTAATTTGTGATAATTCATTTAATTTCTTTTGACACCAAATATTGTTTTCATGAGTTGAAAATTGATCCAGTGCTTTTGTGAATGATATTATTTCAGGCTATGTTGCTGTTATATCGGAACCTGATCTTCCATGTTGTGGTATAGGTGTTGGCTGGTTTTTGTAAGTTGCCATACCTATTCAAATAGTCAAAAATTTTATTTTTTTTTTCCTATGATATTAATAATAAAGAAAAAAATATAAAAAAAAATATCTTTTTTTTTACACATAAGAAATCGTGATTTAATTTTTATCAATTTAATACTTTCTATTTTCTCTTGCTAGTAAATGTAATTTCAAACTGTTAGTTGCTATTAAATAATATTGATGTAGTGACACATGAGACACATTTATGCCACAGGTTTATCACACAAGTACCACGTCTATCATGTGTTATTACTTCTATTTACCTCATCATTATTTAACGATAACTAATAGTTTAAATTATATTTATTAAAGAAGAAAATTACAGGGCGCTAAATTGATAAAAATTATATCACAAACCATTTGACAAAGCGTGAAATCGCATAATGTTTTTTTTTTGTATTTTTTGTTAATAATAAAATTAAGCAACAAATATTTATTTATTTATTTATATTAAGATTTAATGATCATATTGTGGTATTATTATTGTTTCTATATACCTTCAAACAACACTTTTTAAATCCTCCAATGTTTAATGATAGCTCCCAATTTTCCACACAATTAAAGTGCATTTATTAAGCTTAATTAGCTTATGCAATTATAGAATTAAGAGAGCCATTATTATCTTTTAAATGCATTTAATATAATTTCCATTTTATATAAAAATAAATTTAATTATTTTTTCAAATTAAATATTTATATTAAAATTTATAAAAAAATAAATTAATAAAATATTTATAATTAAAATAAAAATTTATAAAATCTTATCAAACTTATTCTTATATAAAATTAAACTTATAATAGTGTCACTAATAATATCTTATTATCACATCGTTTTGACAAATTGCTTTTTTATCTTTTTTATATTTTAAATTATACTGTTATATTTATTATCAAGATTTTCTTTTTCTAATTATTTCACATTCTTGAATATAAGGAATTACTTTTTTTGGTATTGATAGATTTAAAATTATATATTTATATTAAAATTTGCACAAAATCAATTATAATATATATGCTTAAAATAATGATGAGTTTATAAATTTCAGTATAAATATTTAATTTAATTATTATTAAATTCATTTTTATATAAAAGTAAATTTATAATAGTTTTGATAGTTATTATTAGCATTTTTTATTTTTTTCAATATTTTAATTTATATCTTTATAATTATTATCAAGATTTTTTTTTATTATTTCACATTCATTAATGTTTAATACAAGGAATTAATTTTTTTTTGGTATTGATAGGTTTATAGTGGGGTGGCTTCTTTGTGGCAT
Organism: Hevea brasiliensis; assembly: GCF_030052815.1. Classification (NCBI taxonomy): domain Eukaryota; kingdom Viridiplantae; phylum Streptophyta; class Magnoliopsida; order Malpighiales; family Euphorbiaceae; genus Hevea; species Hevea brasiliensis. The sequence goes on along the minus strand of NC_079495.1, from coordinate 98,435,021 downwards.
CCCTTGGTACGTTGGGGCAATTATTCTACTTTGTTCGAAAGTGGATCCCCGTGAGAAACCTGGATATATTGCCTGCTCCATTATTGTGAGTTTTTTTTAGACCATGATACATTACCTCACTCTTTTTTTTTTTTTGAAATTTATTATTTAATTTTTATATATTAATAAAATTATTTATTTTTTATTTTTTAAAAAAATGTTAATTTATTTTTATTTTTTTTTCATTTCTTTTATTTTTAGTCCTTTTAGTTATTTATTTAAATTTTATTCAGTCTTATGATTTAAAAAGTGCGATTGTTTTGTTTTTCCATTTTCAAAGACTTGACCTATTTAATTTTCATAATAATAATTTGTCTCTTTTTTTAATATATTAACTAACAGTAAATTTGATTTAAACTATAAAAAAATTAAAAAATAAAAAAAATATAAATATAAATACTAATTAATTAATGTATTTTTTTTTAAAAAATTAAATAATTAATTTTGTCAAAATAGAATTTTTTTTTTTTTTTAAAGAGAGAGAGTTCATTTACCATTTCATGATCTCATGTTAGTTGCACTTGAATGATTATTAATTGTTCTATAGAACATTGCAGAAGGAGGAGGTACTAACTCCAAACAATATTATTGTTCTTGTGCAGGCTATTATAGTTACAATTTTAGCCATCATCATGGCTGCAACAGGGAAAGATTATCAATGATCTATTATATATATATATATATATATATTCTAAATGAGAATTTTGGATTTTTATTGAGTATTTTTGTAATTTAATCAATATATATAAATGTAATGTGTCAGTTGGATTTTCTGAAAAAGGGTCTTTAAGATTTAATCAATGATGATATTGTAATTGGACTCCTGAACCAGAACTTTTATATGGGTACATCTGAGTTCTTGAAGACATGCTTTTTTAAATATTGTAATTTTGTTTTAAGCCTGTCAGTTGGAAGACTATGGTTACACATTGGTATGAAATAAAAAATTTCTACTAAATATAAGTTTTGAATAAATCTTTTCCTTTTGAGATAGCTTTCAAGATTGAGTTGGACTAGTCATTTTTTTCTATATAGTTATTAGAGCCTATCCTATTTTAATCAGTTATAAATTAAAAAAAAAATCATGGTTAATATATAAATAAACCATATAATATATTTATTGCACTAAAAACTAATACACTTAATGATTATATAAAAGCAATTGAGTTTTAAATTTAGGCAGAAAAGATTCATATCTATTGTGGGTGAAGATGCACTTATACCATAAGCAAATAATAATTTACTCAATATATAGAGGTTAATTAGTTTTTTATTTGTAAAAACATATTCTCTATAAAAAAAAAAAGAGATTCAATATTTAAATTTATAAAAGATTAATTTAAATAAATATATAAATATACAAAAATATTTTATGAAAAAAGAGGAGTCAATTGACCCTTTTTTTCTTACATTCGATCTATGAATGACTTGTTGGATTATCTATAAAATATTCATGTCTGAACGTAAAAAAATGTATCATTCCACGGTTAATTTGAGGTAAAGAATTTATATTAAATATAAAACTTAATCAAATTTTCTCCCTTACAATTAACTTTTAATTTAATAAGATTTGATCGATTTTCTGTAAAACGACTACCCAAGAACAATGATGCAAAATTAGCTAAGGTCGATATCATTCGTGGAGTAACTTGACCCATAAAAGAAGTTCAATACTTAATTTTCCCTCTTGAAAATTGAGAAATGGACATGGGCAAACTTCTGCTGACCCTATGTTTTATTTGTACTATTTATGAATTTTTTTTCTTTTTTCAAACAAATTAAATTAATTTCACCAAAGGACGAACATCTCTCTTTGTTTGTAGCTCTAAACTATGCACATCCAAAAATATAATAAATTAATCAGAATAATGATTTAATAATTATATATTCATATCATAACGTAATAATTTAATATTTTAAACTCTGCCTCAACGTTAAAAAAATTGTCAATGTTAGAGTGTGTTGTTTGAATTTTGGCTTAGAGTCTATCTAAAAATTAAAATTAAATTGATTTTTTTATGTAATTTTGATTTAATTTTTTAATATTTTAATTTTTTTTATTTTTATTTTAAAATAATATTGTGTATTACTGTTATGAAAAGTCACATTTAAATTATTATTTAAATGTTATAATTAATTTTTAAAATACAATATATTAGATAATATATATTTAGTTATTTTTTAAATATATAATATTTTATAATAAAGTACATTAATAATCAAAGATTATATTTATTATATAATATAAGAATCCATCTATAATTAAGAATTTATAAAGTGATTTAATGCGTGTATATATATATATTTGATTCTTAATAAAGAGTTAAGATGATATTTAATATAATATAATTAAAGTGATAATGTAATTATGATTATATTATATATTTAATTACGTATTTAATAAAAAAATTTGGACATAATAAAATTATAATTATATAATATAATTAATTATATTTAAGATAATATAATGATTATTACATAAAAAGAATGTAATCATAATTATTTATTTTTATTTTTTTTATTTATTATCAATATTATCACCGCTATCCAATTATCACTACTATTATCATCATTATGCCTACTCTATCGTCACTACCATCTTGTTACTATTATTATTATCACTACTACCACTATTTGATCATTGCTGTCACTAGTTAGTTATTACTATCACTACTATCATCTAATTATCATTGTTACCAACTATCAATTTTGATTACTGTAACTATTATACTTATTATTAACATTATAAATAAATTAAATATTAAAATAAAAATTATCATTATACTACTTGTATATTTATTTTACAACTAAATATAAGAATATAATATTATTTTAAGATTTCTCTTCAAATAAATTATTTATACGGAAAAAAAATTTAATTTCACATAATTATATTTATATGTATTTTTTAAAATGATTTTTTTAAATTAAAAAAAAATAAAAATTATCATTTTATATATGAAAATTGATAAAAAAAATCAATTGAATTAAATTTTCGTAAAATTTGAGATTAGAATAAAGAATAATATATGGTTTTTAATTTTTTTAATTATTTTAAGCGAGATTTAAATACTACAATAAATATTAAAATTAGCAAAAAAAATTTTGTAATAATTTTAATTTTATTGTCTATGAAGCTAAAACACAGTAACAATATTAATAATTATTATTGATGGTACATAAAAAAGAAATGACAATAATTCTTGTTGTCATTAAAATTTTTTTGATAGTAATATAATTTTTACTACAATTATTTTTTTAATAATTATAATTTAATCGTAAAATTCTTACTATTATAATTTTATAACAGTAATACGTGGTAATTCATATATTGATACCATAAATTTATTATAGCAAAATTTATATATTTAACAGTAAAAATTATTATTGTTAAATTTAATCTTTTTTTTTAGTGAATTTTTTTTTAATTATAAAATTAGAAAAAAATATTTTATTAATTAAAATATAAAAAAAAAGTGGAAATCGACGGAAAATTTAGCTGTAGCTTGACTCATTTAATTAATCAACAATGGATCCTCCACCGCCCCCCACCGTAAGTCCACTCTGTTATTGAAGAAAGCATCATACTCACGGGTATATATGTAACGTTTTTGGTACATTAAAATTATGTATTAATATATGCTTGAGTTCTGAGAAGTATTAGTCATACAATACTTGTTGTTTTAATCCAATTTATTCACTAATTTCTCTATTAACCTTAATGATTCAGCTGGTAATCAATAATTAAATTATAAAAATTGTTCACTAGAGATTGAAAGATTAAAAATGGAGGTGTTATTTTAATTATTATTATTATATTTACTAAAGGGGTTAACTCTAGGTAGTTGATTTAATAATTTTAATTTGATTCATTTGATGATAGTTCATTTAATTTCTTTTGACGCCAAATATTCTTTTCATAAAGTTGAAATTAATTTAGTGATTTTGTGGATGATTTTGATTTAGAGTTTATCTAACAATCGAAATTGATGAATTGAATTTTTACTATGATTTTGATTCGACATTTTAATACTTTAATTTTAATTCAATTTGTTTTGATTTTCAATTTTAAAATAATATTATATAATTATTCTCATAAAAAAAAGTATACTTAAATTGCTATTTAAATTTTATACAATGATATATATTTTAATTTTTTAATTATATAATATTTTACAATAAAGAGCATATATATATATATATAAATTTAAGGACTAAAAATATTATATATATATATATATATATATATATATATATATAGAGAGAGAGAGAGAGAGAGAGAGAGAGAGAGAGAGAGAGAAATGTACTTATAATTAAGAATATATGAAGTGATTTAATATATTTATAATTAAAATTATTAAGAGAACATAGATGAATAAAATATAATATTATTGTTTATTTTTAAAATAATAAAAAATAATATTAAATTGTATGTAATTTAATTTTAATTCAGTAAAATTCTGATTCAATTTTAATAAAGAATTAAAATTATATCAAAACAGTAAAATAAATTTAATTTAATATAATTTTTATCAGTTTATATATATATATATATATATATATATATATATATATATATTTTTTTTTTTTTAATTAAATTCGGAAGCTTAGAAGCATATACACCCCTAATCAATGACAATGAATTCAAAAAATCGAGGATCACAAAGTTGTGCTTGATAATTGAAATAAGCTAACAGGAAGTCACAATCTGAATTATCAAGGGCATAAAATTAGAAACAAAGATAATTACAACTGCAAGCCAATTCCAGGAAATTTACACACAAACAATTGCCTGCAACTATATAACAGGTAACTGAACTTTTCCTACCTGCAGGTTGACTCATTTAATTAATCAAAACAATGAATGTAGTAGAAGAGAGGCACAGCACAATTGTAGTCGAAGAGGTGTATCAGAATCCTCCACAACAACGAAATGGCGTGGCTCAGGGATTTGTTATCAATAATGAACCTTCAGCCCCTCCGCCTCCTCCACCGCCTCCTCCGCCCATAACTGTCGTCAACACCAATGTGTATGTAAACCCTGGAGAACACGTCACAGAAATCGTAGGTACATTAATTTCTCTATCAAACCTTAATGATGCAGCTGGTAATCAACAAGTAAATCTTAATATTCAAGTGTTATTTCAATTATTATATTTATTAAACAACTCAATTTTAGTTGCTGAAAACTCAAATGCCAAAAGGGTTAACTCTTGATAGTTGATTTAATAATTTAATCTATGATAGTTCATTTATTTGTTTATTTTCTTTTGATGAAACAAAGGCTTTAAAGTAAGAAGCTTCAGATTATCAAAATCCGAAGGAACATCAGAAACAGAAGAGCAAAAATCATCAACAGCACCTCGAAGACTTCCATGTTGCGGTATAGGTGTTGGCTGGTTTTTGTAAGTTGCCATACCTATTCAAGTAAACAACAATTTTGGGTAATTTTTATAATTTGTCTCTAAATTTTAATCTGTGTTTCACTTCCATTTCTTAAATTTAATTTGTTACTAAACCGTTTATGAATTTTAATTTTATTTCATAAAAATCTCTCTAACCTACGATACCAAGTTTTCAAGTTAAAAAAAAAAAATTACCTTTTTACCTTATTTCCCCTCACACTCAAAAAATACTAACCGTTTTAATTATCATTTGAACCTATCACAAAAATATTAATATCATCACAATGATTTGCTTCCTAAAAATGAGGATCAAAAAGTGTTGAAAGTATATTTATAGATGTCACACTGTAATTTAAAAGAATTTTTTAATATACAAACCTACTAGTATAAGTAAGAGGGATTTTTTGTGAAATAAAATTAAAATTTAAGAATTTTTTAGTATTAAATTAAAGTTAAGAAACAAAAAATAAAACAGAAAATAAAATTTCTAGACACCTATAAAATAATTCCAACAATTTTATAAAAATGAATTTAACTACTTTTAAATTAAATATTTATATTGAAATTTATACAAAATCAATTAAGATTTATATATGATTGAAGCAATGAGTTGACAAATTTTAGTACATAAGATCAAACTTATCTCAACATTTATTTATTTATTTCACATTGTTTAGTGTTGAATATGAGGAATTATTTTTTTGGTATTTGATAGGTTTATGGTGGGGTGGTTTCTTTGTGGCATCCCTTGGTACGCTGGGGCAATTATTCTACTTTGCTCGAAAGTGGATCCCCGTGAGAGACCTGGATATATTGGCTGCTCCATTCTTGTGAGTTTTTTTAGATCAGATACATCACTTAGAAAATGGTTTGATCTTAAAAGTTAGCTCAAGCGAAAGAATGTCTAAAGTTAATATAAAAAGTAAATCATTTTTATCTCAAATTAATGTGAGATATTAACATTATTTTGTGATTTTTTTTAAATAAATCATTTAAAAAAATTCAGTTTAATTCTTATATAATTATATTTTATTTTTATTTTTTAAAAATATTTTTTTAATTAAAAAATTAAATTATTTCATTTAAAATATAAAAATTGATTTAAAAAAAAATGATTAAATTAAATTCTTATAAAATTTTCAAACAAGATTAAGCGCCTTATTCTTATGTTAAATGATTATTGTTCTATGGAATATCACAGGAGAAGGAGGTACTAACTCTAGACAATATTATTGCTCTTGTGCAGGCTCTTGTAATTACTGTTATAGTCATTATCCTGGCCGCAAAAGGGAAATTCTGATCATCTATGATCTTCTATCTGCCCAATTTCTTTCTTAGTCCAGTTTCAATATTTCTTACAAAATTTATCCCAGTTTTTTTTTTTTTTTCAATCTGAATAAGAACGTTGGATTTTTGTTGATCATTTATGAAATTTAATCAATATATATAAATGCAATGTGTCTGTAAGATTTATATCAGAACTTTCATATGAGTACATTTGAGTTCTCGAAGACATTATTTTTAATAAAAAAAAGTTCTCGAAGACATGGTTTTTAAAATTTTTTTATTATTTTAAGTGAGATTTAAATTCAAATTTTCTTTTTTTTTATAAAAATAAAAAAATATTTCATTAATTAAAAATAAAATATAAAAGAGAAGTATAAATTATTTATTATATTTTTGTATAAATAAAATTAAGCATGATTTTAGATTTAATAGGATATTATTTGATGTACGTGACATCATCCAATACAAGACACAAACGTGAATCTCACCACATATTTTGTGTTTTGAATCCCTAGTATACTGAGTTTAAGCAAGAAAAACCCATGAGCTACATAACATGATATCTTAAAACATATGTTACTTCCCTTCGACTAGCTTTCCTCTTCATTTTCAAACTCAAATATGAAGTATTTTTCTTATGGTTGATCGAATCCAAAGTATCGCTGTTGCTATCGGCTGTGAATTACATATTTATTGCTACCTCTTCATGTCACTACGAAGGCGCTTGAAGATCCTGTGAAATGGCGAATTGACCCAAAAAGTGCCTTTGCAGCGCCAAAATGTCTTATTCTGTATACCCCAGAAACTGCTGATTGTGGGATTCTCCATTCTATAGTTGCATAGCTGTAAGGGCTAAGTCTCGCAGGCCTTGACCACTTAAACCGCAGGCAGTAGTCATCATCGTCATACGCTGGAATCCATGTCTTTTGTTCCTGGAGAATCTCAACCAGTGCAAATGTGCCCTCAGTCAAAAGGTCATTCCTTGGGCAACCGGACCAGAAGCTGACAGTGACCATGTCACCCCTTTTCTTGCTGGAATTAAAAGGAACATCCTTTACAAGGTCTCCAAAATTCACTCCTGGAGGAGTTGCATCGACAACAACTGGTGGCAATAAAGAGATTTGCTTGTCAAGGAGGTTTGGGGGCTGTGGACCTGGCTTAACAGGTTGACCACTAATGAGAGCTGCAGCTAGTTTCTTGAACTCCTGAATGTAGGCACTGAGTGTGTGTGGACCATAAAGGGTGGAGGCTCCCTGAATAAAAAAGAAATGGTAAAAAGAATGAAAAGAATCTCCCATCTCTCACACACAAAGATACTCAAAAGAAACTGTAAAATTTTATTTTTGTAATCTTTGGATCATGAAGTTTCAAGATAATGTATTTGCTACAAAGATGACTCCAAATTTTAACAATTATACCCATTATATCAAAATCACAGCCTTCTCTAATATTTGAGATGGTCAATGGTTTCATCAGATAAAAAAGTATAATACGAAGGAGATGCTTTAAAAAAAAAAAAAAGAGTAATAGGTAACACATACCTCATATCTCTGCACATGGTACTCCTCAAAGGTGGTGACATACTGTGAATAAGTATTTGTCAGCCCAGAAATGACAATATCGACATCGCTGTTGAATTCTTTGGTTCTCCCAGAAGTGAGCACCATCTTGACAGCATCACGGAGACGTCTGCCAGCCATGGTAGTAAACTCTGCAAAGAACAATTAAATTAGAAATACAAACTGCTGAGAGTAACAAGAGAATATTCAAGTTGCTGACGTAAACTGTTGCTATGAAGTGAAACACTCTTCACAGCACTTTGGCGATTACCAGCTCTTTGCAAAAGCACCTGTGGCCAAACCAGTCTATGGCACCAGACTTTATTTCCACTTATAAAAGCCATTTAACAAATGATAGATGGAATTGAGGAACCATGGAGCGTTTAAGGGGGAAAAGGTTAAGAGAAAAGAAAAGGATACTTCCACCTGAAGGGACACTGAGAATGACAAGCTGCCCTATCCGCAAGATTTGAACTGGAAGTATTGAGGGCTGCAAGGATATAACTTTGAGCAACTGTTAGCCCATATTTTGTAAATCCAATGTTCGTCAAACTCAACTCATTAAGAATTAATCAAATGCTGCTTTTCACCATCTAAAAGTGTTAATCCAAATGTCAATATCTTACACCATAGAAAATTTAAACTACTTTTTAAGTAATAATATTATGTTCAACACCCTATATCACTGGGTATATCATTCTGCCAACAGATGATCACCTCAATTAGAACACTGCAACCATTATAACTAATCTTTGCAGTTAAATTGTCTGTAGATTCTATGCATTGAGCCAAACTCATCTCATATATTTCAAGTCAAACTTACTGAGTAATTGTTTAATTTGGGCGTCTTCACCAAATATTAATTGCCAACTAAATTAGAAACTTACTGCCCAGTCATATGGTTCCTTCATTTCACCAGTATCAAGCAGAATAGGCTTTGGACGCTGACAATTAATCTGGTCCTGGCTTGGTGCTTTGAGAACATCCCTTACCAACTCCCAGAAAGCATTGCCCTAAAAGAATGACACAATAAAAAAAGGCCCCTGCAAATTTAGGCATTTCCTGTTCAAGGAAATTTTAGGAAACAGGTCCAAGAAGGGTCATAAGCTTCTGACTTGCCTTGTCATCTCCTTGCTTGAAATCAAAAGCGCCAGGCCCATCAGTGGTTCCTGCACCAAAAGCAAAGCCCATGGCAGCGGGACATGTTTTTACCACCTTATTGCCCAGTGAGACCTCAAGGTTTGAGAAATCCACGTATTCATGTCTGTACTGAACCTTCCCTTTCAGCTGCTCAGTTGCTTCATTAAACAAATCAACAGCTTTTCTGAATTGCCTTTCTCCAATGATTCGTGTACTCTCAAATTCATCTGGATAACTGCAAAATGAACAACGAAACCAATTTGAACTTCACATTGGTAATAAATATCAAAATGTAATTGAAAAAAATAATTAACAAGAACAAGAGAGAGATCAAAACAGTATGTACCCTGGGCCTCGGCCATAACACAGTTCATTCTTTCCATTGCAGGTACTGTGATTGAAATCACAAGGTAATCCAGTGTCGATGCAGAATGCACCAAGAACATTCGGCGTTACATCACCACAATTGGATTGACAGAATGCTGATACAAATTGAGGTCTATCCACTTGCCTCAAAACATTCCTAACACGTTTCGCAACACTCAAAAGCCTCATTGCAGGTTGGCCCTGAGAAGACGTAAAGGAGGCAGCAACTTCCATCAGCTCCTTACCTGTTCCAGGTAGCTATTATTCAAAAGGTCATGATGTATTCTAATTCCTACGAAAGGAATGGAATCATAATAAGATCCAGTAGTCTGCATATAACTATGAATGTATTACAGTTTAGACAAACTGCATTTTTTGGCCCGTACTGGTTGTTCTGGAAGACATACATTTAGAAGTCAAAACACAATTTACTAGGCCAACATAAGGTTTATATGATCTTACCATATGTGCAGCATGTAACACCAAGTTGAATTTCAAATGCAAATTTGAGCCAATTACCAGAATTTAGCACCATATGCAATTTATTTCATTTTAAGAATAGAATTTCACTTACATTTCTCATGAAGGTTAGGGATAATGGCTGAGACTCTTCGAGGGATTCTCTCAGTTCCAGATTTATTGGCAGATTGACTATCCCAATGATCCAAAATACCATTATGTTCATACCAGTCCTCCATAAATCGTGCTGCAGCTCCTTTGTTGTCTCCACTTATCAATGAGTTTGTACGACTCATAGAAGTTCCATGAGTTGCAAACCAGTTAAAGCTACCAATGGGGCCCCATTCATCATCTACAAACTTTATGAGGGTCATTTCTTTATCAACATCATATTTATATTTACTTCTCTCTGCCGCAGGATTGTTGAGATAAGCACTAGGACTACGGTTTATACCAGCATCTAATAGCTCTCCTGCCAGATCATAATAAAAGAAAATAATTGCATTAGTAAAGAAAGAAGTTCCAGACTCGAGATATCTAAATGATAATAGGTGCCACATAGAATAAAAAATGGCGTGCAAGTCCCAATCTATTTAATGGACAAAAATCAACCATTTAACCTGACGTGGAGGTTAAGCAAAGGAAATGATCAAAGTCTAAAGTCTAGAAAGTCAGAAAGATAATACTGTATTTCACATTGTGTTATAATTAAAATATACTCCTGTTAGGGTTCTGAAACCCTAACAGCGAATTTAGAAGAAATAGAAAGAGAAATTAGAAGAAAAAGAAAAAGAAGTTGAAGAATAGATTGAGAGAATAGAGAAATATTATTTCCAGATGATTCTTGAATGAGAATACAAGATTTACCAACTGAGATATATATCTCTTGAGTGGCAGTTATTTCTCTAAGAAGTTGGCTACAACTGTACACCCAATCACCTATTGAAAACTCCCTTTCAAACCTATCCTTATCTAGGGATGGCAACGGGTAGGGTACCCGTGAAAATCACCTTATCCGAATCCAAACCCGATTAATATTTTCAAAACCCGAATCCGTTTCAAATCCAATTATTATTACCCAGTAAATGCTCGAACCCGTTTAATTTTATATATTTTAATTAATAATCTATATAAAAAATAATTTTTATTAATAGTTTATATTTTAAAAATTTAATAATTCCATAAAATATTTCAATTTTAATTTATATAAAATACCAATTGAAGTGTGGAAGTATTTAGGAGATATGGGAGTGGAATGGTTAACTAAATTATTTAATAAGATTCTAAACTCAAAGAAAATGCCTGATGAATGGAGGAAGAGTATTTTAGTACCTATTTTTAAAAATAAGGGAGACATACAGAGTTGCTCAAACTATAAGGGAATTAAACTCATGAGCCATACTATGAAGTTGTGGGAGAGAGTTGTGGAGCATCGACTACGTCATGATACTTCTATCTCTCTCAATCAATTTGGTTTCATGCCCGGTCATTCTACTATGGAAGCGATCTTTCTCATTAGAAGCTTGATGGAGAAATATAGAGATGTGAAGAAAGATTTACACATGGTTTTTATTGATTTGGAGAAGGCTTACGATAGTGTTCCAAGAGAGGTCTTATGGAATGTGTTAGAACAAAATAGGGTATCTATTAGGTACATACAAGTATTGAAAGATATGTATGAAGGAGCAACTACTATTGTGCGCACAGTGGGAGGGGACACAAGAGATTTTCGTATCTCAATTGGATTACACCAAGGATCAGCCATAAACCCTTACCTTTTTACATTAGTTTTAGATGAACTGACGAAACATATACAAGAGAGTATTCCTTGGTGCATGATGTTTGCGGATGATATTGTTCTGATAGATGAGACACGAGAAGGAGTCAATAGAAAGCTAGAACTTTGGAGAAGTACTTTAGAGTCAAAGGGTTTTAAGTTAAGTAGAACGAAGACAGAATACATGCATTATAGGTTCAGTGAAGGCCAAACTGGTGATAGGGAAGGAGTTAGTTTGAATGGAGTGATACTGCCCCAAAGTAATCACTTTAAATATCTAGGCTCAGTCCTTCAAGTAGATGGGGGATGTGAGAAGGATGTTAGTCATCGGATTAAAGCCGGATGGTTGAAGTGGAGACGTGTCACGGGAGTTTTATGTGATCGTAAGATTCCCAATAAATTAAAAGGAAAATTTTACTGTACAGCCATACGACCGGCTATGTTATATGGTAGTGAGTGTTGGGCACTGAAAGAGTCGTATGCATCTAAGATAAGAGTTACAGAGATGAGAATGTTAAGGTGGATGAGTGACCATACTAGACTAGATAAAGTCCGTAATGAGAGTATTAGAGAAAAGGTAGGAGTTGTGCCAATTGAAGATAAGTTGAGAGAAGGGAGATTGAGATGGTTTGGTCATGTGAAGCGTAGACATATGGAGGCTCCAGTTAGACAAGTAGAGCACATTAGGTTAGAGGATAGAAAGAAGAAAAGGGGTAGACCTAAATTGACTTGGAGGAGAGTAGTACAACATGACTTAGAAGCATTACACATTTCTGAGGATTTAACCCAAAATCGTTCAGAGTGGAGAAAGCGAATCCATATAGCCGACCCCAAATTTTTGGGATAAAGGCTTAGTTGAGTTTAGTTGAGTTTATAAAGTAAATTATATAAAAATTTATAAATATTATTATAAAAAACATAAGTTTTATATTTAATTAAATATTTATATAAACGGTTTACCCAATATGTAAAACCTGTACTCGTCACAGGTATTAAATTTTAAACCCGAATCCATCCCAAACCCGATTATATACTACACAGAACCATCCTATTAAGGTTCAGTCGGATCGGGTACCTGCAAAAACCCGACCCATTACCAGCCTTACCCTTATCAGCTTGTTGCTTCATTCGATTCTGAGCTTGCTTCAAATTTTCTTTAAGAATGGAACTGAGTTGCAGCTTGTCATGCAAATAACCCCCTACAGCCTGTACTTTCATGTCAGCAGTTGAACACAAAGGCAAAATGGTGGAGCATAACCATAAAGTGCCTCAAAAGGAGACATCTTAATAGCATTATGAAAAGAAGAATTATACCACCATTCTGCTAAGGGTAACCAAGTGGTCCAAGTAGATGGTTTCAAGCGAACCATACACCTAAAATAGACTTCAAGACACTGATCAACTGTCCCTGTCTGCCCATCAAACTGTGGATGATAAGCTGAACTTAATGCTAGCTTAACCCCCATATACTTGAATAATTCTTGCCAAAATAAACTAGTAAAAACCTTATCTCCGTCAGAAGGAATAATTTGAGAAACTCCATAAAGCTTAAACACAGTATCCATAAAAAGATGAGCTACTGAAGTTGCTGAATATGGATGAGACCAAGGAATAAAATGGCCCACCTTGGTCAATCTGCAAACCACCACTAAATTTGTATCTTTCCCCTTTGATTTAGGTAGACCTTCAATAAAATCTATTGAAATCTCCTGCCAAGCTTGAGAAGAGATTGGAAGAGTTGGTAATAAATCAGGATAAGTACAGGTTTTCCCTTTACATTTAGCACACACATCACTGCTCTTCACCCACTGCATCGCATCTTTAAGCATCCCTGGCCAGAAAAAATACCTCTTTAATCTCATATAAGTAACATTGATTCTTGAATGGCCTCCCATAGCTGAATTATGATAAGACGGCAATAAGATTTGCTTTAATGAAGTAGATGCCCCTACATACATTTTATCTTTGTAAAATAGAATCCTATTCTTTAATTTATAAATAGAAGAGAAATTAGCATCCAAAGATAGCTCCTGAATCAACTCTATCACCTTTTCATCCCCTGCATAACTATCCACCAATTGCTGCATCCAAGTAGCAATTACTATAGATTGAATAGTGCAAGCATGAGGACTTGTAGGCCTCCTAGATAGGGAATCTGCCACCTTATTATCAACACCCTTTCTATACAAAATCTTATAATCGAACCCCAGTAATTTTGAAATACCTCTTTGTTGAAGATTGATATGCAACCTTTGTTCTAACAAATATTTAATACTCTCATGATCAATTTTAATAAAGAACTGACTTGCTCCAAATAATGTATCCACTTCGCCACAGTAAAAGTAATTGCAAGTAGTTCTTTTTCATAAACAGATAGAGCCTGACTTCTAGGACCAAAGGCCTTAGAAATATATGCAATAGGATGTCGCTGCTGCTATAATACAGCCCCCATACCCCAACTACCAGCATCTGTCTTCACAATAAATGGTGTAGAGAAATCAAGTAGGGCCAATACCGATGCTTCAGCCATCAATTTCCTTAACTTCTCAAATGCCTGTTGTGCTAACTCATTCCATTGAAATGAATCTTTCTTCAAAAGATCAGTTAATGGCTTACAAATGACCTCATAGTTTATAATGAACTTCCTATAATAGCCTGTAAGACCCAAGAAACTTCTAAGGTCTTTAACTGAGGTAGGGATAGGGCAAGTAACCATGGCAGTCACTTTTTTTGGATCTGTAGCAACTCCCTACGCAGAAATGATGTGCCCCAAATAATCAATCTCAGTCTGACCAAAAAAACATTTGGATTGCTTTGCAAAAAGCTGCTGAGCCTGCAAAACTTCAAAAACTTGTTCGAAATGCTTCAAATGACTATCCATGTCTTTACTATAAATCAAAATATTTTCAAAAAATACCACGACAAACTTCCTTAGGAAAGGCTAAAAAATGTGATTCATCAAGGCTTCAAAAGTGGCAGGACATTAGTGAGCCCAAAAGGCATCAGTGTAAATTCAAAGTGGCCATGATGTCCTAAAGGCAGTCTTAGGAATATCTTCAACTTTCATTCTGATTTAATGTCACCCAACCCTTAGATCTATCTTAGAAAAGATAACAACCCATTTAATTCATCTAACAAGTCAACAATGATAAGAATTGGAAGCTTATCTTTTACTGTCAGGTCATTTAACCTTCAATAGTCAATACAGAACCTCCATGTTCCATCTTTCTTCTTTGCCAAGAGAACAGGTGAAGAATAAGTGTTGGTACTTGGTTGAATTACAGAAGAAGAAAGCATATCAGCTATAAGCTTCTCAATCTCTACTTTCTGATAATGAGGGTATCTGTAGGGTCTAATATTAACAAGCTGAGTATTATTTTGCACTAGGATGGCATGATTGTGACTTCTAAAGGGTGGCAACCCCTGGGGCTCTTCAAAAATACCAAGATACTTCTGTAACAACTCTTGTATTTTGTCATCCACAACAGTATTTGAAGTAGCAAACATTAAAGAATGCTCAGTATCCATGATACAAAATAAGGGAGATTGAAAATCCTTCCCGTTTCTATTGAGTATATCTTCAAAAAACCACAAACTAGACTACAACTTTCCCTCACATATTCCCTGCAAAATCATTGCTTTCCCTCCTAAAGTAATAGTAATTGATGAAGCCTCAAAATCAAATAAAAGTGGATTATGAGTTCTAAACCAATCAACTCCTAAAATCATATCAAAGCCTCCTAACTCCAGAATTTTCAAATCAAAAGTAAATTCAAAGCCCAACATTTTCCATCTAAACTATTGACATTTCAAATCACAGCCCAATTTCCTTCTATCAGCCACTCTAATAGCAATGTATTGTGTTGAAACCACCTCCAATTTCAATTCTTTAGCTATTCTTTTATCAAGAAAACTAGTGGTACTGCCACTATCAAATAATATCACCAACTGCCTGTTTTTATGAAGCCCTAACAACCTTATGGTGTCAATGCCATGACTACCTTCCAGTGCATGAACTGATAGAGAATTGTCTTCCATATTCCCCCATCCTTCATCTCCATTCCAACTTCAAACCACTCCTCTTCACCTCCATCATCATCCTTCCCCAACACAAATTGCATTTAATGATTTCTGCTTACATTGATGCCCTAGAAAATACTTTTCCCCACATCTGTAACATGATTCAAGTTGATTCTTAACGGGGTTTAAGAAGGATTTGTTGGTTTATATACTAAAGATGAAGTATAAACAGGTGGTGGATTGGGTGAGTTGGTATTGGACTGAGTTTTAATTGTTGTAGGATTGGATTTGTCAAAATTGGTAGGTCTTAAAGGGTTTTGATCAGTCTGATGTGGCTTGGCATACTGGTTTAGGTAATTGGTCTAATATGGAGTTGAAGTGGCAGTTGATGGCATCTAAAAGGTTTGGAAAAATTAATGGTATTCTTAGACTTTTCGCTGACTTCCAACACTTGTTTTTGAAGCCTAGCTATTTCTATAGCCTGAGATAAGGAAACAGGCTTCATTATTCTAACAACAAACCTGATTTCATCCTTTAAACGCCCAATACAAGCAGACAAAAAATAGGATTCACCTAATTCAGGCATTAATCTCTCATTTCTTATTCTCAAATCCTCAAATTCATCTTGATATTCCTCTAAAGAGCCCTCCAGTCTCAGTTTCATAAAACCCTTTACTAAATCCTCTAACCCTTCATCCCAAATCTACTACAAATTTCCTTATCAAATTCTTCCCAAGAATGTACTCCATCCCTATTCTAATTATGGAACCATGCATCAGCCCTATCCATAAGAAATAAGCTCGCAATAGGGACGTTTTGATCAATTGGAACCCTACAAATCTCAAAATATTTCTCGCACTTCCTCAACCAAACCCTAGGTTCTTTCCCATCAAAAGTAACCAACTTTATCTTAGGCAAAATCTGTGGCATTCCCTCCATAAAAGAAAAGTTTCCAAAGGTACTAGAATTACCTCAATTCTACAAATTTTAGATCCCCATAGGGTTAGGAAGTAATCCTTTGCCATTTCCCAAAACTAATTGAGATCCAATATTTTCAGATCTAATTCCCCTCTCACCAGAACTACTATTACCCTCATTCCTTTTAGCAATCATATAGGCTCGCAACTCTTCCAAGATAATACTCTGGCTATCAGTTTTCTTCATCATATCTTCTTTGAATTCTTTTAGATCTCCAACAGTTATTGAGGCCACCTCTTGCAAATTCCAAGAAACATCTTGCAGGTTCCTCACTTGTTCCTCTAGCTCAGCAATCTTTACTACCTCTGGACTTACGACAACTAATCTAGCCATAATTCCAACTTCCAAAGATCAATTTCCCATAGTCCCTGAGATTCAATAGCTCTGATACCAAATATTAGGGTTCTGAACCCCTAATAGAGAATTTAGAAGAAATAGAGAGAGAAATCAAAAGAAAAAGAGAAAGAAGTTGAAGAATAGATCGAGAGAATAGAGAAATATTATTTCCAGATGATTCTTGAACGAGAACACAAGATCTACCAACTGAGATATATATCTCTTGAGTGGTAGTTATTTCTCTAAGAGTTGGCTACAGCTGTCAACTCTTTAACAGAATCCAGTTACAACTTTCTAGCTCACTTTCCCACCAATACCTTCCCTCCTATTCCCATATTTCCTCCTATAGTATGTAACAACTCCCTTAGTTGAGTTTACATTCATTGAAATATGCAAATTTCAATAACTCTCCAAAAGTATTTTGTTTCATTCTACTCAACTTAGCCCAAGTTTTAGCCCATGCTGGTTGGGATCTGCTACACTAGTTCTCCATTAGTCTTTCCAAGGCAAAAATTTTGAGAACTGCTAAGTTGCTAAATCATTTTTCTACCAGATAAGCTACCATCTTTAACATCTTCTTGTTTGCTTCTTCTAACTACTCTAAGAAACGAAAATTTTGTCAAATCCACAAATCTGGTATGAAAAGTAGAAAAACAGTTTGGGATATACCAAAATGGAAAGGCAGACAAAAAAAGATGGAACAGTATGGAGAATATCAACATGACAACAAGGCAATACATGAGTAAAACATAAAGCTGTTAAGCATAAGTATGCAGTTTCAACAATAAAAAAGATGATCACAATTAAGAGGAGTATATTTATGCTACTTGAAATATTTCATTATTTGAATGCTAAACTTCCAAAATTCAAAAAGAATTTTCTCACTTAATACATTTGCATAAATAACTACTTTTGTGGTAAGTACAATATGTTTTCCAAACCAAACACAATACAAAAAAGAAAGCATCTTAAACTAACTATAACATTCCAAGTATACTTATTAACCCTATATGTTCCTTCCTGAGCATGATATGCAGCTTAAAATTCATACATTGATTAGGGAAGAAAATTATCATGCGTTGCAAGCAAAAAAAATCAAGTGATGATGCAGAAAACAAAGAATACAGGAAATATGTGTCTCCTCCTAACCTTTATTTACAAAAATTGACCCTGGCCGAAGATTTTCATGAGCTTGTACAATGCTTTTCTCAATACCATCAACAATGACGTCAAAGGACTGGCGAACAAATCCAAGTGATGTTACAATATATACAACATATTGGAGATAGCCTCCGGGCCCAGCATGAGTATGAATTCCACTAATTGCAACATTCTGCTCTGTATAAAGCTCCCCATATCTAAAAAGAGAAGAAATGACATAAAATTATTCAAACAATTGTAATATATTATCAACTGTCTCTCATTCTAATTCAGTGCCCTCGGAACCCAGGAGAAGCCGCGCGCGCGGAGGGGCGGGGGGGGGTTGTTTGGTGTTGGGGGCGGCACGAGGAGAGGAGAGACGTTTCCCATCACAGTTAGCAGATCCAAATACCAGAACCAACTCCTAGAGAAAGGCTGTAAATAAAATGTAATTCATCTATTTGACAGAATAAAGTATTCTCATCGTCCCAAAATACTTTATTTGAAATACTTTGGCATATAAACTAAATTAAACCCAAAAGAAAAGTCACTATATTAAATAAATGAGAAGAATTCATAAAGCTCATGTTTCTAGGGGGAGGACATTAAACACTTGGAAATGAATCTTGTATCCTACGGATGTATAGATCACCCATTCATAATCAAAGGAGAGAAATCTACCTTGCCTTTAATCTCTCAAGTACTTTAATTGTAACAATCTGCGAGGCCATACAAGCATCTAGATTTACAAATACTACACGGTTGCCTTGAGGTTCTGCCACAATAAATGTTCTAGCTCGCAATCTGAAGTGCACTCCAGAAGTGACCTGTTCAATATTTGCATATCCCATCATATTAACGTCTGCAGCAGGCCCAGTTATGTCATAGCTTCCAAGGCCAATCAAGTAATTGGAAACAGAAAAAGTTCCTCCAGCATTCTGAAGTAAGAGAAAAAGAAGAGCAAAGAGCCAAATAGTTGCAGATGGCAACCGTATCTTGCTATAAGAAGTAGAACAAATGTCCATGGCCTTGTCTAAGAAGGATGGCTATTAGTGAATCAATTTGCATCCGTCACTAAAGAAGAAGATATAAAATGTCAGCATTTTCTGCAAAAACTCAAAACCCAGAATCAAATTATCAAAACACAAGAGCTGCAAATAGTAAGAAGCATATCTTTTTCTCTTTATTTACTAAAAAGCATAACTTAATTCACAAAATGGCTGCAAAGGACAAGAACAAGCGCACAAGGAAGCATCACGGTGAAATACAGCTAACAATTTGAATTGAAGAATCAATTAAAAAGCAGTAAAACAGCAAAAGCATAACTTAATTCACAAAAAGGCCGCAACGGACAAGAAAAAGGAAGCATCACAGTGAAATACAGGTCACAATTTGAATTGAAGAATCAATTAAAAATCAGTAAAACAGCAACAGAAATCTCAATTCAAATTCTCCACAAAAAATAAAAATAAAAAAAAAATCAGAGAAAGATTGAATGAGTCACCGCCACCAGAGCAGATCACTTCAATTTTTGGTGCCAAGAAAAGAGTAGAGCTTAATCAGCCAGGTATACATCGACACGTGATATACAGATAAGAGAGGAAAAACGTCGAAGAGATCCTATTACTTTCTTATAGCTGTAGGGGCCGGAGAAAAATGACGCCATGGCTTGACTTGCCAGTAAAATCCAAATAAACAGTGGTCGTTGTGAGATAAGCAGCGTCAGCAGCTCCAGGTTTGACCGTTTCAGTCGTGAACTGGGGCAAGCGTGCATCCAAGAACGGAGCACTAAATAATGCGCAAGCGTTTTTGGGTTGCTCATAATGGGGCAAGTAGCAAGTGCGCCATTTGGACATGCACAATGCTAATTACAACATACACCAGGCCACCGAAGAATAGTATTTCCTTAAGCATAAAATTTTAATTTTTTTTTAAATACAAATTTTAATTATTTTTCTTTTTTATATAGAATGGAATTTATATATTTATTAAAAAAAATATATGCTGTCTGAAAATACTGAATAATCCCTCTGTGGAGGAATATCAAGTTTTTGGTGCTTGATCACACTAATGTATGGACGCATGGCATCTTATTGGGTTAGTGACGCTGGTGATGGAAGTGCTCCATTTCTTCTATGTCCACATTATTATGATGATTATTATTATACTAAAAGAGAAGAATGTTCTTAAGGACAGTGGAAGTGCCATCATACCCTTATGCGTGGTAAACATCGCTGCTTGTTTTTATTTTCAATTATGTGCTCATTTATTATAGAGACTGGAGAGTTAAAATTATAATTTAGAAAAAAAAAAATTATTTTATTATTTTAATATTTTTATTATTAAAATTTATTAAATTTAATTTTAAATTATTTATTAACATCCTTTAATTAATATATTTAAAAAAATATATTTTTTTCGACATCACCGTCTGATCATATAACAAAAACATAAAGCTTTTTATGCTGGTACCTTGCTCCCATACTAGAAACCAATCATTTCAATTTTGTAGTTTTTTTTTTTAATATCCAGTGTTGTTGTTTAATTTTCTTCTTCGTTGACAAATGGAGCAGTATCAAAGTTTAATCCTTACCAAAAAAAAAAATTTCAATATAAAAATTAATTACATAAATACTAAAAAAACGAATTATTAATATTAAATTAAAATATTACTTTATATAGGCACAATCTAAACTTATTTTAATGTGTTTAATCAATTTAACTAGAGAAAGTATGAAACTAGCCAACAATGTCAGCTAAAGCCGTTATAGAAACTATTATTATAAAACCGAATGGATTTATTGAGTTTGATCCAGTAAATTTGTGACTCAGACGTAAAATTGGATTAGTTCTCTCATTGAATTAATTATATAATTGGCTCGAAAAAATTTGAATGACTCAGTGATTAATTGACCCAATAATCCAATAATTCAGTTAATTTAAAATTTTTTAAATAAAAAATTTTAAAAAATATCAATAATATTGACATTTTAATATTTAAAAATTTGTAATTATATTTAGCCAATAAATAAGATATTATTTAACTATTATTGTTTTATTTATAATCATAAAAAAATTTTGTAAAAGAAGAAAATTATTCATTTATAAATTTATTTTTAATTTATATATTAATTATAAGTTTTAAAAATAAAAAAATTTAAAATTTAAATATTTTTAATATTTTCATATACAATTTAAAAATATTATTAAGGTATATGTAGATATAGCTTGATAAATGTTGAAATATTGATTCTAAAAATAAATTTTAGTTTATTAAATTTATTTAGTTATATTGGTAAGTGTAATATTTAATTAATATATATTTAATCAATTTTTAATGATTTACTAATTGAATTATTGACCCACTTATTGAACCTGTAATCCATCAACTTGATCCTCGAATCGAGTCAAGCTTCGACCTAGGTTTAATAACTTCTTCAGATGTTTATGTGGATCTTCACTAGGAAGTCCATGGAATGTAGGTAATAGGTGAATTAAGCCTGATTTTAGCTCAATAGGTGGTGCACCAGAAGGGATGTTTATGCACAAAGGTTATTGATTGAGCTCGACTCTTGTAAGCTCCTTTAAAGGTGCACCTAGGATTATCCACTGCTATGGTTTTAGCTTCAATTTCTGATGCACTAGATGATGAGATCTCAGTTTTGGTATCCTCTACCCTAATTTCCTCTTCAAGCCTTGTATCAAATCTTTCAGTTATGGGGGTGCTTAATGAAATAGCAGGAGTATGTTGAACTGAAGATCCAAGTGTATTAACTGAGATGATGAACTCATGAATTCGCCTTAACCTGGGATCAATGTCTTCTTCAGACATACACTAATACCTTAAAAAAACAAAAAGTGAATGAAATCCTAACAATAGCGAAAAGCAAAATAAAGTAAATAAATAGCAAATAAACACTTCTAAAATCTAATTACTTAATTAGCCACACTCCCCTGCAACGACGCCAAATTATGGACATCAATCAAGGTAAAAAATGTATCAGAAATTTTATACTTCTCCCCTCTCTCTCATAGTGGCCGAATATTACCCAAGAAAATCTAGAAATTTTTGCATCAAAGATTCCTTAGTTTTTGCAAGTACAAGGAGGCTACCATTGTGTATACATCATAGTATACTTGTAGCTACAACTATAATCCTTAGTATACTTATGTACGTTTTTAGGCTATAATCCT
Source organism: Hevea brasiliensis (assembly GCF_030052815.1). NCBI lineage: Eukaryota > Viridiplantae > Streptophyta > Magnoliopsida > Malpighiales > Euphorbiaceae > Hevea > Hevea brasiliensis. The sequence goes on along the minus strand of NC_079495.1, from coordinate 98,412,321 downwards.
TTGTATACTTATGCACATTTTAAGCATACATCACAGTATACTTGTGCATAAGTATAAAAAGACACCCATTTTGGTTATGATGAGTGCTGAAGTCACCAATTAAATTACTATTTATCATAATCCAATTAACTTATGGTTAGGGCAAATAGGATATCGTTCCTACAAAGAATATGTAATTAAGCTAATTTCAATCTCATAAGTAACTAAACTAATAAACTAAAACCGATTAATACTAACTAAATGGGGGGGGGGGGTATGATTTGGTTATGCAGAGAAAATAGAAATAACAATATAAAAACTAATCTACCAAATACCCAATGTATGCAAGACACTAAAATAAATGAGTTTGATGCTAAAATAATGATATGATAAACCTTAGCATAAATAACAAATTCCATTACTTTGTTAACATTAATCATAGATCAAAATTAAGTTAATTTAGTTCATACAATTTGATTATGGATTATTACATGTGTGACTACTCTCTATCTCTTCTTAAGCTTAGATTAATTAGCCAATAAGCATAACTAATCCCTAATCATATGATCCGTCTCATCATACGTGTAAATTAAATTTAATGATTGTATTAATATATCAAAGAGACATCATCAAAACAAGGTAGTGTAGATGATATGCGCAAACATTTTTGGGTTGCTAATAATGGGGCAAGTAGCAAGTGCGCCATTTGGACATACACGAGGCTAATTATAACGTACACCAGGCCAGTGAAGAATAGTATTTCCTTAAGCATAAAATTTTAATTGTTTTTCTTTTTTATATAGACTGGAATTTATATATTTATTAAAAAAAAAAATTTGCCGTTTGAAAATACTGAATAATCCCTCCATGGAGGAATATCAAGTTTTTGGTGCTTGATCACACTGATGCATGGACGCATGGCATCTTGTTGGGTTAGTGACGCTAGAGATGGAAGTGCTCCATTTCTTCTATGTGTCTACATTATTATGATGATTATTATTATGCTAAAAGAGAAGAATGTTCCCAAATAGACAGTGAAAGTGCCATTATATCTTTATGCCTGGTAAATGGTTATTCTTGTTTTTATTTTCAATTATGTGCTTATTTATTATAGAGGTCGGAGAGTTAAAATTATAATTTAAAAAATATATATAATATAAAAAATAATTTAAAAATTATTTTATTATTTTAATATTTTTATTATTAAAATTTATTAATTTTAATTTTAAATTATTTATTAATATTCTTTAATTAATATATTTAAAAAAAAAAGTATTTTTTTCGACATCACCGTCTGATCATATAACAATAACATAAAGCTTTTTATGCTGGTACCTTGCTCCCATACTAGAAACCAATCATTTCAATTTTGTAGTTTTTTTTTTAAATATCCAGTGTTGTAGTTTAATTTTCTTCTTTCTTGACAAATGGAGCAGTATCAAAGTTTAATCCTTACCAAAAAAAAAAATTCAATATAAAAACTTAATTACATAAATACTAAAAAAACGAATTATTAATATTAAAGTAAAATATTACTTTATATAGGCACAATCTAAACTTATTTTAATGTGTTTAATCAATTTAACCAAGGAAAGTATGAAACTAGCGAACAATGTCAGCTAAAGCTGTTATAGAAATCATTATTATAAAACCGAACAGATTTATTGAGTTTGACCTGGTAAATCTGTAACTCATATATAAAATTGGATTAATTCTCTTGTTGAATCAAATACATAATTGACTCGAAAAAATTTGAATGACTCAGTGATTAATTGACCCAATAACTCAATAATTCAGTCAATTTAAAATTTAATACTTATATTTAGTCAATAAATAAGATATTATTTAACTATTTCATTTTATTTATAATAATAAAAAAAAATTTGCAAAAGAAGAAAATTATTCATTTATAAAATTATTTTTAATTTATATATTAATTATAAGTTTTAAAAATAAATTTATTTAAAATTTAAATATTTTTAATATTTTCATATACAATTTAAAAGTATTATTAAGGTATATGTAGATATAGCTTGATAAATGTTTAAATATTGATTCTAAAAATAAATGTTAGTTTATTAAATTTATTTAATTATATTAGTATGTGTAATATTTAATTAATATATATTTAATTAATTTTTACTGATTTATTGATTGAATTATTAACCTAATTATTGAACTCGTAATCCATCAACCTGATCGTCCAGTTAGGTCAAGCTCTGAACCAGGTTTAATAACTATGATCGAAACATTAGCGAGAAACCTCAGCAGGATTGAAAAGATGAACATTGAGAGCTAAATGGCCGAAAGTAGCAAAGAGGTGAGCCGAATCGAAAGTGCATATTCTGAAAGCTTGCTGTCACTCTACAAAAATAGTCTCCCGAAGAAGTCTAAATTTTTATCGCAATAGTGCTGCCGAGTGAGGATCATGATCGGGTAGCCTTGAGGGGAGAGAGGAAGTAGTGTGGGTCTGGAGATGGCCTACATGGATGATAGGTTAATTCTGGTGAAGAGTTAGCCAAAATGAGGTTAATATAGTGGGGACTGCGAGAAAATAGGGTGCTGGTGCAAGCCATGCCGGCACTAGGCCTACTGGGCATGCTGGACGCCAAATGAGGTTCATTAGGCATGCTGGTAGGCCAGGCGAGTGAGTTGGGAAGCTATGGGCAGCAGGCACATAGGAGTGCACCAAAATGAGGTTAAGCCTACTAGGCGCGCCCATGAAAGCTACGAAGCACGTGCGAGGCATGCGGGCGAGGGGATGATCGAGCGGAAATGAGGTTCTTTGAGCATAAAGGCAACGCGAAGGGTTACGAGGCTCATAGGAGGCACGCGAGCGGCACACGGACGAGGTTCAGGGGCGCGCGACTTGCACAAAGCACTAGGCTGAAATAAGGTTCAAGCATGGAAATCTCCAGAAGCTCCTGGAAGGCATTGGGGGACTCTAGGGCACACGGGGAGCTCCTAGGGCCTGCGAGAAGCGTCCAGAATGTGCTGGATAGGCCTAGAACGTGCTAGGATCACCTAGGGCGCCAAGGGGAAATGAGGTTCACCCCTAGAATTTTCTAGAATAGCCCAGAACTGCCCAAAAGCTGCCCAAAATGCTAGAAGATCTTTTTAGGCAAATTTGTAGAGCACTCCACACTAATTTTGGTAGCAGCTTCTTAAGCAAGCTTCTTGGGATATTTTTTAGGAAAGTGGCATAAAAATCTAAGTCCACTAACTCGAGATATTTTTAAAGAAGCCATTCTAGCCATCCAATTTAAGAAGGTGCTCTACACTAAGTCCTAGCCGTCTAAATGAGGCAAAATTTGGACCACACTTTGGAGGTAATTTTTCCACCACATATTGAGGAAGTGGAGACAACTATAAATAGAGGGTAAGCCCCTTATTTGGGGACACACTTGGGAATACTTGGAGATGCCTGGTAAAGCTTAAGAAAGACGAGTTAGAGTTTAGGCATTCTCTTGTGTACTCAAAGCCTTGTATTTGATTCTTTTCAAGTGTGAATACATACTTCCCCTTTCTAAAGTGTCTCTTCCTTAGTACTTACACACCTACACACCATCACATCACTTTGCTTTCGTTTGCTACCTTTTGTCACCCTTGTTAGACTTTGTTGGGCTAACTTAATTGAGGAAAGGCTAACTTAGTCTCAAGGTGAGCTAAGTGTCGCACGTTTGTGTAGAGTTTGGGGTTGTAAACTCTTACTCCGTGACATTGCACACGGAGCAACAAGCCGAGAGGACTAAAGTATTGGGATCCACTACTTAGCGTTGCAATGAGCTCACCAAAGTCCTCTTCAACATAAATCTCAGAGGAATATGAAAAATCCAAAAGCACTTATTCCTTTTCAAATCTGTCTATTTCCTTCAAAATAACGATAATTTTCTTTGGACCTTTGGTATCCATAATTGAGTTATATCCTTCATCATTTTCTTCTTCGTTAGCTTTTTTAGTGGTTGCTAGGCTTAGGGTCGATAGTGAAGTTGAGGAGCTTCAATTTCTTAACCCTCAAGGTAGAGGTTATCCGACTGTTGTCAATGAATTCATCACTACTGCCACTGATGATTTCAACTTCAAATTCATCATCCAAAATATTCTATTCAAGGATGGAATATAGCAACTTTCTCTGTTCTCTTTACAATTTTGTCTTTCATTTTCTCTCTTTCCTTTACTTTAATTTCTTGAATATTTGTTTGAAGGTAAAAGGGCTATTTTGACCCTTGAAAGTCTAAGCTAAATATAAGATTTCAAACCCTTTTTTTTTTATGTCCATACAAGCACTTTCAATTTAGAAAAAAAAAAATCAAATAAGCCCTTGAAATTATAAAATAGATTAAATAATTTCTTAATAAATAAATAAGCTTTTAAAATTTTAAGAATAGATCAATAAGTCCTTACTTTTAATTCATATATTTTCTTCATGTTCTATCTTATTTTTCTGTGACTAACTTCCTTTGGCGATATCTATAAACTTCCGTCACCTGCTCACCTCTACACTCCAAAGGCCAAAACTTATCTTTTTTACATTTTATCTCTCTATTCTCCCTAAATTATGAATTCATTAGTATTTGCCATATGTCTTGTCTTCATTACCCTCAACTAATGATAGTCAATTCCTACCAATGACGACAATGAATAATCAATTCATGCCAATGAAGTTAATGACCTTCTAAACCCTCTAATCCGAAGAACATGAATTTGAACATTGTTTGAGGCCTAATTTGAAATTTGGACCTAAAATCTCCACCTTAGATTCACCCCACATGCTCACAAAATAAACATTTTTTTAAAATTCAAAATCTAAGATATGAATCCTAATTTATTTTTCTCACATTTTGTAATTTATACTACTATTTCAACACTATTACTAAAAGAAGAGGAAAATGATGAAAAGGAAAATTATTCTCGATTAAATAAGTAAAATCATATTTTATCATACCGTGATTAAGGTGGTGGAGGTGACTATGACAAAGATTTTAAACGATAAAGATTTTAAACCCATAAAAAAGTTTATTAAATTATTCGATAAAAAAGTAATTTATCAATCTACTTTACGATGTAATAAATGCCTATTAGATGTTGCAAGTTATAGTTTAGTCTCTTTTGATATATTTTAAAAAGTTAAAGGTGTTATTTAATATATTTTAAAAACTTGAAGGGTTTATAATCTGTTTTTATCTTGTATTGATTATGGTACTTGATAATATAGTTGATAATAAAAATTCGTAATTATTTTAAAAATTAATATATTTTTATAAGTTAAGATTCATTTAATATACTCCACCTATATGGGGAATTACAATTTTAACGATAATTTATATGAAAATCGTGTTAAATTGGTGTAAATTATATTTAATCAATCGCAAATTATAGTTTCCCATATAAATATGGTATATTAAATGAATCTTAGCAGGTGCATAATTGCACCAATTATAAAAAGCATTAAAAGAAATTTGTTAATTTATCCAATCAAAATATATATAAAAAAAAAAGAAAAAACTTAAAATTCCTAAAAATTATATGTTTAAGTAAGTAATTAATTAAATATATTATTTAAATATGTCACGACCCAACCTATGGGCCGGACCGGCACTAGGACCTGGGCCAGCCTAAAGCCCCCGAGGCCCGTAGTAAGCCTTAACTGTTCATTTACCCAATTCTAAGGCCCATTGGGCCCAAATTCAAGAAACCAAACGGACAGAGTCCGGCCATAAAATGGACTTTCCAACGGGGAGTTTTTGACTCACCCGACCTGTAAACACAATAAATACTCAATTGGGGAGCTCAGCTCACCCTCCACATACTCATCAACATAAAATAAATGGGAGCTCAGCTCCCTCATCCAATCCATCAACATGCATAACATATTTAAGTTTACAGGTCCAACATGATAAAAATATTACAGACCAAATTCAAATAAATACTGCTAACACATGCGGAAATTCTAGGAGTAATTAAAATTACACAAACATGGATAAACAACCTGCGAAGGATAAAAGCAGGTTAACCCAGAATAAAATATCCTCCTGTGGCCTGTAAAAATTTTTTGAACAGGAGTGAGCGTTCGACTCAGAGAGTAAAATATCAATCTTAACTATAATCTCTATAACTATCTGAAACTAATGCAACCTGTAGAGTGAAATGCAACATTAACATCATATTCACATCATAGCATCAAAAAGGTAATTTGGAGCACTCACGCACCCTGTAACATCAATCATAATATATGGGAGCTGATCCCCTATACAGCTCTCTTAAATCCAACCTGGTGCCAGCGAAGAACTCAGCTCGGACTTCCACTTAATAACCAAATCGAGGGTCCCAAATGAAGAACTCAAGCCGTGACTACCCCTCGAAGGATCGGGTCCCAGCGAAGAACTCAAGCCGTGACTACCCGTCCTATCCATAGTCCACACCACATCACACGCACGCCAACGCACGCACACTGCTCCAAATTACCGCAACAACATTCATGGCACTTTAACAGTTATCAATGCAACATAAATCGTGCCTAGAGTTTAACTACATAATTATATGCATATAAGTGATGCATGGGCATGCTGACATATAATAATATCGAAATTACAATTAAAATTAATATTTTACTCACAAGACAATCGATGACTATTGTGATTTCTTTGGATGCGAAAATAGTGACCTCGATCACCTAATAATTAAATTATAAATTTATTAGTACTAACTCAAAATAAAACTCTAAAGAGGCAATAGACAGCCTAATTCATGCCGAAAATCCGGCAGAGTTTCCACTATACCTGGGACCTACCCAACCTGCAAAAAGGCTCAAACAACACTTCTAAATTCTCAATTCCCACAATCACATCTCATCAATATCACATGGCCCCTCCTGGGCCCTCCAAATCAGACAATACTTAAAATTTTAAAAATTACATTTTAGTCCCTATAATTGACATTTTTCAAAAATCCACTCAAACAAGCTCTAAAAATTCTAAAATTTCGCCCCGCAGTCCCTAATAATATTATATGACTATTGCAAAAGGAATTATAATTTTTCGATAATCCACGAATATTTTATGAATTTTATTCTAAATCGATATTAGCCGAAAATGAGCAACTTGGAGTTCGGGTTTACCTATGCCAATTCTGACACCTGGAACGCATCCAGAACGTCTGAAAATGCTAGGATTGACTGTAATATTGACCAAGTTCTGAGATTGGCCGTCGGGCAGCCGGATCTGGCTGAAAATGCAGTCCCGACGCCGGTGAGCTATCCTCGATCCAATCGCACCTAAATTAAGTCCAAATTTTGTTAATAATTATCCTAAAATTATTTTTAAATTTTAGAAATCGAAAAAGTTCGAAAATCTCACCAAGCGATCTGGACCGTCCGATTATCGCCTTTTTCAAACGGTGTCCGATCGGAGCGGGACCAGTCCTATCCCGAAGATCTCGTCGTCTTGAGTCCATCGGTGGCCTCGGATTTCCAATCCGACGGTCGGATCGCCGGAAAAGTGGCCGGAAAGCTCGAAACCCATATGTTTTTCTTCCAACTTTCCCTCACCGGATCTTCTCCCTCCGGCCACCGTTGGAGGCGAGGCTGGTTGGTTCTTGAAGCTTGCTGTGCCGGGAGTTGAACGAGCCCAGCCTCGTCGGAAACAACCACCAGATGTCGTCGGAACGAAGCTCGAAAGTGGCAGCCTCGCACATGCGTCCACCTCCCTCTCTCATTGAAACTAGCCTCCATTGCCGCCCTTTGCCGCCTTGCTTGCTGCCGTAGAGGCTCGCCGGAGCATGCTGGAGACTCACCGGTCTTCATCGCCAGCAGTGGTGTCCTTTGCCGGCCGGAAAAATGAAGAAAGGAAGAGAAAGAGAGGGTGAAAGGGAGAGAGTGCGTGGGGGTGAGGGGGGTTTGCATGGGTCTGTTTCCAAATTTCAATTTTTTTTTTTTTTTTTTTTTTTTAAAAGAAAAGCTGGCTGTGACAGTGGGAAACCCACTGCCACACGCCAAAAATCCCATCAGCATCTTCTTTTTTTTTTTTTTTTTTTTTTTTTTTTTTTGGTGGGTTGTTACAAAATATATTATAAAATATATATTAAATTAGTTTAATTAAATAATTTATTAAATATATTTTATACATTTAAAATTTTAAATACCAAAAATCACAAAATAAAAAAATAGTAATACACAATCAACTTTCAATATTTAATAATATAATTTTTACGATTAAATTTTCAAAATCATAACTAACTATAGATAATATTAATTTTTCAATGTAAAAGAAATACGTTAATCGATCCAATCAAAACATATAAAAAATAAGATGGAAACTCAAAAATTTTTAAAAAAAAAAATATGTTTGGAATTCATAAGAATTGCTAAATAGAGTGAGAATATTGGTCTTATTTTTTACTATTATGCATAGAATACTTCTAATATAAATTTGATATTAAATAAGAATAAATTTAATAATTATTAAATTAATATTTATATTAAAATTTATATAAAAATAATTAAAATATATTTTATAAATTTTAAATTTTAAATATAAATATAACTTATTTTTATATAAGCTCAACTCTCCATGATCATACTTTATGTATATTTGTTTTTTCTTTCTTTAGTTGTTCTAATCAGGGGAGAAAAAAAATTAACAAAAAAAAAAGCGCACAGGGGAGACTAGAAACTCCTAAAATCAACAAATCCAGAAATCGATTTCCAGCCCTTTTCAAGTTTCAAGCTCGCGATTCCGAGGGGGATAAAATCGGAATCGAGCCGCCTAAACATCTTTCTCCTTCACCGCCTCCCTGACCCTCTCCCTCAGTTCTCGATTCTCAGTCTCCCCCTCCCTCACAGCCTTCGTCTCCTTCTCCATCTCGTGCGGTTATCTTTCGTAGCAGATTAATAATAGACACTTATGCTCCGTTTGGATGGGTGAGTAAAGCATAAATAAAAGTAAAGAAAGATAAATTTAGTAAACAATAAGAGTAAATAAGGATTAGTTTTAAATTTAGTAAACGATAAAATTATATAAGGGTAAGGTTTACTCTTTCTTAAGGCTTATTCTCATTTATCTCTTAAGTTTTAATTTTTTTTACATTTCAAATTTAAATTAGAGTGGAAGCAGTAAGAGTTGAAAATTATTTTATTTTTTTATTTTTTTATTATATTCTTAATTTTTTATTAAAAATTTAATTATATTTGTTAAAAATAAATTTAACGTACAACTACAAATAAATGTCTTCTCTTTTAAGTGGTCATACATAATTTCTCTGCTTTCAATAATTTATTTTTAAATAATTTACTGTAATTATTTTTTTATTTATTCTTTCAATAATTTACTTTAATTATTATACTTCAATTATCATTTTTTTTAAATAATTTATTTTTTATTCAATCTTTATTAGATTTACGCATTATTATTTTAATATTTTAATTTTATTATTTATTTATAATGAATCATTATTATTTACAAATTTAAAATTTATCATTTAATAAATTATCTGATAAAAAAAATATTTTTATACTTCTAATAATTATTTATACTTCTTTCAACTCTTTCTAAACATAAAAAATATACATTAACTTTCTTTAACTTTTTATTAATTCATCACTTTTTTAATATAAGATTTTTTTTATTTTAACTTTCTTTACCCTTTCCCTTCCTTACCCTCCTTACCCGAGACTTTTTTTATTCTATACATCTTCACCCTTCCCTTTCCCCTTCTATTAATTACCCTACTCTCGCCCATCCAAACAAACAGAGCCTTAGCAGTGGCTGCCTTGCAACACCATCCAAACAAACAGAGCCTTGGCAGTGGCTGCCTCGCCTTGTTGCAATATTATTTCGTGGTTAGCTTTGCTCGTCTTTGGGTCTTCTCTTCCATTCTTTACTTGTTGGCGATAATTCAATTGGTCACTTGACGTCGCTTCTTGTTCCTTGTCGGCGATATCACAGTTCACGGAGACGGTTGGCCCCTCTTCCGGTTGTTCTTTGTTGCAGCTTCAATTCGCGATCTCCACTCCAAGATTTGCCATTCACCACGCCTAGGTATTTTAGGATTACTTGATTTTAATTGAAATATGGGAATTGATTTTGGTATTATGATTTTGGGAATTGATTTCGGTATTTCACATTTGATTTAGATTGTTTAAACTATGGGAATCGAATTTGGTGCTGTATTTTGCAAATTATTATTATTATTATTATTACTACTACAGATTGTACGGATGTGTTAAAATTCTTCTTGGGTACTGTTGGATTTGTGTTGTTATTGCCTTTTTCTGCATGTGCCTTTGCGATTTATGTTCAACAGAATTACAGAATGGGAATTGAATCTTTGATTTCTGTATTCTTCATCTTCAATTGAGTTTGGTCCTTGATGCCAAGAATCCACCGGACCGTATTGGGTTTGGTTCAGTTTTGTGATGTTCCATTCGCATATCTGTCATGGTTCATAAGGTTAGCCAGTATGATAGCATGTTCTTGAAATGGAGACACTTGGCTCCATTATTGGGAAGTAATATTTGCTCTCTGGAACTTCCAATTTGGAGTTATGAGCAGTAGCAGGACTTGACTACTTTACTATTGCTTTCTGTAGCATCTTGGGCTCATTTTCCTTGAATTTGTTACCAGTTTGATAAATGAAAAGATTTCAAAATGGAAGTCTAATCTTGTTGGATTGTTGTGAATGTGATTTTCTTTATTATTATTTTTCACAGGTACGGAAAGCTGATTGGATTAAAATGTGGCCTACTAATTTATATTGATGTTTTGTTTTAGAGTCTAGAATGTGCATGTTATTTGGTTAGAATGACATTTTATTTTAGAGCCAAAAATTCTTTTCCCGTTATTGGGTTAAGAATCCTCTCTATTCTTTGGATATTCCATCTTGCTTCTGCAGTTGTGCTACTGATGCCTTCATGTGAAGACGTACTTTGATTAGCAAATACTTGATTCTGGAACATGCGTAATTGTACATATGTTCAAGTTCTTCATGAGGTTTCAAATTGCACTTCATATGATACTCTAGGATCCATATTCCTGGCTGTCTTTTTGGTACCTTAATCAGATGATGCTATTTTGCTAAAACTTGGCTTCTAAGCCTTTAGTGAACATTAGAATTGATTAGTCTTTGAACTTTGATAAATTCCTGTAAGTTCTATTGAGATGAATTAGTGTTGCTTCTTATTGAATTCGCATCTCAAATCTGTTGGTGTATATCAATTGTGACAGTGTGGCTTATTGCATTGTGTGCTTGTTGAGGTAGAAGAGGACTTGGAATTTGGAATTTGCCATTGGACAGCAGGGGCTTTCTGAGTATCTTTAAGCATTTTTCAATTTAGGATTAGAGAGCAATACATTTTTAGCCATTTTTCCATTTGGGTGTTGCTTCTTGTTTTGTGCTGGTTAAGATAGGAGGATACATCATCCTTCATGTTGTAATATTTCACTTTCTCTCTTCATTAAAAATGTTGTTTTGTCACACTATCATTTATTTCTTTATTCTAGTCTTATGGTTCTTTTTGTTGTAAAAAAGAAGTCAATCCCATATTACTTGTGACACACTAAATCATTTTTTTTTCTTTACTCTAGTCTTATGGTTCCTTTTGTTTTGCAGATTCAATTTCAAAGATGGATTCATCACAGAATGCAACAGTGGGAAGTGGCGGCAATGGCATGTTGCCTACTCAAGTGAATGATACAGCATCAGCAACAGCAGCAGATGATTCAAAGCAGAATTTGAACCAGGTTATTAACTCCATCCAGAAGAATCTGGGCCTCCTCCACCAGCTTTACTTAACTGTCTCTTCCTTCAACACTGCCTCCCAGCTTCCTCTTCTCCAACGCCTGTAACTTCTTTCAAACCACTAATTTTTCTTTTCTAAAAGTTTGTTTGTGATATATATTAGTTTGATAGGCATTTATTTTGGTGTTAGAAGTATTTTTGACATTAGCTTGTGATTTTACAGCAATGGACTTGTTGTGGAGCTAGACAATATGGTTAAATTGTCTGAGAAGTGCAACATTCAAGTTCCTATGGAGGTCCTCAAGTAAGTCTATCTTCATTTTTTACATCACCCATTTCAAGCTTACATTGTTTGGCATCTGATATCAAGATAATTGCTTCATGCTTAGTTTGATTGATGATGGGAAGAATCCAGATGAATTCACGCGTGACGTTATAAACAGCTGCATTGCCAAAAATCAGGTCACCAAGGGCAAAACTGATGCGTTCAAGGTACTTTTTGGTCCCTACTACAAATTGTTAGTTTTCTTGCTATAGGTAGTTTTTGGTACATTCACGTAGACATGTAACTGTTTTAGCTTGCTTTAACTGCATTTGAAATTTATCACATAACTCCTCGATGTTACAGGGTTTGCGTAAGCATCTTCTGGAGGAACTTGAACAGGCTTTTCCAGACGAAGTTGAATCATATAGGGAGATACGTGCAATTTCCGCTGCTGTAAGTTGTGATCTTATGAATTCACTCATGCATGAATATTCCAAATTAAAAATTTGTTACATAAGTCTTGTCTTGATTCAAATAATAAAATTGGTTATTTAAGGATTGCCATTGCAGTATATCAGTTTAGAGTTAGGTTACTGATGAAGAATGATACTTGATAATATAGTTGATAATAGAAATTCATAACCATGAGATCTTTAGTGGCTGAAAAGAGCTTCAGTATATATTATTTGGCTATATGTCTTTGACTTGAAAATTTTTCCCTTTTAAGCGGTTCAATTTCTAATAGCTTTTCTATTTCAAGATGGTCAGCATAGTCTATTTAAGCATTGAGTTGGCGTACAGAAACTATTTACTTTATGAGCAAATAAAATTAGAGCTATAAAATTGAAGGTCCTCATATCTACAGGAATCAAAACGACTTGCTCAAGCACAGAGTTCATTACCCAATGGAGATGTGAAGGTTAAGACTGAGCTTTAAGGGTCATGTCATTGATAAATCAGGTTTTCTTTCTTTCTTTCTCTCTGTCCTCTTTCATTTCCGGTGGTGTATACTCTTTTACGTGAGGACTAATCTGGAGAGGAATATATGATATCTGATGTGTCGAACATTTTTGCGTAAATATAAAGTGACAGTGACAGCTTTGATCTACTTGTCAATATTAATGATAAATTTCTTCCTACTTGCGAATGTGTGCTCTATGGAAGAAGTTGTAATTTATTTTGAAGTTTAATATTCACTTGCGTCAAGTTTTGAGACTTGATACTCTCATTTCTTATTCTCGATTCAGTGTTAGACAAGCACATGCTGTATAGCAAGCAAGGGAAGGTGTGCAGAAGGCTGATGTGGACGTGCAAAGCTATGAAGTGATAATTCTAAATTCAAGCAGGCTTATGAAGGTTTCATGATCGTTGTACTTTAAATACCCTGCAAGATTACTAGAAGAGACAATTGGAATTTGAAAGTATTGAAGTTGATAGTTCTATGGATTGATGTAAGTGTTTCCACAACCGTACGCCTATGGGATTAACTTATAAATTTTATCCAGCCGGCAATTTTAAGACTTGATGTCGCGTGTTGCATTGGTATTTTCCATTTCCCCAAATGTCCCACACACTCCGGAAGGGTAAGTTACCACCTCTAGCGTGCCTGTACATGAATAAGCAAGTTTGTATCTATTATCTAAGGATGCTACTTCTGAGTTTCGAGCGCATGACAAATTGATAACCGAAGCAATAAGCAGCACCGTTTTAGAGCAACATTATGAAGGTACAAACTCGTCTACATTGTGTTTGATGGTGATAAAAACTTGGGAAATGGGGCTCGATTGTCCACCCAAATTCACTTATGTCTCCTTCACCTGGTGAGAATTTTTTTTAAGTCCAAGACGCAATGCGGTTTCGTTATTTAAATATGATAGAGCTTCCATCTGAAATTGTTTTGTAATATCCACCAGCCAGCTATTTCACATGCCAAAAGGGTAAATAATGAAGGGTACTAATTAATTCTCTTTTTTTTTAAAGCACCGAGGGAAATCTTAACACTGCCTGTGGTGCATAAACTTCAAATTTCAATGAGATCAGGAGGTTAGGATGCCAAAAAACTAGATCTCAATTTCGAGATAAACCATGAACATTGTCTCATGTTTCAAAATCCATACAAATTAAACAAACAAAACAATAAAAAGCAGCTAGCTAGTATTGCTCCTGAGAACAAAACCTAAAAGCTCAACTCTCATGTAAGGGCAAGATCCAAATTCAACTATTCCACCTTGCATCCTCCACCAAGCGTACCACTGCAAAATACATACGGATCCCAGGATATTAAAATGGTATCTACAGACAAGACTTGCAGCAAAAGAATAGATAAGACAATTTCATCCAACTGCTGCAGGAATATGATAACAAATCAAATAGCAATAAACAGCAGTATTTCTGATCTGTGTTTTCTCAATGCCCAGAAGTTTAATTACAGAAATCCTCATTTGACACCAAATTTCGGAGAGCATAAATTCATCTAATTTCCTTTCAATGGGTTCCAAGTTCCAACCAACAATTAGATTCAAGTCAACAATTTTGGTTGTCTTAGAAATGGGATCGGATCTAAAAATTCCAAAATTAAAAAAAAAAAAAGCTATTCCATGCTTATTCGTGAAATAAATTATATATAAATATATATATATATATATATATATAGAGAGAGAGAGAGAGAGAGAGATAGAGAGAGAATTCAATGGTAACTTTTAAAATATATACTCGTAAATAACTGCCATTTGAACATAAATTCAAGTTATTCACATGTAAAAGGATCATAAAATTCTGGACTCCTAATGAGTCCAACAAGAAAATGGAATCCTATTGTAACACCCCTGATTTTTTATATATTATTATTGGGCTTCGTGTAGGTATCCTCAATTCGCGGAAATTCGACAGTTGTCCGGATCTGTGAATTTCCGGCCAGACAGACCAGCTACCGGAAAAGTCTCCGAATTGGATCGAGGTTTTGGCTACCCCACCATTGTCAGGCATCCCGAGCGCGTTCCCGAAGTCGGAATCGGCAAAGGTAAACCCGAACCTTTCTTTTTCGTAATTTTCTAGTGCTTAAATAGGATTGAAAATCCATAAAATATTCGTGGTAGCTTAGAAATTTACGATTCTTTTTGCAATAGCTTAGTAATATTTCTAAGGACCGGGCAAGTAGTTTTATAATTTTTAGTGCTTATTTGTTGATATTTTTCAAAAATGATGAATTATAAGTTCTAAATTGTAATTTTACATATTGTGATGATTGATTGATTTGATGGGCCCAGGAGGGGCTGTGTGATGTGATTGAGTTGTGGATATATGGATTGTGGATATAGAAGTGTGTTTTGAGCCCTTTTGCAGGTTGGGTAGGTCCTAGGTATAGGGGAGACTCTACCGGATTTTCGGCACGACTTAGGACGTATTGGTCTTTTTCTTTGTTTGTATTGAGTCAAATTTATTAAATGATTGTAATAAAAATTGTCAGGTGAGCCGATGCCTTTCTTCCTCCGCCATTACCGCGGTGACCACCGTCAAGTCTGTGAGTAGAATATTAATTTTAATTGTAATTTCGATATTATTATATGTTCAAGCATGTCCATGCATCACTTATATGCATATATTTATGTAGTTAAACTCTAGGCACGATTTATATTGCATTCATAACTGTTGATGTGCCATGGATGTTGTTGTGGTAATTTGGAGCAGCAGCGTGCGTTGGCGTGCGTGTGATGTGGTGAGGACTAGGGATAGGAAGGGGTAGTCACGTCTTGAGTAATACGATGGGACCCCATCCTTCGAGGCGTAATCACGGCTTGAGTAATTCTCTGTGACCCACGAGTTGGTTATTAACTGGAAGTCCGAGCTTGAGTAATTACCGGCACCAGTTGGATTTAAGAGAGTCAGATAGGGATCACCCCATATGTTATGATTGATACTAAAGGGTGTGTGAGTGCTCCAAATTACCTTTTTGATGCTATGATGTGAAAATGTTGTTGATTTTGCATTTCACTCTACAGGGTGCATTAGTTTTAGATAGTTATAGGGATTATGGTTAAAATTGATATTTTACTCGAGTCGAACGCCACTCCTGCTCAAAAATTTTTACAGCCACAGGAGGATATTTTTGAGGTTAACCTGCTTTCTCCCTCGCCGGTCAATTATTACTTTTTGTATTAACTTGATAAATCTTAGAATTTCCGCATGTGTTAGAAATGTTTATTTGATTTGGGTCTATAAACTAAATTATTATTTTGGGACCTGTAAACTTAATATGCTATGCATGTTTGATGGATTGGATGAGGGAGCTGAGCTCCCATTTATTTTTATGTTGATGAGTATGTGGAGGGTGAGCTGAGCTACTCAAATGACTATATATTGTGTTTACAGGTCGGGTGAGTCAAAAACTCCCCGTTGGAAAGTCCATTTTATGGCGGACTCTGTCCGCTTGTTTTTTGAAATTGGGCCCAAAAGGGCCTTAGAGTTGGGTTAATGAACAGTTAGGCATACTACGGGCCTCGGGGCTTTAGGTCGCCTGTGTCCTAGTGCCGGTCTGGCCCATAGGTTGGGTCATGACAAATGTGGTATCAGAGCTTAGGCTCCAGATTCATAGGGAAAAATTATCTAAGTGTTGGGAAGAGTCTACTAGGAGTCACATGCGGAGTATAGGATTCTGTTTCGTCTTTTCCTGTAATTCTTTGTTTCTAGATTCTACGTTATACCTCGGAAAATATAAGATTACCTCAGTTAGTGTCTTGATTTTCGTGGAGTACACAGAAATGTGAAATAGAGTTTGTAGACATGTGAGATCTATCATGAGGATACGTACTCCAAGAAATATTATATTTTTGTCAGTATGGGTTTAAATGGTGTGCCCATTTCGTGTAAGACACGAGTACATAAAAGTGAGTCTTAAAAGTACAAATGTTGCCTAGACAAGGATGAGGATACCACTCATCGGCAACATCGGTAGATGACCCAAATGTAATAAGTTTGTGATAATAGAAGATTCGGAGAGATAAGAAATTAGGAGACCTAGTCCTGTCAGACGTATCGTAGTAACTATACAATATTCTCGATGTCCGCTCTGTAGTCGCAGACATGCATCGACATGAGATTATTGTGTAGAGTCGTGCATCCCCGTGGTGCTCCATAATGAGGGTGTTTGAGATGGCTTCGCTTTGGTACAGCTTATGCCGTAACGTAGTTCTATATTTGCAGAGGAGTTGGGAACTCCTGGCTAAGAGTTTAGAGATAGAATATTGAAAGGTCACAGTTGGGTGATAACTAGAGTCAGTGAATCAGTTACCCCAGCATGAGCTAGAGTTTCATCAAGAGTTGCCATCGCACTGCAGGTTTCGGAATATTTGCAAAGTAAAGGTGACACTTATATAGTGAGAATAGTATACCTTGTGTGTATCAGTATGGAATAAAGTACAACTCTACTACCTAGAGAAGGTCGAAACTATGAATTGATGATTTATAGAGCTATGATATGATAAAAGAGTCATTAACTTGACATGGTTCAGGCAAGGTGGTAGATGTAGTACCTTTGTTGCAGCAAGTTAGGATATAGTCCTATCTTTCGTAATGGATCAAGGTTATTACTGATAATGATGACTTATGGAATAGTGTCCCAGATGGGACTGTAGAGTGTGGTAGAGAGTAGTTGGCTCGGGTATCCTGGAGAGGATACAAGTTCCATTATAGGAATCATATATAATCAGATCACGATGGATGTAAATCCTTTGAATTGGATGACGGGTTTGGGTGCCCGAAATCTTAAGTTTTGGAATTGAGTAAACATGTAAAATAATAATAATAATAATAATAATAATAATAATAAAAATAATAATAAATAAAATTACTGCAGAATCAGTTCTCGAGGTAGTAAGGGTATTATGTAAGTTAAAAGATAAGAATAGAGATCATACAATAAAAGTATGACTGTAATTTGCTGAGTTCCTTTCTAATTTCAAATTATTCAAAACAATAGTATAATCTAATTATAATAGTGTTAAGAGTAATAAATTAGCGAAGATCAATCACAGAAGGCCAATGGATAAAGAAAGTGCAGAATGAAAGTTTGGGCAATTGATTGCAGATGCAATATAATCTAAATGCTAGTGGAAGTACTAGCTAGAGTGGTCAAAGGACCAAATCTGAGTATCTGAGACAGATGATAACGCGATAGAGACTCTGAAAGATATAGTTAGCAAGTACAGCTATTATGTTAGGAAGAAGAATGGAACCAGGGATAGAATAGTCAAGTTCTATTTTGGGTAAGACAAAGGAAATAAATGAAAGGACAACCTAAAGAGCGCATAATAAAAGGAACAAAGTTAAGATATAGGATAGGCTAAGTGTTATTCTTGGCAAGGAGAATGACAAGGATGGAAAACCCAAAATGGGATCACATTAGTGAGAAAAGTGATGGAGGTATGGAATACAATAATAATGAGTAAATGTTAGAAGGTGTGCGATGGTATTGCGGACTACCTAAATAGGTAGAGAAAGAGAAGTTAGTAAGCAGTAAGTTGAATAAAAGTCAGTCTAAGGGATTAAATTAATGACCCTAGATAAGGGTGGAATAAGTGTTGGAAGAATTTATTAGTGAGAGAAATCTTTCAGGAATCAACAAAAGTTAAGGGCACAATAAAAACGATGATAGATATGAATCATAGGTCGAGTATAAGTAAAGTTAATAAATTATAAAATATTATGTCAAGAAGGAAAATGGTACGGTAAAGGGTTTATGCAGATGATAACTTATAGGTAGAGCATAATTGTGCTAGGAGATGATGAAATTTGGAGATAAAGACCAAGAAACTTAGGTGAAACGTTATAATATGACAATCGGGTGTAGTTGAATATAAGAGGATATTTTCTTTCTTTTCAAGTTTAGCTTGTGCTTTTGGTTCTAGAAGGTTATATAAGGAACAAAAACTGAGTCAATGAGACCTAGTTATTGAGAGTCTAATAGGCACAAATTCATACATAATTTCCTGATATGAGAATGACAGTAAGTGCATACCTAGTATTAAGTATGAAAGGACGAACAGAGTAATGACAGGAGTTAAATTGAGTTAGCTACTAAGGCTTGCAACTGTTTTAAACTATGAGCTGGAGGAAGTACTATTTATGGTTGAGATTCAATAGATGAAATTGTTGCTGATGGGTAATTTGAGGTTGAAGTTTAGAAAGCTATGGGCAGTATATATGATTATATTAAGGAGAATGAACACGTGAAGTATCTTGTTTGGAATTAAGGCATGACACATATTTCCTACAGCCGTGTTAGTTCAGATGGAACTTATAGTTTATGGGGCTCATATTCATCCAGGATAAGCAATTTCCTACTAAGGCTGATAGGGAATGATAATGTTCTGATAGTTAAGTTGGAAAAAAAGGGGATACAAGAAAAAAAAAATTTTTCTATGGGTAATTATAAGTGTTACATAAGGTGAAGAATGTGCTGGTAGGAGTAAATCATAGGGTTAGAATTCTTGAAGTAATGAAACTAGTATTCAAGATAAGACTAAGAAATAAAAAGAAAGTTAAAGTTGATGATGGGATAGACATCTTTGAAGGAAAAGGTGTAAGGATGAGATAGGACTAAAATTAAGGAATAAGTACAAAGAGTTGAAATGATACCAACAATACCAAAAATAGGAAAAGGGAAGTGGATAAGATGCAAAGGACAGAAGAGAGCTCGATAGAGTCGCTTATAATGATGAGGATAAGGAGTGTCTAACCATTGCCCCGTGTTAACACTACCTATGAGCGGTGAAGGATACACCGCAATCGTGATGCCTCTAGAGTTGGCCTAGGTGTGTTTTGATGCGGAATGGAAAAGTAGTGGCTTATGCTTCAAGGCACTGAAGAGGCATGAGCGTAACTATCCCACCTATGATTTGGAAATGGCGGTGTAGTCTTTGCACTAAAAACTGGAGACACTACTGTATGGTTAAGTGTGCGAGATATACACCGACCATAAGAGTTTGAAGTAAATCTTACAACAGAGGGATTTAAACTTGAGACAGAGGAGATGGATGGAGCTTCTTGAAGACTATGATTGCCCCTTCCAGTACCACCGGGAAGGCCAATGTAGTAGCAGATGCTTTAAGCGTAAAATCTTCCGCGCTTGGCGCACATTTCACAGAGAAGAGATCGTTGATTCAGAGGTACATGAGTTGATGGATCAAGGTTTAATCCTAGATCTTTCAGATGAGGGGATATTGTTGGCTCACTTTTCGGAGGCCGACTTGAGGGACAGAGTTAGAGTTTCCCAAAGACAGAGACCAACAATTGATGAAGATTATAGAAAGAGTACAAAGAAGGTGAAGGTGGTGAGTTCGGATTTGCCAATGATGGCGCCCTAGTGCAAGGTTCTAGGATATGTGTGCCCGATGTGGACAACCTCAGAATGAAATAATGCGAGAGGCACACTACACAGCATGCAGTGTCCACCTGTGTTCCACCAAGATGTACCATGATGTGAAAGATAGCTATTGGTGGAATGGCATGAAGAGAGACATAGCAGACTTTGTGTCCAAGTGCTTGACTTGTCGAAGGTGAAGTTTGAACACTAGAGACCGTCAGTGAAGTTGCAAGAGCTCCCTATCCTGCAATGGAAGTGGGAAATGATCACTATGGATTTTGTGATCGGGTTGCCTCGCACCACGAGAGGATATGATTCGATATGGGTAATTGTAGACCGCTTGACCAAATCACTCACTTCTTACTCAGAAGACTACATACTGCGTGGCACAAGATGTCGGCTCTACATTCAAAAATAGTCGATTGCATGGAGTTCCGCCCATAATATCCGACAGAGGGCCCCAGCTCACTTCTGCTTTTGGAGAAAGTTGCAGGAGGCACTTGGCACACGCTTGAACTTTAGTACGCTTTCCACCCTCGCATTGCATGACGGACAAATTGAAGGACAATCCAAACATCGAAGACATGCTTCGCATGAGTGTTTTGGATTTTGGAGGTCAATGGGATGATCACTAGCTTTGGTGGAGTTTGCCTACAACAACGCTTATCACTCCAAAGATAGGAATGGCGCCTATGAGGCACTATATGGAAGAAAGTGTAGGTCTCTCCGTGTTGGACAGAAATGGGGAAGCGAAGGTGCATGATGTAAACCTAGTGCAAGACACTTGAGATAGTTCCTTTAATCGTGGAACGATCAAAACAAATTTTCAAGAGGCGTAAAAGTTATGCACCCAGACGGAGGGATGTGGAGTTTGCAATGGCGACTATGTATTCTGAAGGTTTCTCCAATGAAGGGAGTCATGAGATTTGGAAAGAAGGGCAAGTTGGCACCTCGGTATATTGGACCTTTGAGGTTTGATAGAGTTGGAGCAGCTTGCCTACCGGTTGGAGCTACCACCCAACCTCTCTCACGCTCATCCCGTGTTTCACATCTCCATGCTCAGAAATACATTCCGATCCTTCTCATGTAATCGCAACCGGATGTGATAGAGCTAAAAGAGAACTTGACATTTGAGGAGCAAACAGAGCCATAGTGGACTACCAACTGAGACAGCAAAGATCAAAACATATCCCTATCGTTAAGGTTTTGTGGAGGAGTCGATCGATGGAAGAGTGCACTGGAGTTAGAACGGGACATGCGTTGCAAGTACCCTTATCTGTTCAATGTATAATCATGTGCTTTATTCTGCCTTGTGTAAAATTCGAGGACGAATTTTCTGTAAGGGGGGAAGAATGTAACACCCCTGATTTTTTATATATTATTATTGGGTTTCGTGTAGGTATCCTCAATTCGCGGAAATTCGACAGTTGTCTGGATCTGCGAATTTCTGGCCAGACAGACAAGCTACCGGAAAAGTCTCCGAATTGGATCGAGGTTTTGGCTACCCCACCATTGTCAGGCATCCCGAGGCTGCCTCAAGTCGGAATCGGCAAAGGTAAACCCGAACCTTTCTTTTTCGTAATTTTCTAGTGCTTAAATAGGATTGAAAATCCATAAAATATTCGTGGTAGCTTAGAAAATTACGATTCTTTTTGCAATAGCTTAGTAATATTTCTAAGGACCAAGTAGTTTTATAATTTTTAGAGCTTATTTGAGCGCTTTTTGCAAAAATGATCAATTATAAGGACTAAATTGAAATTTTACATATTGTGATGAATGATTGATTTGATGGGCCTGGAGGGCTGTGTGATGTGATTGAGTTGTGGATATATGGATTGTGGATATAGAAGTGTGTTTTGAGCCCTTTGCAAAGTTGGGTAGGTCCTAGGTATAGGGAGACTCACGGATTTTCGCACGACTTAGGACGTATTGTTCTTTTTATTTGTTAGTATTTAGTCAAATTTAATAAATGATTGTAATAAAAATTGTCGTGAGCGGATGCCTTCTTCCTCCGCTCACTACCAAAGTGACCACCACAAGTCTGTGAGTAGAATATTAATTTTAATTGTAATTTCGATATTATTATATATTCAAGCATGCCCATGCATCACTTATATGCATATATTTATGTAGTTAAACTCTAGGCACGATTTATGTTGCATTCATAACTGTTGATGTGCCATGGGTGTTGTTGTGGTAATTTGGAGCAAGCAGCGTGCGTTGGCGCGTGTGATGTGGTGTGGACTATGGATAGGACGGGTAGTCACGGCTTGAGTAATTCGGGACCCGATCCTTCGAGGGTAATCACGCTTGAGTAATTCTGGGACCCTCGATTTGGTTATTAAGTGGAAGTCCGAGCTTGAGTAATTCGGCCGCACCAGTTGGATTTAAGAGAGTCAGATAGGGATCACCCATATGTTATGATTGATACTACAGGGTGTGTGAGTGCTCCAAATTACCTTTTTGATGCTATGATGTGAAAATGTTGTTGATGTTGCATTTCACTCTACAGGGTGCATTAGTTTTAGATAGTTATAGGGATTATGGTTAAAATTGATATTTTACTCTCTGAGTCGAACGCTTACTCCTGTTCAAAAATTTTTACAGGCCACAGGAGGATATTTTTTGAGGTTAACCTGCTTTCTCCCTCGCAGGTCAATTATTACTGTTTGTATAAACTTGTTAAATCTTAGAATTTCCGCATGTGTTAGAAATGTTTATTTGATTTGGGTCTATAAACTAAATTATTATTTTGGGACCTGTAAACTTAATATGCTATGCATGTTTGATGGATTGGATGAGGGAGCTGAGCTCCCATTTATTTTTATGTTGATGAGTATGTGGAGGGTGAGCTGAGCTACTCAAATGACTATATATTGTGTTTACAGGTCGGGTGAGTCAAAAACTCCCCGTTGGAAAGTCCATTTTTATGGCCGGACTCTGTCCGTTTGTTTTCTTGAAATTGGGCCCAAATGGGCCTTAGAGTTGGGTTAATGAACAGTTAGGCTTACTACGGGCCTCGGGGGCTTTAGGCTGGCCCAGGTCCTAGTGCCGGTCTGGCCCATAGGTTGGGTCGTGACACCTATTCCAAATATGCTATTCCATTTTTATTCTTGAAATAAAAAAATAGAATTTAATGGTAATCTAAAAAATATACTAAGATATAGTTGCCATTTCACCGTAATTGAAGTTATTCAAATATAAAAGAACACAGAGTCTTGGATTCCTAGTGAATCCAACAATAAATGGAATCCTATACCAAAACTTGCATCCCATTATCATTTCCAGAGAAAACCTAATGTCTTTACAGTAATGAAGGATCTTAAAGCAATAAAACCAACAATAGTATCAATTGTAAAAGCATTTCCTTGCAAACTAAATGATTTGAGCTCAATAATCATAATCAACTTGAAAAGGTGTAGCAGACACTAGAAATATACCCACTACCCAAATAAACCACATTATTCTCCTTAGAGGATTTCCATTCATCAGAATGGTTTTTCTTATCAATCATAAACAGCTAATGTTACAGAATTGCAACAAAAATAACTAACAAATGAACAGATGGATTGCCATCCCCATCCCAAGTCCCAACACAATTTACAGAGTAAATACCTTATATGTTGCTGGGATACATGAAGACTCTGACCCTGTCTCCCTGTTAAATGCAAAGAAAAATAAAATAAAATTTTGAGTAAAAATTGTCCTAGACGTATCCATAACCCAACTTCAGAAAGCAAAGCAGCAAATGCCATTTACCATAGATCTGGGAGGGAGATTAGACTTGAACTTGGCACGAACAACACCACTGTTACCGTGAGGCCTAGTTACCTTGCCCCAAATGCAGCGATAGTGGGTACCATTCTTCTTCACCTTAGCCTTGTATATATAGGCCATACGCTTACCACAGTACCAAGCTACCTCCTCCTTAGTGTTCACGCCCTCGATCTGAATCAGAGATGTGTTTGGGTATTGGTTCGACTTGGACCTAGATTCCAAACACAAACAAAACCCACTGAGGATAAATCAAAGACTCCATCCAGATGAATCCCAAGGACAAGAGAAGAAAGTACTCTTCATTACCTCTTGTATCCGAGAATAGTTCCTCGAACATAGAGTCTGCAAAAATTTAAAAAAAATAAATAAATAAAAGATCAATTGAGCACGGGCTCGAAAATGGCATACCCAAATGATACCGCAAAGGGAAAAGATTCATGAAAGAGCTGGTTCAGAACCTGACATTCTCTCCTTGGCGACTCTTCACCATTTTCGATTCTGCCTGAGGCTCTGCTTCTTAGGACTGCGATGGACAAAACCCTAGCAGCACTCGCGGAAGAGATTAAACATGCTGTGCGTATATCTTTGCATTGTCAAAAATGCCCATGATCTTTTATAATAATTGTAATATTAAAAATTTTATTAATTAATAATTATTAATAAATTTTTTTCTACTATATTTTTACTTGATAAATAACCTACACTAAATAAAATTCTATTTATAAATAAATTTTATTATGATAGAGTTTATATAAAATTCTGGTTACATAAATTATATCATTGAAATAATTAATCTATAAAGCATGTATTTTGAATATAATAAAATGTTTACTTACGATAAAATTTATAATGAAATCGATATATGTATAATAATTTTATTATAATTATTTATAATGAATCTCATTTTAATTTTATTATAATTAATTATTATAATTAAATTAATATATGTCTAATTATTTTATTAAATAAAAATTTTTATTTGACATTACTGTACTAGCTTTCTTGAATATTATTTTTAGCTATTCAGTTCTATACTGGTCACCTTTGTTATTACTGTTTTTGTTTGATATCCTTATTGCCAATTCTCTATTTTATGATTTCAATTTGTTATTTCAATTATGGGTATGCGTCATTTTTGTTTTCTTTTTCAATAATTATTTCAATCATAATATCTTCTGTGAGGGCAGCTAAGGTATTTCTGATTTTGATTCTGTACCATAGGTGTTTGGCAGCCTTGATTGAAGGGAACTGGGTTGATGTAGAAATGACTGAATTCAACTTCTAAAAAATGATAAGTTTATTTCTAGGAGATGAAAATATTTGGAAGATCTAAAAATCTTGTTTAGCAATCGAGTGAGGGACTTACGCTTCTGGGTCTTCACCATCTGCAAATACTATTTTTAGCAATTTATGGATGTGAGCATGGGCTTCTTCAATCTGCTGCAGGAAAGTAAAATTTTTACTACTATTTTGTTGTTACATTCAAGTTAAAGATGGCATATATTTGCATATCCAACTGTTTAGGGTTTGCTACCCAGGCTTAAGAGTCTTGAATCAAAGTGGAAAAAAAGAAGAAGCAACGCGAGTTGGAGTGTTGGGAGTATCCAGCATCTCTGTCCTGGCGAAAGCTAAATGGGCCGACTAACATTTGAAATGTGGCACTGGTTACTATGTAATAAGTAAATTAGGTTGGACCTCCGCTAATAGCTTAACCTTTTAGTATAGTAGTAAGCGTTCAATTCTACATGAAATATTTTAAAGAAAAAAAAATAGTTAGAGCCACATCAAAAATAAACATTTAAATTCACTTGTCCACCCTTTATTGTGTTAGAAACACGCTGTGAAAATTTGTGTTTAAGAGTAATAATATAAGAATTCAATAAAGGTGTGTGATAAGTAAAAATTAAATAATATAAGTGTCTGTTTGGTATTGCGTTTGAATGCCTGAAATTATTTTTTTTAAATAAAAATATTATTTTATATACTGTTAAAAAAAATAATTTGAAAAAATTATTTTATTATTTTTATATTTTTATGATTAAAATTTATTAAATTTAATTTTAAATTATTTTTTAAATTATATATATAAAAAAATAATTTTTTTAATAACAGTTTCAAGAATCATGCTAAACACACCCTAAGTGTTTGCAGAACACTCAATGGGTGAGGATTTCATTTTACATGTTTTAGCCATGAGATTTGGCAAAAGGCGGCAATAGTGTTACATATATTGAATATATAATTATTATTTTATCACGTATTATAAAAATTATAATAAATAAAAAAATACTATTTAATACACCCTAAATACAGTCCATATTATAAAGAAATTCAAAAATTTTAAAATTCTAGTGTGTAGAATGCCAATCTTTAGGTGCGAATGATATAGTAATATATGTATTAATAGAATTTATTATTAGATAGGATTCTACTTAATTTAGAAATATGAGAAAATTTATATAAAAGATAATTAGAGTTTTATTGTGATTATTATCTGTTGATTTGCAATATTTTTTTTCAAAAAAATTACAAGATAATAATTATTTTTGTCATTATTACAAAATTAATTTTTTTATTTATTTTGGAAAAATATTTTTTAATTTTTTATTTTAAAAATTGATAAAATTTACTATTTTAAAATATTATAATTTTAGGAATTTTCATATATGATGGACTCTTTATTTGTTAGTTAAGTGACAAAATTGGGAAGGATTGGCAATGAAAAAAGTAGCTTGAATTTAATAATGACAATAAAGAAATTTATTATTATTTAAAATTTGTTTAATTTGTTAATTAGATGAATTTTCCATTTAAATAAAAGTTTTATTTCATAAGTAATAATTAATGAATAATATAATAATAAATTTTTAATTTAATTAATTAGACTAATTTTCTATTTAAATTTAAATTCTATTATATAAAATAATTAATAAATAATATATCTTTACCTACATTTTTATAATGTGTTTATATGACAAATGAAAATCAATTTGTGATATACTAATAAGTGTTGGGTGTAGTGATAAGATTTTCTGTACTGTCAAAAAGAAAACTTAATTTAGTCATTGAAAAAATATTATTAAAAAAGACAATCACAAAATTCAAAGAAATTAATATTTTATGAACTCTAAAACAAACATGAAAATCATCGTTAATAAAAGAAATTAAAAAAAAAATCTATCAATATATTGTCAATTTAATTATTCCTGGAGGTAGTTAGTACAAGCCTACAAGGATTGGTTTCTAATCTTCAATGCATTGTTATACACATCACAAGCTACATATATATATCATTAATAAAATCCTAAAATAAGTGATTAATTTCAATTTAGATTTTAGCGTTTAAAATGTTACAAAAGTAATATAATATGTGAATTGTTAATCATAGTAAAAAAATAATTTAACTCTAAATTACATAAATATATAAAAATGTTAAAATTAAATAAATCATAAACTATATAAGTTGTAGAACTAAAAAGGATGATTTAAAAAAATACAATTTAATTTCATTTAAGATTAATAAAATAAACGTATGAAAAATTATAAAAATATAAATTAATTTTTATTAAAATAAAATATAGTTATAGTAATTTGACATTATTATAATTAGTTAGTTATTAAAAATTAAAATATTATGATAATATTATGTCATATATGAAAAATTAATATAAAAATAATGTGAATATATATAAAAGTGAGGGAGAAGAAATAATTGGATTGTCAAAAATACCCTAAAATTTTTATATTATTTATAATTATACAAATTTTTATTATTTAAATTAATTTAAAAATTTATATAAATTTAAAATTCTTAACTTAATACTTAATTAAAAACAAAAATTTTATAAAAGAAATCATTAAAATTAGAAATTCATGCTTTCTAAAAAAAATTTCGTATGGAAGTTAAAAATTTATCAATGTTTATGAACAACTAAATATTCATAAATTCATTTTTTTTTCTAAAAAAATAAAAAGCTTTTTTTTTTTTAAATATCAATATCCAATTTGAAATAAAAACTCAAAGTATAATAAAATATTAGAACTGTGAAAAAGTATGAATTAGCACTTTTATGGTGATTGTGATTAGTTAATTAATGATTTTTTTTTTAATTTCAATGTCCCACAAACTAGTATTATAATAATAAAGTATTAATTTTATTTTATTTTAATTAATTATTAAAAATTAATTTATTTTAAATATTAAATAAAATAAAAATATCTTGAAATTAAGATTGCAAGCTTATCTCAACATAAAATTCTAGTGCCATCAAAACTTAATTATTTAATTCAGTTAAAAAAATAAATAAATTGTTATAATGTTAATATAATCATCATTAAACCAAATTAAAATAAAAATTAAATTTTCCATTACAAATCTTTTTATATAAAATTCTAATAGCCAAAAATTTTAATTAAAGTGAAAGTTAAAAAAGCAAATCTTTAAAAAAGGGAAAGGTCTTTTTTTTTTTTTCCTGTTATAAGTGTCAATTGAATTTTCTATCTATAATAATAATAAAAAAAAATTAACAAGCAAATATATATTAAAAAAATAAACTTTATTTAAAAATAAATAAATAATAAAAATTATTTTTTTTTAAATAAGTAAATCGTGAAGCTCAATTGCATGCTCCGTTAAAATGAGTAATAAAGGGAAAAAAAAATTGACCGTTTGATTAAAGAGTCTATTTAATATTATTGATAAAATTAATTTTTTAATATATTAATTAAAAAAATTTAAAATTAAATTTAATAAATTTTAACCATAAAAATATTAAAATAATAAAAAAAATTTCAAATTATTTTTTTAACTATATCTAAAATAATTTTTTTTTTCCTAAAAAATGGTTTTAATGCTAAATGAGCTCTAAAAAGTTAAAAGCTGCTTGTTTGCGGATAAAATGATAAGCACGACAGAGAATGAATATCTCATTTTCCGTATCAGACTGTAATCGAATCATCAAAAATTCTTAACGCATAAAAATTGCTTGCAAAGTAGGTAGAGAATAATAAAAAAAAATAAATAAAATTATATTTGATAGACTAACAGGTTGAAGTGTCGCGTATCTTATGCGAGGATCAAAGTCGATCTCAATTTGATCTTGAAGACTGAAGGGTGAGGGTGGGAATGATAGCTGGTGCGTCTCTCATGAAAAAGGACAAAAACACAACGTGCGAGCTTGTAAAGCTTTGGCATCTCTCCTCTCTCCGCGTTGAATTTTCACTTTGGTCCCTTTTCGTGGTTGGAAACGCTTGGCCACCTGTTATATTATACTAAATCTCTCCTATCTGGCAAATATCAGCCATCGATGCGAATGTGATCGCATTATTGATTATTATAATACAAGCAAAGTTGAGTGATCCCTATGATTCCTTTTGTCTTTTAATCATTGTGG
This sequence comes from Hevea brasiliensis, assembly GCF_030052815.1. Classification (NCBI taxonomy): domain Eukaryota; kingdom Viridiplantae; phylum Streptophyta; class Magnoliopsida; order Malpighiales; family Euphorbiaceae; genus Hevea; species Hevea brasiliensis. Next base: position 98,382,815 of record NC_079495.1, on the reverse strand, counting down.
CGAACATTGATGAGATCAACGGCTAGGGAGGAAGAAGACATTCATGCAAAAGATACATACAATAATTTATCGAGCACTGCGTCATACCGTAATTACTCCGCGGCTACACGAGAGACGGAGAATGGGGCCACGTGTCCGCTTCTGGAAAGTATGACATGTCAAAAGCAAAGATACGTACGGGTGGCTAACAAGAAAAGCGAGTCAAAGAGAAAGAGACACAGCGAACGAGTTCCAGTGGAAAACGTGCTTTATCCCCTATAAAATAAGATTTTTTGTGAAATGTCGCAATTACCCTTTTCACTGACTTTTTATTTATTTCTATATTTTTATCCTTCTTACAAACTTTTAGAAAATAACATAATATAAATTCACAGCTCAATTATTATTAAAAAAAAACAAAGTCTAGCTATTTTATTTTTAATTAATAAATTAATTTCAGCAATTTAATTTTAATTATTATTTAATTTATTTTTATATAAAATTAAACTTACATTATGACCCAAAATAAATACTCATTATGCTTTAAACTCTTCTCTCTTATCTTAGTAAATAAATAAAGAAAATTAATTAGAAATTATAGAAAAATAGCCCCTTTGACATCTTTGATTGATAAATTAAGTCATTTAGTAAAATGATCAAAAGCACAATAATATAAAAAACAACATATCCCTTAGCTTTCAAGATTGAATAGATGATATCAAGAACTTGCTTAATTATGGCCCAAATGGTAAAAGGTAATCCTAAAAAAAAAATCCTTTTAATTCAAGATAATATGGTTATAGTATTTATTTATTTTTTTACATATGAGTAAATTAAGTAAATATTTTTTAATGCAATTATTTTAAGTTAAACCTTTTACAAAAATAAGTTTAATAATTATTAAATCATATAAGTATATAAATTTTAATATAAATATTTAATTTAATAACTATTAAATTTATTGTCACAAATTTATATTAAATGCACTTAATCCCCTTTTATATTTTCATGCAAATGGCTAAAATAAAATTAGGATTAAAGCTCAATTATATGCTTACTCACCCAAAAGTTTAATTTAACAAATTTTTAATTTTTATTTAATTTAATCTAAAAATTTTAATTTAAACTAAATTTAGATAAAAAAATAAACAAAATAAATAAATTAAGTTTCCTGATTTTTTAATTTAAATCAAGAAATTTAATCTCAAAATTAAAAATTTAATTTTTTTATTTTTTTATTTAAATAATAAAATCAAGAATTTTTATGGATAAAATTAAATTAAAATTAAAAATTTTGCATTAATTTAAATAAAAATTTAAAAATAAATTAAATTAAACTTACTCGACAAATGCACGGAACATTTTAACGAAGTAATTAACTGTCCTTTGTTAACTTGCCTTGTGGTTCTGGCTATTGATCCTTGAAATGGGTGTTTAAGGAATTAAGCCACACTCCACCCTCGTTGGTCTCTTCACTGCGTTTTTACTTCATAGTGACAGTCGGTAAAAAATGATTTTCACTCCATTTATAAACGGTTACGGTTTTTTTTTTTTAACAGATGAACGGTTACAAATTTAAACTTGGCCATTATCATTACAATTTTTTTAGGAAATTCACACATTAATCGGATTTATTAAGATTATGTTTTTTTTTTTTTTTTTAAGTAAGCTTGTTAAGACTTATAGACCGAAACGTAACGTAATACAATTAAATTCTTTTATTAAGATTTAATAGAAAAATTTACATAACATAAGTTAATCCAAATATATCAATTTTAAGATTTTTTTAAATAATTTTTAAGATAATATTTAATATTTTAATCATAATGAAAATATTACATTTTTTATTTAACAGTAATATTTATAATTAAAGGAGTACTTCATGAAAAATAACCCCTTTTTAATTTTTAAAAGTTTAGAGAGTATTTTAACTAGAATTAATATGACGATACCACTATTTTTATATTTAACAGCTAATTCAATAACTACTTTCACCGAAATCTCTATTTTAAATCATTATATAAACAGCTAACTACTAATAGTTAATATCTAACAGTTAATAGTTATTAAAATAGAAATAACTAATGCTACTAAAATAGTTAATATTATCGAAGAGGGTTTAAGTCAAAGTTATATAAATTATTAAATTAATTCTTAATTTTACTATTTATTTAAATTGAAATTATTTTAAATTTTACGTAATTGCAATAAATTGCAAATTATTTTAAATTAAATATATTAAATTGTTACTAAAAAGTAAGTAAATAATTTAAAATAAATATGAGTATAATTCTAAATTCATTTTAAAATAAAATGGCCGGCCACTAATGACAACACTAACCAATGATCACCTTAAAAAAAAAATTATAAAGGGAAAGATAGAAGAAAAAATTGAAAAAAAAGAGAGATTTCTTTATATATATATATATATATATAATAAATCTAAAATTTTAATAAAAGTTTGTACCGCAATAAATAATGATAATTCTAAATTAATAACTTTTTATTGAGTTTACTATCATTTTAAATTTTAATTTCAATTAAATCTTAATTTGAGTATCGAAGTGATTATTTAATAAATTTCTGTCTTTATCTTTTCCTTTTAAGTTATAGATTACAACGAGTCATAGAAGACCAATAGTAGCATCAATAGCAAATGAACTTCTTCATTTATTATTTTAAAATTGATAAATAGTATTAGATTTTTAATCATAAATCTACACCCTTATACAATTATATCACTTTTAATAAATACTTCATCCATCAACTTTTATTCATTATTTAAATTTTTTTTATAATGAATTAAAAATTAATTAAATTACATAAATTATAATAAAATATTTTTTATTTAACTAAAACTTAATTAAGAGAAAATAAAGTGTTAAGATGAATTTTAATAAATTATCTAAATAATTATTATATTTAATAAAAATAATGATAAATTTAGAAAAAAATTAATACTTTTTAACTTTCTAAAAATCACATTATGTACAAAATTTTACTAAATTTCTAGTGATGTAGTTGCAAATCAATGATGTGAAAGTCATTTTTAAAATTATAAATTCTTGAATTCGATTCATAATTACAATTGAATGAAATTATTCATCTTGATAGTTTTTTATAAATAAACAAATAATCAAATAATATAAAAATATAATATTTAATATTAATAAAAAAATAGATCTGAAATATTTTGATTTTAACGTCTTAATTTTAATTAATTAAATAATCTTACAATTATTGGCAAAATGGGCGTACATTACAATACTTCATTAGTCCATTTTGGCGCAGCTATTTGGTTGCAGTGGACTAAAAAATGATCAGAAGGGCAATTGTGTCATTTAATTATTTATTTAATTAATAAGGCAAAAGGAAGAGGCCCCCAATGGAAGAGGCCCCCAATGGAAGAAGCCACCGCGTCGCAATCACCAACCAAAAGCTGTATGTGTGTGTATATATATATATATATATATGTAAGTAGCCAAAATCAGAATGGTGATTTCGGACCTCTGTTCTCCTTAGATTTCGAACCCATTGCTCACCGGAGCTAAACATTCAAGCAAGAACTCTCTAACGCTTCCCTCTCTCAATCATCATTTTCCCTCGCTTATTTCCTCATTTGGGGGGATTTGATTTTCCCGTATGCCCATGTCGTCCGGCGGTCCCACCACCACCGCACCCTCCACCACAGCAAGCCCCAACAGCCACCCTGGACCCACCACCACTAGACGACGCGTTGATGCCCCCGACAAGTCCTCTGCTTTCTCCGATTATTATGATGGTGTCTCTGACGAAGAAGACACTCTTAACGGCTATTCCGTTGGGCCCCATCACCACCACCACCATCACCATCCTTTGATCAGGTATCTTCTGCTACGCAGAAAGTTATTCTTTTTTCTTCCAGAGGCTTGGCTGCTCGCTGTCGAGGATGCTTGCCATTGGATTGTCACCTTGGCCCAAAGTTTGAGATCCGGTAAAAACATGGGTCGTAAGATTCTCGCTGCTTTGACGTTGATAGTGATCATTTCGGTGTTCCTCAAGGTCTCCTTCGTGCATCATCACGTAGAGAAGCAAAGAGAGAACGATCTTGTGATCCGAAAGACATTCAAAGAAGATTGGGCCATGGCTCAACGTGTTGTTGCCGAAAACGCAGCCTCCATGCCCAAGCGCGTTTTGGAGAAATACCCTGTAAGTTAAAATCTTCCATCTACATATTTTTTCTGTTTTTTTCCTTCTCATTCCCTGCTTGGTTCGCGAGAAAAACTTATTTATACTATTCCTCTTTTTTAAAACTTATCTATGATTATCCTTCGTACATATATTATTTAATTGAGAAATGAATTGTGGGTATATGTCTTGAATTTCATTTTAATGTATTTCGTAGGTATATGAATCGAATACCTAAAAATATTTAAAAGGAAAATTATATATGAATAGTAATCGTGTGAAATAATTTATATATTTATTAAAAAAATATAAAAATTTAAAATAAATAGAAGATTTTTATGTTTGGGATTGGAAATGAGAAAATAAAAAACTAAATAACAACAATAAGGAGTTTGTAGCGTAGTGGACTTTGAATTGTTGGGTTGCCTTTTTGGCAATAATTTGACTTGCAAGATATTTGTGGGTCTCTGCTTGTGCTTTGAATTTGCTGTGCATGGTGGCTATGAGCCAAAGACCAAAAAGAAACCTTTTTGGGGTTGGAAGCTAAGACCAGAATATTCAATTCACGTATGTGTATGGGTTACTTTCAAAAATTAGTTTATTCGGTCGTTAATTTAGTCCTTTTAACTTTAGCTTTCTCGATTTCAGTTGCATAGTTTGTTGTTAATACTAATAGTGATGACATAGCTGCCTATGGCTGTTCTTTATTGTGATAACTGCCCTGATTTATATAAAATTATTTAATAGTAATCTCGTTTAGCTTAAATTGGTGTCGTTTCTTGTTTGCAGACACCAGAAATTTGGATGAAACCAAATAGTCACAATTACTACCAATGCATCCCCCGTACTAGAAGCCTAATAAGTATGCTCCAAATTCTACTCATAATTAGAATGGTCAAGCATCTCTGTGCTAGATCAATTTCTTGTCTGACTTCTTTTTTTTTTTTTGACTTTCAACTTGTATTAGAGACTAGAAAAACAAATGGCTATCTTCTTGTTCATGCCAATGGTGGACTGAATCAAATGAGAACAGGAGTAAGTTTTAAATGTTTCAAGCAATATGAAGCTCAAAAAATCGTGATTTTTCTTTTTTTCTTTTTTTTTTTCAAGGCTGATTTAATCGTTCTCATTGATTTTCAGATTTGTGATATGGTTGCTGTTGCAAAGATTATGAATGCAACTCTTGTCTTACCTTCTCTCGATCATGACTCATTTTGGACTGATCCAAGGTATCACTTTCAGTCATTATAGTTGCAGAGATTAACAACTCTATAAAAGATTATATGAAATCAATTTTGTATTACTTCTACAGCACTTTTAAAGACATTTTTGACTGGAGACACTTTATGGAAGGGTTAAAGGATGATGTCGATATAGTAGAGTATTTGCCACCTAAATATGCAGCAAAGAAACCCCTTTTAAAGGCTCCTATCTCCTGGTCTAAGGTCTGAAAATGATGCTTCTATGGAATTTTTTTTTCCTTTTAAAATTCTTTTCTAGTAGTTGGAATTACAATGTTTTGCTTCATTTCTCTGTTAATTGGAATTACAGCTTAGGTCCTTCATTTTCAGGCTAGTTACTACAGAGGTGAGATGGCCTCCTTGTTAAAAAAGCACAAGGTGATAAAGTTTACCCACACTGATTCTAGACTAGCTAACAATGGCCTTGCAGCCTCCATTCAGAGGCTAAGGTGCCGTGTCAATTATGAGGCTCTCCAGTACTCAAAGGAGATTGGGGATCTTGGCAAGATATTGGTTGATAGACTAAGGAATAATGGCGAGCCTTATATTGCTCTGCATTTAAGGTACAATTCTTTTGGTGTCTACTAATATATTGTTATTTGCAAAATTATCCAACTAACCTTAGTTAATGTTTGACTAGGTATGAGAAAGACATGCTTTCATTCACTGGCTGTAATCACAATCTTACATCAGAAGAGGCCGAGGAACTCAGTGATATGAGGTACAAAGTCCAACATTGGAAGGAGAAGGAGATAGATAGCAAAGAAAGGCGACTTCAGGGTGGATGTCCAATGTCTCCCAGAGAAGCAGCCCTGTTTCTAAAGGGTATGGGATACCCTTCCTCTACAACTATCTACATAGTTGCAGGAAAAATATATGGTAGCAATAGCTTGGCAGCCTTCCGAGCAGAGTTCCCAAACGTTTTTACTCATTCTACTCTAGCAACCACAGAAGAGTTAGAACCGTTCAAGCCATATCAGAATCGCTTAGCTGCCTTGGATTATATTGTGGCACTTGAAAGTGATGTCTTTGTTTATACATATGATGGAAATATGGCCAAAGCAGTGCAGGGACATAGGAGGTTTGAAGGATTTCGGAAGACTATCAATCCAGACAGGTTAGATAAATTTAGTTTATTTTTGATTCTATGGTAGAAGTAGTGATTTCTTAAAAATAGTCCTCACTGAAAAAAAGTTATTTTCGTTCAGACAAAATTTTGTTACGCTGATTGATCAGTTGGATGAGGGTTCAATATCTTGGGAAGAATTCTCTTCAAAGGTTAAGAGTATACATTCCAACAGGGTTGGATCTCCATATCTTAGGCAAGCGGGAGAATCACCGAGGCTGGAAGAGAACTTTTATGCAAATCCTTTTCCTGGTTGTGTATGTAACAAGTCCCATGAGCAATTGAGCAGCCTGAAATTTAACATGAGAGTAAAATCAAGTCTTGGGGCTGCATCGCAAAGATAGGGACTATGAATTGACGACTGGCTGGGGTTGTGGATTATTTGACACCCATTTTCCTAGAAAGGTTGGTCGCAATGGGTGCCTGATCGAGCAGCTTTTGCCCAGACAAAGGACTCTGTCAGCTGCCTTCAGGGAAGTCTTGAGTTTTCTCATGTGATACCCCCCCCAAAAAAAAAGGACACATTTCATATTTTTTGTAGATAGAGGATTAAACAGGAATTTAGGGAAACATAGAAGGTAAATTAATCAGGTTAGTTACATAGGCATTCATATTAATTCCATTTGCATATACGGAGTTAAAAGTTCTTTCATTTATTTGCCATTGCAGACAAAAAAAAATATATTCATTAATTTCTCCAGAAAATATATGTTTCGTTTTTGACATTTGTTACCATTCTCGACCTTGTGCTGGAGTGACTCCATGAACATATTAATCTTCAGGTTAATTAAGAGAAAGCTTCTGAAGGTTAGCTGCAATTCACTTGCCCTAAAAATACTTCCCTGTCATGATAGAAATCAGAGGTTAATCCAAGCCATTAATATTTGAATGATTGATATTCAGAAAGGAGAGGTTAACGAAGGAACTAAAGCACTAAATTAAGAACCTTCACATGGATTTCTTTTGAGAATGCACCAGACTTTCTTAAAGACTGCATGTGAACATGCATGTTATGAGTAAACTGAAATAATGACAAATTAGCTAAGTAGGGAAAGCAGGCCAGCAGAAATTCACCAAGGATTGTTAGGTCAGTACAAAGTCGGCACAATCAAGACACGGTTTGCCCTCTGTGCGGCTATGCCTAATATTCATTCAAGGTTTGACATCATAAGCAAGGTTTGCTACTTTATAGTAAAAACAATGTCCATGAAGTCATTGTAAAAATAACCTTTTGTCATGCTCAGAATATGAATTTTTTTTTTCAAGCATATGCAACCAGTTGAACTTCTCGAGGTTAATGAACATAATCTGATTTTTCAATCACAAGAAGAATAATCTACGAATAAATTCTCCTGTACATTGCACCAATTTAAGCCCCTGAAGATGGAATAAAGTCCATCAGCCTACATCTCATGAAATCTTCTTTCAATTATAACTCTATCTCGCATTTGAAAGGGGGCCTATAAACTTGTGAAATGACCTGCCAGTGAAACTCATAGCATGGATGCTCTGCATCTTGATTCCAACCTACCACATTGAAGGTACATAGACCTGTTCTTTCAAATTTTGAGTTGCACTTTCAGTAGGAAAACCTCTAACTGCACCAATTGTCCATTGTGATATAATTCCTGCTGCAACTGCAAAACGAAGCTCCCTCTCCAAAACATCTTGATTTTCAAACATCTCAGGGCTAGTAGTAAGCTTTCTCATGAGAGCAGCCACAACAGCATCACCAGATCCAGTCCTATCACAAGTGAATGGTGTAATGAGCACATCTTCTGTTCCCACCACAACACCATCAAACAAAGTTGAGTAGTAATGAATCCTAAGGGTTCCATCAGTCACGAACAAAAACTTAAGTCCATCATGCCATAGTGGAGAGATTTCCTCGGGTGTATAATGATAATAATTTCGCCATTTCTTTGTTTGTTCATAATTTTCAGCATAATATTGAGGCCTGTAATTCCTTTTCCTCTCGTAATAATCTTCGTCTAGGAGAAATTCTAGCTCTTTCCTTGAAACCTCAATAAAGTCTGCTTCATTCCAAGCTTTCTTGATTACTTCCCTCGTCTCATCACGTGACCTCCACAAAGGCAGTGGCAAATTAATATCAAAAAATATAAGCCCTCCAAATTTCTTAGATAATTTGATTGCACTAAATAGAGATGATTGCATGGAAGTAGATGTTAGAGCTTCTGAATTGAAGTGGAAAATCCTAGCCTGCATTAGTCATTGTACAAAACAAATTAGCATTCAGACATCCAATCCTTTTCACAGAATTAATAATTAATCAATTTAACATCCCTCTCTAAGTGGACTAGGAGAGCAAAGTATTTCAGAGTCCTTGTTATTTGTTCATTCACTTGATAATAATAACACAAAAGAAAATGGTAATTTCCTATCATGCTAAACACATCAAAGAACTCATTTCGGATAGTGTTTGGAACCAAATGAATATGGAATTCATTTCATTTACAAGTGAATTTCATAGAGAATTCATCTCATGCTTGAATCTTACATTTTAACATACAAAATTTATTTTGAATTACAAAGCTATTGTGACAATTTGAAAACACTATAATCTTTTTAGAATTCATTTGCAAATTCTTACAATTTTGATATAATGTTAGTATGGATTTGCAAATGAATTCCATAAAATTTCAAACAACAGGGCAGCAAAGCATTATGTTACCTCTTTGAGCACAGCAAGGTTCAATTCAGAGGCAAGAAGGGAATCCTCAGCAGCTTCCTTCACCATCTCCATCTTCATCTTACCACCCTCAAATTTGACCTTCATAAAACTACAAGCCGTTTTCACATTCTCATCAAACTTCACAGCCCGTGTTTGAACTCTTTCCTTATTCATCATCAAAACCAGCTCCTCCCCAAAATCATCGTCCCCAACTTTCCCCATGAAGGCCGCCCTGCCTCCCAGCCTCACGTGAGATATCGCCACGTTGGAGGGTGACCCACCTGGGGCCCTCGCGAACTCCGGCGGGTCCCACTGCAGCATTTTCCATTGCGAATACATATCCGGGTGCATCTGATTGTCATGCACCCTCACCGTAGGCACAAATTCTTTCTGCGCGGCACCAAAGCAGCATATCAACGGCGGGTAATCATACGGGAAATCCATACCATCATCGTAGTCTTCTATGTCTTCGTTTAATTCCGCTACTGCTACTTGCTTAGCCGGATTTGAATCAACTGCGCCATTTTCGGCATCGATTTTCTTCGAGCGTTTACTTCTTTTGGTTGTTGTTGGAGTGGCAGCTGAAGAGGGTTTCTTTTTGCGGCCTCGACGAGAGGTTTTTGGGGATTCAATGGCTCCGTTGGTGGAGTCGCCATTGATGGAAGCATTGGGTGGGTTGAGCTGATAATGCAGCTTCAAAATCTTTCCAAAAGGAGGAGGCTTTCGAGAGTATGGAAATTGCGTGGTTGGATCGTTAGGTTTTAAGACATGTGAGCGAGAATAGTGAAGCTGTGGAAGTAGAAGAAAAGTACCCATGGTTTCAAGGGTTTATCCAATTTTTGTCTGCGAAATTATATCGGGTCGTGTTTTATCACCCGACCAACCGGATCGGGTCACTCTAGCGGATTCGTAAGCAATGATATTCTGAACCGTTGGATCAAGAGAATCATGGGTTGTTGATGTCGTGGTCCAATCAGAAAGAAAGAGTTAAAAAGAGGCGGAGATCCGACATATTCACTTCCTTTCCTCAAGCTTTCCTCATAAGGTCTTCGCTCTTTCTTTCGCGCTAAGGATCTTGTACGGATTCGATACCTTCTAGGTTGTCGAAAACAGAGCTAATACTAAAGAGTTTAGCTTCATCTAAACTGCTTGCTGCTTCTTGTCTCTGGTGAGATTTCTAGTCGTTGCTTTATTGCTTTGATTACTTTGTCAATAATAGCATCACAAATGGAATGATCAAGATCAAATACTGTTTTTTGATTGTGCCAATTGAAGATTCATAAACATGACACCCAGTAATTTTTGTGAAAAAAATCATCCATCTTAACATAGAAATAAAGAGGGTATCATAAGATTTCGAGTCTTGATTTTGTGCAAGTTTACTTTGGTATTAAACTGCAATTTGTGGGTATGATGGAATTTGGAATGAGTTCTTCTGTTCATTGATCATTGTAATAATGTATGAGGTATTTAGTTATAGGAGTGATAGCAATACATCTCATGCTTGCACTAAAGACTATTGAGGTTTCTCTCAATTGTCTTAGCTGGCTTGTGTTGATATGATATGGGAATGAGGTTGCTTAAGGAGTCAGCTCTGAGATCATCTTCTTGTTAGCTTGATTATTGATTGAGATTTGTGTGAATTATGTCACTTTATTTCTTGTTGCTTCTTTTAAATGACGTTGAACAATTAAAAGATAATGATACAAGTATGTCTTTGTTGACTTGTGCTTCTTCAAAAATTGAGACACAGAGCTTTCTTCTTGCAGAAAATGGGTTTCTGGACTCTCCTGGAAGGTCTTCTGCTTTTTGCAAATGGATTAGCAATATTGAATGAAGACAGGTTCCTTGCTCCAAGGGGATTGACGCTGGCAGATCTCCAGCGGGGGAAAAGAGATACAATCAAGGGGCAGATCATTGGACTCATACATGCTTGCCAGTTTATGAGACTACCACTTATAATTCTAAACATCATCATTATCATTGTGAAGCTACTCTCCGGGTGAGGTTGAGCACGACAGTTGCTCATTGCGTGGCATATGCATACACTGAAATTTTCCACAACTGATGACTACTTTTGGAGTTTGTGAATAATTACCATAGTGTTGGGGCCCAAAATAAAATTCCACAGCCCTTGTTTAAATTGGTAATCTCCAGAGCTATGTAATTTTCCCATCACCACATGAATTTGTTTCTCTACTGATCTTGTTTTTAGTATTATCTCCAAAGTTAAAATTAATTATGAAACACAATTGTATTACCCATCAAAATTCACTTGAAAGGTATAAAGATTATTGCAGGAAACACAGTCGTGATTCGTGTGTCTGTTCAGAGATACATGTAAGCAAGCTTATCATACTCATGAAATATATGGAATTGAAACTGTGGCCAAAGCCAATACAAATTTCAAACCTTCTAACTAGTAAAAAAAAAAAAAAATTGAAGAAGAAGAAGACGACTGCCTTTATTAGATACTAGAAAAACACAGCTTCTTACTCACTCAATTGGGATCATCACTTCATTAGTTCTGAAAGGAGGCAAAGTCCAAGGTGGGTTATACCTTGCCAACACGAAGTCCCCGTTCACCTTAGCCCCATCTCTCTCTAAGCTCTTTTTCAACTTCTCCACCTTCTCCTCCACCACCTTGTCTGTAGCCACACCTCCAAATTTCACCACCCCATACTTCTTCTCCCTCTCTTCCCGTATCACCACCCTCTCATCTGTTGGCTTCGGTGCCTCCTCTGCCTTCTTATACTTGGCGGGCAACAAAAACTGCATAGTAACCATCTTCTCCCCTCCAGCACCCTCCTTTGTCACTACAGGAGCTGTCATGGCAATCTTTTCACCACCACTTTTGGTTATAACTGGAGCTGTCATGGCTATCTTTTCAGGCTTGGTGTTTTGTGGATTGCCTACGGCTCCTATGTAATTAGCTAGCACCATGAATCCGCCATCTTTGTCGCCTTTGAATAGGGATGGATCATACGTGAATTCTGCAAGAACTAACGGTGCATATTTGCGGATTTCATATTCACTGGTGGACTGAATCACTTCATACTCTGGGGTTTCCACGGTGATCCTTCCAAGAACCATTCCCATTTTGTAGAATTAAGTTTCAAGTGCGTGCTAAACAAGACGAACAAAGTTCTATGGTGGATTTTGGAAAGGACTTGAATATTTATCTTGCTATACATGGGGTGAGCTTGAAGATTTTCCTCCGTGGATTTTTTGACTATGGGGGTTGATTGGAGAAGGGGGCAGCTCGTTTTGGAATGAGTGGTAGGAAATCTAGGGTGCATTTGTGTACTTTATTCGTCCACGACGTAAAAAATTTCTATGAGAAACGGCTGCGTGGTCTTCTGATTGAAGGTAATTTAGCAAAGAAATTTCATATTCCAGACAAGTTCGGCTATAATCCCAGTAAGTAATACTCTAATCCAATTAAATTACTTCTTGAAAAATTTACTTCTTGCTTCTTAAAAAGTAGATCATTTGAAAAAATAAACAGGGCAATAATCCTACTTCATTCACCCATCTTCCAGAAAACAGTTATGCAGCAATTTTAATTAGTTTCTCGATGACTGGATCTGAGATTAAGGGAGTGTTTGATTTACCTGTTGAGTGCAGCTGATAACTAATAAACACCCAAACAGGTAAATTATAGTGTTTGGCAAGCTCAAAAAAATAGAGCTGATAGCTGATAGGCAACTGATATGATACTCATTTGTATCAACTCTATTTTTAGAGCTATTTCTCATCAGCTGATCAGCTGATTTGATTTTATTTTTTATTTTGACCATATTATCTTTTTTTATTTAACTTGAAAACTAATATTATTAATATTTTTATTTTTTCATTTTAAATTTTAACATTTTAATTAAATTATTTCAATTTTGATAAAATATTTTTTATTAATAACATAAAATATAAAATATTTATTTATATCTAAAAACTTAAAATTAATTATAAATTTTTCTATTAACAATAATTATTATTTTATTTATATTTTTAAAATTATTTAATTATCTTAAAAAATAATTATTTTCTTATTTCAATAATAAAATAAATGATATAATATAAAAAATTAATAATTATATATTTATTTAAATAATATAATATATTAATTTAATAATTATATATTTAATTTAATAATAAAATAAATAATATAATATAATAAATTTATAATTTTATATTTATTTAAATAATAAAATAAATTATATGATATATACCCTCATTAGTCATTTCACATTTCAACATTAACAGCTAAATATAATTTTACCAAACAGCTATCATTTATCAGCTATCAGCTAACAGTAATAGCTATCGGCTAACAGCTATCAGTTATATTCAAAGTTAAACCAAACAGGCCCTAAACGAGGCATTCGACATTCCAATACACTTACAAAATCAACATCTTCAAGCAAACCATTTGAAATTAATAATCCAAAATCATAATCCACAAATGGTCTATGAAGAAAGGTGACACCAAATAAATGGATAGTAAGATTAACTTGGGCCAAAAGCCAGTAATAGTAGTTACAAAACTTGCGAACCAGTCGACCAACCAATATTGGATGCTGGAATGTTGATTATCCATTCAATTCCAGTCTAATCACATCCCACTAGCTACATGATCACTTTGATCTTGCTTGCCTTCCCAACTACAGCCATTGACATCATTTTGCTCAAATTTTATTCAAATTGCAAACAGCAGTGTAGTTTTTTCTTTCTACAGGAATTTTCATCAATAAATTTCAAATTACAAGTAAATGCAATTTGAAAGTAGGATTCAAGCACATAATCATATCAAACTCTCCATAGCACTTCCTCAGATTGGTAACAAAAGCTACCTATCTGTTAAATATGCTTAAGTATTCAAAGTGAAAATGCTCAACTTACAAAAAAAAATCTCATAAAAATACATAACAAGCACAAGCAACCCCCATTACAACAGTACAAGCACCTGTGATTCTAACAGGGCCGATTTAAGCTGATAGGATCTCAGATTAATTATACAGACAATCTTCAATTCCAATAAGAAGTTGCAGGTAGATAACGCAGTTTCTAATTAACATCATTGATCCAACAACAGTGTACATGAGCCAATGAAATGTTTGAACAATAAGAAATCCAAAAAGCAATAATGCAGGCAGAACGGAAAGTACACACACACACACACACACACACACACCCAGAAAGAAACAATCTTCAGTTTAGTAGCAGCAAGAAATTATTCAAAAAATTTTGTTTCATCCTCAATAAGCAATCCAAACAGGGACTAAAATAAAATGATTTTCCTCTTCTAATATAAGAGAAAAATTTAAAAAAGCATTAAGAAAACACAAAAATATGAAGGATCTCAGCATGTTACAGTTATCTTCAATTCAAACAATTTGCAGATAGATAACGCAGAATATCAGTAACATCATTGATCCAGAAAACGGATTAAAAAAAAAAAAGAAAAACAAAAGAACTAAACGAGCAAGCACACCTTGATTTCTACAGTTGAAGAAGATAACCAATAACTTTCGAAAAAAAAAAAAAAAAAGATAATAAGAATATACATTAAAAGCATCTCAGAGCGATAAATCCCCATGATTTTCTTCACTGCGAATCAAAGTGCAAGGATAACAATTTTTTTATCAACTCATCACCGATGCCCGTAAGAAGAAAGAATGCAAGCCTAAAATTGATTGATCATGCATAATTTAAAAACAATCAACAAAATCAAATTAGCTAGTGCACTTTTTCTTAGAGAAATTTTGAGCTTTTCATTTCTTTCTCCTGAAACCCTAATTGTTCATGTGTTGCGTTTAGGGGCGGCGGAACCCTTCCTTTAAAGAAGGTACTATTGGAGATATTGGGCTTAACTTATAGACCTGTTGGGCCCTTTTAAGAAAGTAAGATTGGGTTTAATCGTTTGAAACAAATCATATTTAAAAAAACATTAAATTAAATTTTCAAACAAACAAATTATTTTTAATTTAATTTCACGATTTTTTTAAATTAAAAAAATTGAATTATTTTTCATATTTTTCTATTTGAAAATTAAAATTTTATAAGAAATAAATTTAATTAATTTCCTTTTTTATAAATTCTCATAAGTAATTTTTATAATTCGTCTTTAAATTTTGTTTTATGTTTTATTTTATTATCTTAACTTTAATTTGTTATTAAAAAATTTTTTAATTTTAATTTTAATTTTATTTCATAGAAATCTCTTTAACTTATTATAACAGATTTTTAGATTTAAAAATATTACATTTTTAGACTCTGCACTATAGTTTATATAAATTTTTAAGGTGAAAATATGTTATTATAGGTTAAAAAAATTTTCTTGAAATAAAATTAAAATAGTATTTTTATTTAGAAAAATAATTTCAACCTTTCAAACTCAATGCCAATACGTTGTTAATTTGCAAACCCATAAGAGAGAGAGTGATTCAGAAAAACATCTAAAATAATATTTTTATTCAAAAAAATAATTTCAACATTTCAAACTTAATGTCAACACGCTGGTAATTTATTTATTATATGCTTGAAATAGATTATATGAATATTTTATAGGGTTGTGTATTTGAGCACTCTGTTTTACTCTATTTTTAAGAATCAAAAGAGAGGGCATTATGCTTTGTTAATGTTGCACTCATACGATCTGATTATTGTAGTTATTTGATGCACTTAAAACATATTTATTGCACACTTGAGAGTGTTTAACCTTGATTTTTTTTATAAGGTATCGAGCAAGGATAAACATAAAAAAAAAAAAAAATTCCAATCCACTCCAATTAAAATGTATTCTTTGGAATAATAAAATGAATGTAAAAGAATATTAATTAAAATTATTTTATTTAAATACTTTTTAAAAATTTATAATTAAAATGAAAAGGCAATCACAGTTGTTTGAATACAAATTTTTAAAATTGTTTGGGATTGACTTTCAAATTTGTTTTTTGAAAAAATAAGTTATTAGATATGTTTTGAAAAATAATTTAAAATTATTATATAATTATTTTAGAGTTTTAATGTTAGTTTTCCACATTAGAAAACTATTATTCTAAAAAATTTTATTCTGAAATTTGTTTTTCCTGTTGGAAAGTAATGATTTGACCTTTTGGGCTAAATTATCCTAGTAAATTTATCTATGAAATATATGTTTTATCAAATATATTTGATAAAATTGTTTATGGGTGGTCAATAATAAATATAAACAAAATTATAAATTTTACATTGATTCTACAGAAACTGTATATAAAATTTTAAATTTAAATTTCAATCAAAATTAAATAAAAAATAATTTTATATTTAAATATTAAAATTATTAAACTGTTTTATATTTAGATAGAGTAATTTTTGTTCCCTAAATAGAATAAACTTAAATTAGCAAATCTTTTATTTTTGGCGAACTCACTTTCGGAAGCAAGGTTTATGGATAGAAAATGGTCAATTAAGGGCAGCGAAATTCATGCGCTGCATCTCTCATTTCTTGCAAAATGCCAACAAATTTAACAATTATTTATAGCATTTATCTAGTTGTTCTATCTAATTTGAAGTTTTTCAAAACTCTAAACCAACCAAACTCAAGCTTAAGATCAAACTTTCTATAAGAATAATCCGTGCGTTCCCAATACGTACCCATTTCAGATCTCATCCCTGCCTCCCTCATTTTCCCTCCAGACGCTCTCTTGGTGCAAGAAAATGCGTGAAATTCTTCACATCCAAGGAGGCCAATGTGGCAACCAAATTGGAGCGAAGTTCTGGGAAGTGATTTGTGCCGAGCATGGCATTGATGCTACCGGTAAGTACCATGGCGATTCTCAACTCCAGCTTGAAAGGCTCAATGTCTATTACAATGAGGCAAGTGGTGGCAGGTATGTGCCAAGGGCTGTCCTTATGGATCTTGAGCCTGGAACTATGGATAGTATCAGGACTGGTCCTTATGGCCAGATTTTTAGACCTGATAATTTTGTTTTTGGTCAATCTGGTGCTGGGAACAACTGGGCTAAGGGCCATTATACTGAGGGTGCTGAGTTGATTGATTCTGTGCTTGATGTTGTTCGCAAAGAAGCAGAGAATTGTGATTGCCTGCAGGGTTAGTTTTTAAATATATAAAATAAATAAATTCTCTTTCAACCTGTGGGATTGGTTCTTTTTCGTTGTTCGACTGAGTAGTGCTTGAATTGCAGGATTTCAGGTTTGCCATTCTCTAGGAGGAGGAACTGGGTCTGGGATGGGCACTCTTTTGATCTCCAAAATCAGAGAGGAGTTCCCAGATCGAATGATGCTAACTTTCTCAGTTTTCCCATCCCCTAAGGTCTCGGATACAGTTGTTGAGCCTTACAATGCGACTCTTTCTGTCCATCAGCTTGTCGAAAATGCAGATGAATGCATGGTCCTCGACAATGAAGCTCTCTATGATATCTGCTTTCGTACCCTTAAGCTCACCACTCCAAGCTGTATGATTTTTAATTTTCCTAAATTTGTATTTTATTAACAGGTTTTGCTTCCTCCTTTTGTGTGGTCTGATGTTGGTAGCTTTCATTTTGTTGCTGCAGTTGGTGATTTGAACCATTTGATTTCTGCTACCATGTCTGGAGTCACATGCTGCTTGAGATTCCCAGGCCAGCTTAACTCTGACTTGAGAAAGCTCGCTGTTAATCTCATCCCTTTCCCACGGCTCCATTTCTTCATGGTAGGTTTTGCTCCGCTCACCTCCCGTGGCTCCCAGCAATACAGAGCCCTAACTGTGCCAGAACTCAGCCAGCAAATGTGGGACGCAAAGAACATGATGTGCGCAGCAGATCCACGCCATGGCCGTTACTTGACAGCCTCAGCCGTGTTCAGGGGCAAAATGAGCACCAAAGAAGTTGATGAGCAGATGATTGCTGTTCAAAACAAGAATTCTTCGTACTTCGTAGAATGGATTCCAAACAACGTGAAATCAACTGTCTGTGACATTCCTCCAACAGGGCTGAAAATGGCATCCACTTTCATTGGAAACTCAACATCAATTCAGGAAATGTTCCGCCGTGTGAGTGAACAGTTCACAGCCATGTTCAGGAGGAAGGCTTTCTTGCACTGGTACACTGGGGAAGGTATGGATGAGATGGAGTTCACAGAGGCAGAGAGCAACATGAATGATTTGGTCTCCGAGTATCAGCAGTACCAAGATGCCACAGCTTATGAGGACTACGAAGAGGAAGCAGAGGAAATTCATGACATGTGATCTTGTTCTTGTCATATCATGTTGGATGGGTTTGGGTTGATGGGGTTGTAGTTTTGGATGTGCAAGTAGTGCAACTTCCTTTGCCAGTCTCTGGCAACAGCATTGGTAGATGTAGGCTGCACTATTGTATTGCATATTGCACCCTCAAATAAAGGCCGCCATACTGTGCTTCAATAAGACTTGCGTGCTTCAAAATTGCAAGTGACGTTTGATTGCATCATTTAACACTGCTAACAGTGATAATGGCTGCAAAAAAAAAATAGTGAAATCTGAAATTCTGAATGCTCCCATCATTAGATAATATGTAACAAAACCTACATTTGAACAATTGATTATCAGCTGCAACAACGCAGTAAAACCTGCAAGTACACGTAAAAAAGGAAGACAAATTTACAACACAGAACATCAAAAACCTCACCACAAACCATTTGGCTGTTTAGTTACCAAAATAAGCGAGGTCAGTAACAAAGGGAAGTTAGGGAGTTGAAGGTTACGATGCCAGTGGCTGATCATCGATCCGATGAACCATTTGGCCGGAATGAACCTTGAAAATAAAGAAAAGGTTTGTTTTTAATATGAGAAATTATTAGATGTATCCAGTGCACATACACTATCTCCTCTTCCTGTATCATGTACAACCCACTCTTCATATTATAAGAGAACTCTTTTTTATGAGAGAAAGAACACTATTTTTTAGTGCCCTGATGCATCTAATAATTAGACCTTTAATCTACCTCTCCGGTGAAAGTCAAGTGCTGGGGGTTGGTTAGAAATGAAAGTCCATAAGCCAAGGAGTCGAATGCCATGCACCGATCTCAGGCCAACCGACGCATGTAGCTCCCGAAAACTTATCAGAAAGTTTCAGCCTTTATCCCTCTTCGAGTTGTCGTTGATCCTCTTGGCACGTCCACCGTCTGGCAGTTGTCGAAAGGTTGAGGAAGACATGGGATGCTGTTACCAAAAAAATACAGGCCATTGAAATTATTTCTAGCTACTCCAAAATAGTTTCATAAATGCCAAATAATCTTAAAATACTCGAAACGAAATAAAATAAATTAATAATATCTAAGAAAAATTTCTAAAAATTTATATAATAAATTTAAAAGTTATCAAATGCCAAAAAAAAAAACGAAAAATAAAAAATTTAGTGTATTCTAACAAACACGGTATATGAAAATGATACTTTATTGTGGAGACGATAAAAATAGCACAACAGATTAAGTGATTGTGAAAATCGTCCGTGATTTCATGTAAAAATATTACATAGAATGGCAAATAAATTATCCATATTATATATAAATGTGAAAGGCAAGAAAAACTTTGGAATTTTTAAAAATAGTTTTTATTGTTTATATTATTTACAATTAAATTATTTTTTAATAATTGAATTCTATTTTAATTTGAATTTATTTATTTTGATTTGAATTTAATTATTATTCTATAATTATATCTATAACTGAATTATAACAAAATTTTAATATGAGTTAGAGGGTTTTTGGTCTAATTAATGAAAATTAGCTTATAAATTAATTTAAACTTATAAGTATTTAAAATTTAAAATTTTAAACAGTTACATGTTTATTTAAAATGGTCACTATAAAAAAATTAAATTACTGATCAAAATCGATTGTCAATAGTAACTAAAATTTAATCGATTGAAAAAAATTAATGTTCTTAATTTTATAATTTTGTAATTATTTTATAAACCAATTGCTATTTTCAACTATTTTAGGAATAAAAATTTGATTGCTAATGTAAAAAAAAATAAATTTGTAAATAACAGATAACAAATTTAAATAAAGAATTTTTTTTAGAAATTACTAAAATAATAGATTAACAATGGCAAATTAGCAAAAAAAATAATATAAAAATATTATAAAAAAACAACTAATACTAACTACTAATAAAAACACTAAAAAAATTAAATATAAAAAGATATTTATAAAATAAATAACTAAAAAAATTACCATATATATTATAATAAATAAATTACTAAAAATTAATACTATAAATAATTTATTAAAAATATATATATTTGTAAAAAATTTTAATTTTATGCTAAAAAAATAAAATAGAAAATATGAAAAAAATGATAAAGAAGAAATAAGAGGAGAAAGAAAAAAATGATAAAAATAGATAATAAAAAAATAATGATGAAGAAGAAAATAAAAATATATGAGGATAAAAATATAAAAAATTAATAAAAATAAAAAATATGATGAATAAAATAAATTAGAAAATAATAAATGATGAATAAAATAGATGAGAACGAAGAAGATGATAAAAAAAATGAGAGAAGAGAGAAGAAATAGAAAAAGAAAATAAATAGTGGAAAAAAAAATAAGTAGTGATTTATATAAGTGAATTAGTAATCGATTTTAACAATTTATTGTCGATTGTTAATTTCTTTTAAAAATTAGGCAGCACTTTTTTTGAGAAAAATTTTGTAACTAATTTGTAATTGGTTGTAAAATTAGTAGCTAAAAACATTCGATATCAATCAATTACAAAAATCGATTTTTGTTAACAACCGATTTATAAATCAATTGCAAATCTAAAAAAATAAAAATAAAAAATGGAGCAAGAATTTTTGGAGAAAAATTTTGTAACTAATTAATCAATAATTACTATTAACAATCAATTCACATATAAGTTTAAAAAAAAAAACAAAAAGTTCATTGAAAATTTTGAGGGAAAACTTTAGCAATCGATTTGTAATTAGTTGTAAAAATTATTTGCTATTAGTAACTTATTTAAGTTGGTTACTGATAACAACTCACAAGAAATTGGTTACAAATTTATATTCTTTTAAAAAAATGCTATAAATTTAACGATTGATTTATAAATAGATTGTTAAATTTTAGAGTCAATTAAAATAATTTTTTAATTTAATAATAATTTTTCTAAATCGTTTACTAATCGTATAGTTAAGGTTTTTCTAATATCAATTAGTAACTGATTTAGTAACCAATTATAAATCAGTTGCTAATTATAATCAATTATTAAATCGGTTGCTAAAATTTTAAAAATTAATTATTTTACTAAAAAAAATTAACATCATAAATTAATTGCAAAACTAATTATTTTTTATAGTATTTTAAGTGACTGATAAACAATTAATATATTTAATAAAAATAGTTTATAAGTATATTTATTATTAAAATGACTAAAAATAATTTTAAATGAGATTTATGATAAAATTTTAAAAATTAAATAAGAACAATATAGTAAAAAAAATATTTGATCAAACTAGCTTATAAATACAAAACTTATATAAGTTCTAAAATAAAAAGTTAAATAAGTTCAAAAATTATTATAAATAAATATGTCAGTCTATTTTTAGAGCTTAACTAGTTTATAACTTAAGACAAATACCATTTTAATAAATTTATTATGGTTAATCTAAAATTGTTTAATTATGTTTTTCAAAAGAGTTTTTATGAAAATAGGTTTTTGCATATATTTTTACTTAAATTTATTTAAATTAAATATTAATGTGGATAACATGATATCTAAATAGTGAATAATTTATGAAATAAGAATTCTTTCGAAACTAAATATAGTGAGTGAACAATCCTTTTGCAATTAGGATTTTTATAATTAAAATAATTTAATTATATAAAACTAACCATGATTTGGTAATGGCAATGTTTTTTTAAAAAAAAAAAAAAACGATTTGGCAATGGCATCATAACTATAACTGAAATTACAATATAATTTTAATACGAGTTAATAAATTTAATGTGAGTTAATCTACAATTGTTTAATTGCCCTTTTCTTTCTTTTTCAAAACTGTTGTCCCAAAAATAGTCCAAGAGGGGAGTGAATTGGACTTTAACAATTTTTCGGCCCTTGCTTGTAGCCTAATGAAAAATTGTGGCTATGTTCAACTAAGTGTTTCTCTATATGTAATGAAAATAATATGAGCTTCAACAATGTGTTCCTAAGTTGCAATTTAACTCTCAATCAATGTATATGGCAATATCTAACAAGGCATGCTCCATACAATATACAATTGATTTCTCAAGTCACTTAATATGTCCTCAAATATATCAACTCAATCTTATTCAAACAACATTCAATATCATGTATAGCAAGGAAAATTTAAATTGTACAAAATTAAGGAGGTAAAGGTTAGAGAGATCAAACACAATGATTTTTATAGTGGTTCGGCTTAACTAGCCTACATCCACTCTCTCAAAGAACCCTCTTTGAGTCTTGTCTCCACTACTTGCTCTTTTGAAGGCAAGAGACCAAAAATCCTTTACAATATCTCAACACCAAGCCTTTACCAAGGTAGCTTGAAACCTTCACAAGTGCTATTACAAGCACTTTCTCTCTCAAGCTTCAATAGGTGCTTGTACAACCTCTCTTAAATGCAATTCAATATTTCAACACTCACTCTTACTCAATACAAATCAAATTATAAAGAAGAGATGAGTAGATTTGCCAATGGAAGCTCAAAATCTTTAAAGCACTTGAATGAAAGCAATAAATGAAAAATCAATGTTGGAGTTCAAATGTAAGCTTTCATCAAGTAAAAATGAAGTAAAGAATGTGTATTTATAGTCCCAAATCATTTTAAACCGTTTGAAACCCTTTTGGAACGTTATGCACACTGCCCAAGACAAAATAGCCGTTATTTTGTCCTTTTGTGCGAAGTTGAGCAGCTCTGATAAATTAGCAAACTAATGAGATTTTAGGAGCAGTCAGTAAACTGGTTAGTAAACTAAAGTTTTTAGTAAACTCATTAGCAAACTAAAAAATTTAGTAAACCAGTTAGCAAACTAAGTCAACAGCTGCATATCTCAACTTGCAATGTCAAATGATTTAGACCTTGAAAAATATTTCAATGGTAGTATTAAAGGTCATGATGAAAAAAAAATAATCATAAAATAAAATTTCATTTTTGAGCTCCATATGACTAACTTCTCATCCATTCTTTTCACAAAAGACCTAAGACTCTAACACTATGCCTTTCATACCTTTTCTTTGAGTCTTGGCTTCCATAGTCTTTTTCTTTCCCATTTTGGATTTGTCTTGAAATGCCTTTGAGTATCCTTTCTCCTTAGATGTAACTTCAAAAGTTCTTTAGCAATAAGACAAAGAATCTACACATCACTTTGAGGTTAGGTTAGATAGATTCTCTTTGAGTTTTGTTATCATCAAAATCAATGCTCATTTTGAGCTACATGGGGTCAACAATCTCCCCCTTTTTGATGATGACAAAACTCAACTGAATCAACAATAAAAAATAAAAGTGTGTGAAAGTTTATGTGAGTATGTAAATCCAAGTATAGTATACTGAAAATGCTCCCCCTAAATACATGCACATAATTTCCAAGAAATCCATTTTCTGTACATAAGCTCCCCCTGAATTTATGCTGTAAAGCATATTCACAATTCACAAGTATAAACATATATCCAGCAACACAAGCATCAACACATATTCACATATCATCACACTTCACAAGTATATCAACACATTTTCATATTTCCATGTTCATCAACACAAGTATAAACACATATTCACATATCCATATCCATTCTCCCCCTTTTTGTCATCAAGCAAAAAGGAAACAGGAGAAAGTACCCAAAAAGAATCATGTGAGCCAAAATGTAAATGCAGTAAGGTAGACAGTAGCAAACTAAAAACCAATATTAGCAAACAGACTAGTAAACTAAATATGCAATCAGTAAACTAAAAATCCAGATCAGATGGGAATCATTTAAGTCTTTTGCTCCTTCGAGTGGACTTGGAAGGCACCAACTTCTTCCTGGACATTTTGACAACAGGTGGCTGAGTTCCTTGGTCAGCCACTTGATCACCTTTCTGTGCCTCATCTTCATCAGAAGGTGGTTGAAGAGCAGCAGCTAGGGTTTGGTAAGGGTTTGATACTGTGGATTTAGTTCGCTTTCTCCCTTTCTTGGCTGCAGGGGCAGCAGCTGCAGATAGCTGGGTTTGAGCACTAGCTTGGTGATCTTTTAAAGAAGTGTCCTGGTGCTGCATAGGGGCAGCAGCTGGCTCAACTGGTGGAGCAGGCGGAGGGTCATTAACTTGTTCAGATTCTAGAACCTTTTCACCTTCCTTTGGTAACTCATTTTCAGCTTCTACAACCTTTTTACCATCAAGTTCAGTAGGTACATCAGCTGTAGGACCAATCTCAGGTTCAAGGACCTGGTCACTAGCATGCTCAACATGGGCATCCACTACAGGTTCAAGTTCAGGTTCAGCTACTTGACCACTTTCATATGCCATAGCAGCAGGAGACTCTTCAACTTTGTTGCTTTCTCCCTTATCAGCAGAAACTTGAGTAGCAGCCTCAACTTTAGTTGGAACTCCAATTTCCTTGGCCTGCTGAAGATCCATAATCAGCTTCTTTAAGTCCTCATTTTGAGTGAGCAGGTGACTCACTTTATAGTCAACCACATCCACAAATTTTCTGAGAATGTCAAGGGACTGATTTGTTGAACTAAAATGGTCATTAACAGTAGCTTTTATCCCTTGAATGTCACTCAAAAACTCACTAGCAGATTCAGAATCAACCTTAGCAGAGGAGGCACCACCTTTTTCAAATCTTTTCTTTCTCCCATCAGTGTCTGAATGTATTTCCCTAAGTACTATCAAATCAACCCGAGAGCTTTCCTTAGAGACATTCACATGTAGCTCTTTAAACACAGCAGACAGAAGGTGTGCATACGGCAGTTTTCCAATCCCATAAGCTTTGCACATGTTTCTGAAAATTAAATAAGCTAGATTCAACCTAACTTTATGCACAATGTGCCACATAATACACATGTCCAGGTGACTCAAATACCCATAACTGCCAGATTTAGGACAGAAAATGTAATTCATCGTACTGTGAATGATTTTGATATGTTGAAGTGCCTTTGTGCTAGTGGACTTCTCATTTTTGGCAGTGTTAGCAGGGAACACCTCATTTTCAAAATCAACCAGATTGAATCCTGCCACTCTAGCAACATCCTTATGGGAGGAAATTCTATTTCCATCATTGGGCAATTTCAAAGCTGTGGCTATCAGTTCAACAGAAACACTATATGTATTGGTATTCAAAATCACTTCAAATCGATCCTCATCATCAACAGTTCTCATGGTTCTATAAAACTCTTGAACAAGCCTAGGGTAGTACTCATTTGCACATTCACATACATCCAACCATCCTTGAAACTCAAAAAGCTCTTTAAATTGAAAGTTTACCTAATTAAAGTTCTCCCATTTGATGAATTTGCAATCCAACAGTGCTTTATCTACTGAACCCGAAAGTTTTTCGATACGCATTTTTCATTTGGTATCCATCCCTTGCTTCTGTCCTGCCTTTTTCTTTTCTGGCGTCGATTTAGGGGATGCGACACCCTTGGACGAGTTTGAAGACTCACTAGCTTATTTCGATTTTGGCAAGTTTTGCTTTCCTTTCATTTTCTTTCGCAATGCCGCGACAGGAACATCGTCAGAGGCTGACGAGGAAGATGAAGTAGCCGTAGCAACAGGGGATTTTCGTTTGGTGCGTGCCATTAAAACAAAAATGAAATCGGGTAATGGTGTTTTGATGAGTGAAGAGAGGAAGAGGAAAGGAAATTTGAGATTCTTGGTGAGTTAGGGTATGTTTCGCCGAAAAGAGGTATTGGATATGTTTTGGGAGGTGTCAGAAATCGAAACAGAGGAGAGAGAGAAAGCGTGGAGGTTTCGTGTGGCAGAGGGTTTAAGTCCTCTTGAGTCCCGCGCTTTTCATTTTCACTGTACTTTCAACTGAACCAGTTTTCTTACTTTTTATTTTATTTTATTTTTATATTTCAAACAAATTTATCTGTCCCTATATGCACACATAAACGTTTTTACATGTCTGACACAACACTGAGAATGTGATATCAAATGTGAAAAGATAAATGCATTGCTGGACATGCAGAAAAATTTCAAGAACAATCACCTTTCGGTTTGAAATTTGAACAGTACAAGATATAGCAAACTAATTTTAGTCACGCAAAATTAGCATACAACTTAGTAAACTAATTTCACGAGTACACAAACAAGTTAGCTAATATTCTTTAAAGATTTCTTAGCAAACCTATATCGCAGCAGATCACTCACATATTTAACAAAATGTAAAACATGAAATTATTATGAATTGGATTTCAAACAACTAGTTCACACATACCAATTTCCCTTCTAATTCTGCAAAATGTTTCTTCATTAAGAGGTTTTGTAAAAATGTCAGCAAGTTGATTTTCAGAGGCAACAAACTCGATTTTGATATTTCCATTTTGAACATGATCTCTAATAAAATGATGTCTGATCTCAATGTGTTTAGTTCTTGAATGTTGGACTGGATTTTTGACCAAGTTTATGGCACTTGTGTTGTCACACCTAATTGGAACAAGATTATATTTTAAACCAAAATCTTCCAATTGTTGTTTCATCCATAAGATTTGAGCAACACAACTACCAGCAGCTATATATTCTGCCTCAGCTGTAGATAAAGCTACTGAAGTTTGTTTCTTACTGTGCCAAGAAACTAGTGCAAGACCAAGAAATTGACAAGTACCTGAAGTACTTTTTCTATCCAGTCTACTTCCAGCAAAATCAGAGTCACTATAGCTAACAAGATTAAATGATTCACATTTTGGATACCATAAACCAATTGATTGTGAGCCAATGAGATATCTAAAAATCCTTTTAACTGCACTTAGATGAGATTCTTTTGGACATGATTGAAATCTTGCACACAAGCAAACACTAAAGTGTATGTCTGACCTAGATGCAGTAAGATACAAAAGAGAGCCAATCATACCTCTATAAAGCTTGGTATCCACTTCTTTACCTTTTTCATCACTGTCCATTTTAATTGTTGAACTCATAGGAGTGCCCATGCTCTTCAAATTTTCCATCTTAAATTTCTTTAGCATATCCTTGATGTACTTTGATTGATTTATGAAGATGCCATCTTTCATTTGTTTAATTTGAAGTCCAAGGAAGAATGTGAGCTCACCCATCATGCTCATTTCAAATTCATTCTGCATGATCTTAGAAAATTTCTTGCAAAGAGATTCATTAGTAGCACCAAAAATTATATCATCAACATAAATTTGCACAATAAGCATATCATTATGATGCTTCTTAACAAAAAGTGTTGTATCCACTTTGCCTTTTTGAAAATCATTTTGTAAAAGGAATTTACTAAGCCTTTCATACCATGCTCTAGGAGCTTGCTTTAAACCATATAAGGCTTTAGTAAGTTTATAAACATGATTTGGATGCTCATGATTTTCAAAGCCTGGAGGTTGTGCAACATATACTTCCTCATCAATATAACCATTTAAAAATGCACTCTTGACATTCATTTGATAAAGCATAAAATCCTTGAAACATGCAAAGGCACACAACATTCTAATAGCTTCAATTCTAGCAACCAGAGCAAAGGTTTCATCAAAATTAATCCCTTCCTCTTGGTTGTAGCCTTGAGCCACTAGTCTAGCTTTGTTCCTAACAACATTGCCTTTTTCATCCATTTTGTTTCTAAAAACCCATTTAGTGCCAATAATTGAATGATCTTTTGGTCTAGGCACTAAATTCCAAACTTTATTTCTCTCAAATTGATTTAGTTCTTCTTGCATGGCAAGAATCCAACTTTCATCATTTTGAGCATCTTCAAAACATTTAGGTTCAATTTGTGAAACAAAAGCAACATTACCAAAATATCTTCTCAATTGTGCTCTAGTCATCATCCTCTGAGATGGATCATCAATAATGTCTTCTTGAGGATGGTTTCTATGGAATCTCCATTCTTTAGGTAAATCTTCATGTTGGGGCTCATTTACTTGTAATTCTTCCAAATTTGGCATTTCTTCATTAATTTGATCTTCGTTGGCATCATGGATATCTATTGTAGTTTCTCCTTGAGTTTCCTCATCTTTATCATCAACTTGTTCCATTTCTTGACTTGATATTATATTTTCTTTTCCAAAAACCTGCTCATTACTATCATCACAAGCATTTTTCCTTCTAATAGAAGGGTTAGTCTCATCAAACAAAACATGAATAGTTTCCTCAATAACCAAAGTTCTTCTATTGAACACTCTATAGGCTTTACTCTTTGTTGAATACCCAAGAAGGATTCCTTCATCGGACTTAGCATCAAATTTCTTCAAATTATCCTTCTTGTTATTTAAAATATAGCACTTACAACCAAATGCTTTGAAATATGAGATATTTGGTTTTCTTCCTTTCCATAGCTCATAGGGAGTCTTTTTCAAAATTGGTCTAATCAAAACTCTATTCAACACATAGCAAGATGTATTAACAGCTTCAGCCCAAAAGTACTTTGGCAAATTATTTTCACTCAACATAGTTCTAGTCATTTCTTGCAAAGTCCTATTTTTCCTTTCTACTACCCCATTTTGTTGTGGTGTTCTAGGAGCTGAAAAATTATGATTGATTCCATATTTATCACAATATTTCTCAAACAAATGATTTTCAAATTCAGTTCCATGGTCACTTCTTATAGATGAGATGCAAAAGCCTTTTTCATTTTGAACCATTTTACTAAACGAGGTGAATTTTTCAAAAGTTTCATCTTTGTGAGCAAGGAAAAATGTCCATGTATATCTTGAATAGTCATCAACAATAACTAAAGCATATGACTTTCCACCAAGACTAGCAGGAGTTACGGGTCCAAATAAATCAAGATGAAGCAATTCTAGTGGCCTAGTGGTAGACACAATATTTTTAGATTTGAAAGATGTTCTAGTATGCTTTCCTAGTGCACATGCTCTACATTGAAATTCATTTTCATAATTAATCTTAGGAAGACCATTAACAAGTTCTTTCTTAGACAGTTTTGAGAGTGTATGCATGCTTGCATGACCCAGTCTTCTATGCCACAAATAACTAGAGTTATCAAGAGATACTAGACATATACCATGATTAGTTTCAAAATTGTTCATGTCAAGCAAGTAAACATTATTTGATCTATTGGCAATGAACAATGTGTCATTATCTAAACTCTTGATTGTACATAGAGAAGAAGTAAACTTTACCTCAAAGCCTTTATCACACAGTTGGCTTACACTTAGCAAGTTGTATTTCAGTCCTTCAACGAGCGACACATCTTCAATACAAGGTTTGGTTCCAATTGTGCCATTTCCAATTATTTTTCCTTTTCCTTTATCTCCAAATTTTACATATCCTCCATCTTTCATTGCAATTTCTGAAAACTTGTTCTTTTCACCAGTCATGTGCTTTGAACAGCCACTATCTATATACCATTTATCGCTTTCCTTCATCCCTTTGCAACAAACCTGAAATTTAATCATTTAGCTTTAGGTACCCAAGCAACTTTGGGTCCTTGGGGGTTAGTGACCTTAGGTAAGGTTCCCTTTGGTACCCATACCTTCTTTACCTTAAAATGACCTTTCCTAAGTGCACAAGAACTAATCATATGACCTCTTTTATTGCAATAATAACATGTAACATTAGGCAAAGAGGATGTAGATGCTTTGATGAAATAATTCTTGTACTTGTCATAGTTCATGAAACCATCAAAACCAATTCCATATTTCTCATTTGAAGTTCTTTGGTTTCCAAGAAGTACATCTAGAGTTTCTTTTCCTTTTGTGAATTTTGCCAAATCATTTGTCAAAGACTCTACTTTAGCTTCAAGAACTTTATTTTTCTCAATGAGCATTTCACAAGTATCTTTTGAGATTTTCAACTCTAAATCTAGTTCTTTAAACATGACAATTTGTCCTTTGTAAAATTCATTTTCTTTATGCACATTGGACATGGCAATATTTTGTGATCTCAATGATTCAATCTCTAAATTCATTTTAGTGCACTTTCTCTTGTAATTTCTATACTCATCATATACTCTAGCAAATGCAAGTTCAAGTTCTTATACATTAGGAGATTCATAAGAGTTTACCTCATTGTCACTTTCTTCTTTCTTTTGTGAACTTTCGACTTTCTCTTCAAGTGCCATCATACAAAGAAAAGCAGCCTCTTTGTCACTTGATTCATCATTTGAAGATTCTTCACTGTTGCTCCATACTACTTTCATAGCTTTCTTGCTCCTATCTTCTTTTCCTTTCTTCTTTTTGAGCAGTGGACATTTGGGCTTGATATGTCCAGGTTTGTGACACTCATAGCATACAACTTCTTCTTTTGAATCTTTGAAGTGTCTATCCTTGGGAGTATACTTTTTCAAGAATTTCTTGTATTTGTTTCCTCCCTTCTTGAAAGCTCTTTTAAATTTTCTTGCAAGCACAGCCATTTCATCTTCATCATCACTTGAAACACTTGAGTTGTCACTTGAGTCAACTTTGAATGCAACACCTTTCTTCTTATCTTCATCCTTATTTGACTTGAGAGCAATACTTTTCTTTTTCTTTTGCTCATTTTCAACTTCATCTTTCTTGTATGCCATCTCATGTGCAATGAGAGATCCAATGAGTTCATCATAAGTGAATGTTTTAAAATCCTTGGTATCTTGGATAACTGTAGTGTTTGCTTTCCAAGATTTTGGAAGTGATCTAAGAATTTTCTTTACAAGTTCAGCTTCCTCAAATCTTTTACCAAGCGCTTTGAGAAGATTTACAAGATCAGTAAACCTTGTACTCATATCAGCAATTGATTCTCCTGGCTTCATTTCAAATAGCTCATAATCTCGAATAAGAAGGTTTGCTTTGGACTCTTTAACAACATCAGTTCCTTCATAAGTCACTTCAAGCTTATCCCAAATTTCCTTAGTAGATTGACATCCTGAAACACGATTGTATTCATTAAGGTCAAGTGAGCAATGCAAAATATTAATAGCTTTAGCATTTATAGAGATTTTCTTCCAATCATTGTCATCATATTCATCTTCATGTTTTGGAACTTTTGAAGTTCCTAGACCATTCTTTTGAGGAACATGTGGACCATTTTTAATAATTCTCCATGCATCGATATCCACAGATTGTATGAAATTTCTCATTCTTACTTTCCAAAATGAATAATTAGTGCCATTGAAAAGTGGTGGTCTAGTGATTGAGTAGCCTTCAGCTAATGGTGCAGGTATACCGGCAGTATTACTAGATGAACTAGCCATTATGGATCACTCTAAGGTTGTAATACCCTAAGCAAGAGAGTCAGGCTCTGATACCAATTTGTTGTCCCAAAAATAGTCCAAGAGGGGGGTGAATTGGACTTTAACAATTTTTCGGCCCTTGCTTGTAGCCTAATGAAAAATTGTGGCTATGTTCAACTAAGTGTTTCTCTATATGTAATGAAAATAATATGAGCTTCAACAATGTGTTCCTAAGTTGCAATTTAACCCTCAATCAATGTATATGGCAATATCTAACAAGGCATGCTCCATACAATATACAATTGATTTCTCAAGTCACTTAATATGTCCTCAAATATATCAACTCAATCTTATTCAAACAACATTCAATATCATGTATAGCAAGGAAAATTTAAATTGTACAAAATTAAGGAGGTAAAGGTTAGAGAGATCAAACACAATGATTTTTATAGTGGTTCGGCTTAACTAACCTACATCCACTCTCTCAAAGAACCCTCTTTGAGTCTTGTCTCCACTATTTGCTCTTTTGAAGGCAAGAGACCAAAAACCCTTTACAATATCTCAACACCAAGCCTTTACCAAGGTAGCTTGAAACCTTCACAAGTGCTATTACAAGCACTTTCTCTCTCAAGCTTCAATAGGTGCTTGTACAACCTCTCTTAAATGCAATTCAATATTTCAACACTCACTCTTACTCAATACAAATCAAACTATAAAGAAGAGATGAGTAGATTTGCCAATGGAAGCTCAAAATCTTTAAAGCACTTGAATGAAAGCAATAAATGAAAAATCAATGTTGGAGTTCAAATGTAAGCTTTCATCAAGTAAAAATGAAGTAAAGAATGTGTATTTATAGTCCCAAATTATTTTAAACCATTTGAAACCCTTTTGGAACGTTATACACACTGCCCAAGACAAAATAGCCGTTATTTTGTCCTTTTGTGCGAAGTTGAGCAGCTCTGATAAATTAGCAAACTAATGAGATTTTAGGAGCAGTAAGTAAACTGGTTAGTAAACTAACGTTTTTAGCAAACTCATTAGCAAACTAAACAATTTAGTAAACCAGTTAGCAAACTAAGTCAACAGCTGCATATCTCAACTTGCAATGTCAAATGATTTAGACTTGAAAAATATTTCAATGGTAGTATTAAAGGTCATGATGAAAAAAAAAATAATCAGAAAATAAAATTTCATTTTTGAGCTCCATATGACTAACTTCTCATCCATTCTTTTCACAAAAGACCTAAGACTCTAACACTATGCCTTTCATACCTTTTCTTTAAGTCTTGGCTTCCATAGTCTTTTTCTTTCCCATTTTGGATTTGTCTTGAAATGCCTTTGCGTATCCTTTCTCCTTAGATGTAACTTCAAAAGTTCTTTAGCAATAAGACAAAGAATCTACACATCACTTTGAGGTTAGGTTAGATAGATTCTCTTTGAGTTTTGTTATCATCAAAATCAATGCTCATTTTGAGTTACACCGGGTCAACAAAAACATATATATATATATATACACGACTAAATTTAATTAAAGACATGAGTTTGGCAATAGATATAATGGTATTTAAATAGGATTTGTAAATTAAGTTTGATTATGACTAACACATTATTTATAATTATTGTACATACTCATAATTTAATTTAATTTAATTTTTTATATGTAAATTGTTTTATATAATATAATATTATCATAATATATTAAATTTTGATAACTAATTAAATTTAGTCATATATATATATATATATATATATATATATATATATTAAAATAAAATTAATTGATTAAATTATAGTTTTTTTATAGCAACAGAAACTTTGTGTTGAATACCTAGTAATTTCAATTTTTAATATTACAATAATTAATATAAATTAAAATTTTAATATTATTTATATAATAATTTTATTTAGAAAAAACATATTATAATTCTTAATATAATAATTCTATATTTTAATCTTTCATTAAAAATTATTTAATTTATTTTAATAAATTAATAAAAAACAATTATTTATTTATTTCAATTTTAGTTGATTTTTGTTTTACAGAATATATACAATAAATAAAAAATCAAGGCTAAATTCATAGATCATATATATATTATTAAAATATAGAGTAATTGTATTTGTATGTGTTTTATAGTCTCAATCTGTGATTGATAGTATATGTGTGTGTTTTAAATTATTCGTTAATTTACAGGTATATTAATTTTTTTATATAATATGCTAATTATTAAGAAAATAGAGAAATAAATTCTCATAATATTTTAAAGTTTATAATTAATTAGTATGTAAATTTTATTAACATTGTATATAAAAAAAATTAAATCACGAATAAAAACAATGAATACAACGTGCAACACACCTTAAAAATTTAAATTATTATGTTGTTTTTATTATCACTTTTACATTTAGATTGAAAAACTTAATTTTGTTTTATAGGTTGATGGACATGATAGACAAGGAATGCCAAGTAATTCCCTTTAAAAGTCTTGAAAAATGACACCCCATGATCCAGAATACTTTGCTCTTATAATTTGCTGAAGCACATAAATATTACCAATCCTTAGGACAAGAAGCAAAGAAGGCAAATTATGGTGGAATTGACATTGATGCCTATCAAACTAATCTCAATGAACCTTTAGATAGTGGAATGAGAAGTCTTTTGAAGATGAGAAAGTGAGAGGAGGAGGTTTACTTTCGGTTATACTTCACAGAGCCGAAAATGTAAAATGATAGCATCACAATAATTCACATGCTTTAGTTATTTTTAAAAAAGATAAAAGGAAAAGACAAAGGCGAAAAAACTTTTTTATTTTTCCCTTGGTTATGCTAACTTTCATTATATTTGCGCTTTTTTATACCATTTTAAAAAATCGTGTAAAGATAATAATTATTTTTAATCTTTTATTTTAAAAATACTATAATTTTAGGAATTCTAATATTTAATAAATTCTTTATTTTATTAATTAAGTAATAATTTAATATATATACATAGAAAATTAACGTAAATTATATGTATAAAAAATAAATTACGAGCATCTATAACGAATATAAATAATATGCAAAGCACATTATAGGAAAAAAAAAATAGTGAATTGATAAATATATAAAAATAGTTGTTTTTTATTTTTTAGAAAAGTTGTTTGGTAGTTATAATTTTTGAGGACCCATCCACCACCTCTGTATGTTTGTACACTATTGGCTTATCATTCTATGTAAATTACCATACATAGAATCATAACAATAAATTATAACATGATTAATTTCTAGTATAGACATGTTCTGTTATTGTGAAAGTTTCCATCATAAATTTATTTTTAATAAAATATAATTTATTTTGTCAATAATAACTCTTCGACAAATTGATAAAATTTAATTTAATTGTTAAAGAATAAAGTAAAAACAATGCAAATTAAAAATAAAATAACTATTGAAAACTCCCTTTATAAAATTATGAAATATATAATTCATAAGTGAGCAACTAAATGATTACTTCCTTAAATGTGACTTGTGTTAGTGTTGCTTGAACATATCACTTAATTTATTTTTAATCATATAATTTCAATTTTTTTAATTTTTGTAATGAGATTGAGGAACTTTAAATCTATATCAAATTTGGTACTGCCATACACTTAATTATGAAAGAAAACCCAATAAAATTTCATTTTTAATTTTGATTGTAACGCACTCACTTTAAGTAGTCCGTATATTCCACTGTTTCGGTGACTAATGTCTGTTCGAAAAGCCAGAATGTCTGGAACTATATTTAAACTAGAGTGAGAAATCATAAATAAGCCAAATAATGATAATAAAAATTAAGAAAAATTTTAAGAAAAGAAATGCAACAAGGTTAAATGACCCGAAGCTACGGCGATGGATAACCCTAACGGGAAGCGACTGTGAATACAGTTAGCTACCATAGACCCGTGGGGAATCCTGTGAAATAATTTTTGGGACTCGAGTGAAAGATTATTGAGGTTTAGATGACAATAAATTGCTAAAAAAATATAAGAAAATTTATGTAAATCGTACAAATAATTTTAGCTCATTAAACAAAACGAATGGCATTTTGGTCATTTCACCTTCAAATATGATTTTTGACCAACTTATCCATTTAAATAAGTGAGGTATATGACATAAAATGTGAATAAATATTGATGAAAATTTAATTAAAAATGAGTAAAAGAAAGAGAAGAAAAGAAATAAAAACAAAATGAAATTTAATTCCAATTATTATCTAAGCATGATGTAAAAGTGATGTAATAAAAATTTAATTCATTTAAATGATGGATAAATACATAAAAGAAGACAAAAATTCATAAAAATCTAAAACAACTCATCTTCTTCTTCCTTCCAAAAGTTGGTCGAACCCCTTCTCCTATCTTCCACCATTGTTGCTCCTTGAAAGCTCCAATTTCCTTCAATTCTCACCATATTTTCCCTAAATTCCAATATTAAAAATTATCCTAGACCCTTGCTAAGGTGTTTGGCAGCCAAGAATTAACAGAAAGTGAAGATTTGGACACCTTAGAATCTTGCTTCAAGAGGTTAGTGCCAATTATCTTCTCTCTCTCCCTATATTATTTGTTAGGACATTAAATTGAATTAGAAATTGTGGGAAATGAAACAAAATATGCATGTTAGAACTCCATTGATTTTCTACAACCATGAGTATGCTGAGGTTTTGATGACTTGTAGTTGAATTAAAGATTGCTGGTGATGGCCTTTGATGTGAAAATATGGATTAGAATTTTAATTAGTATGTGTAGTGTAAGATTTGTGACTTGGGAATTAGGGTTTGAGCCAAAATTAGGGTTTTGATAAATTGATGATGAATTAGTGTTTTTAAGGTCAATTAGTGATCATTTGGTATGGTTTGACCTTAATTTGGGATTGATTGTGGCATTGAATATTGAATTGGGTGAGCTGCCCTATGAGCTAGAAATTCTGGACTTGAGTCCAGTGGGTTTGGACAGCCATAAGTTGAAGTGTGTAGCTTCAATTGGTATAAGGCTAATTAGAGGTGAAACTAGGGACATAATGCCACATTTTTCATTAAGAAATTCTGCCCAGAAAACCAACCTAAATTGACCTAAATTTGGCTTGAATCTAGGTAACCAAAATCTAGACCTGGAAAAATGACTATATGAACAGTATTTGTTCAAATGGCCATAACTTTGTGTAGAGAGGTCCAGATGACCTGATTCTTGAACCCATGGAAAGCTTAGACATATTAGAATAACTTTCATGAAGAATAGAAACTCAAATTCTGGCCATAACCAACTCAAATTGTTGACCAAAGTTAACTCACCAAAACTACCAGAACCAAAATTGTCCAAAAATTCTGGACATGGACCAATCCTGCTAGTTATGGTAAAAATGCCATAACTTGAGTTACAAAATTCCAAATGGAGTGATTCAAAAAGAGAATTAAAGTAGAGATATTAACGAATAACTTTGATGAAGAAAGTTTAGCCAAATTTCCACTGTAGAATGGTCCAATAGAACAGTAAACATAGGTAATGAAATCTGAAATTTTGAAATTACTCCTAATAAGCCTTGAATTGCAATTGGTAACCAATGCCAACAAATTTGTGACCTAAAATGTGGTATGACCATGTGTTAAAAATTTGTATACCTATTATTTATGAAAAAAATAATATTTTGAATGAATAGTAATATGATTAGTAACTATCATAACACCAAACCCAAAGAATATGCCATAATATGCCTAGTATGATTGGTTTAGATAGGTTGGCATGCCAATAGAATTCCGATTGCAGTACTGCTTATGGCTTTATGCCATTTCGTGATTCATGGCTTTAGTGTCATTTTGTGATATTATGGCGTTTGGCCATTTTGCTATTCTTGACATACTTGGCTTTATGCCCAATGATTACTATAGCTTGTTAGCCGTTTTGTTGCATACCTGGCAGACACTATGTGACTGATGGTGTGACGACCCGAGGTACTTGGTACCTAGTGCTAGTTTACCCGTTTATTTTCATTTCCAGTTAACTGGTATAGGTTACTTGGGCAATGAAAATAAGTCTTAAAAATTTGTAACCATATAATTAACATAAAAATCATTAAATTAAGGATATTACAAATAATTACTAAAAAAAAAACCAGTATGCAGGAAATAATAGCATAATTTCTACATATTTAATTATTTAGTTTATTTTTATATTATATTAACACTACTAAGCTTTATGCTTAGCACATCGCTTTTTGCCATATGTAGGTACTAGAGATACAGAGAGAGAGAGCCCAGGAGGCCTTCGACTGGGAGATAGAGTTTGATCTGTATCAGTGTAGTCCGGTGTCACCTCATCCGTGCAGTGTGTTTTTGTAGGACCACTAGACTTAATTAGAAATTTTGTATTTTATATTTTGTGTTAGACATTAATTTTTGCCATGTAAATTATAAACTCATGTAATTATTATAAATTATGTAAGTTAATGAAATTGAGTATTTCTTTATGAATATGAGCATTTATTTACTTATACATGGGATGAATAAAGATTTGAGTTTGAGATATTGTGATGAGATTTAAGATTGAGAAAAGTTATATATATTTGAAATTATTGTAGAGATTTTTAACAGGTAAAAATCGTCAAAATTACGAATAATTTAGGGAAAACTCTGTTAATTTATCCGGTTAATAAATTGACCCTAAATAAATAAAATAAAATGTAATTACTAAGAAATGAAATAAGATAAGTTAAGGAACTCCGACACCGAGTGTGACATGCCTCGTTCGGCTACACTGTAGACGGGTAAGGGATGTCATATTGATATTTTGACCTAATTTTGGACAACACCCCATTAAAATTGTATTCAAATTTGATATTTTCATATAATTTTAATTATATTTATGCGAATCACCTTTTGCGTTAAAATAATCAAATTTATTGCAAACTCAAAACTTATATTTAATTTGTATAATCTTTATATGTAATCTATACATATATATATATATATATATATTTGTTTATTAAAAAACAATGTGCACATCAACTTTATAACGGTAAAACATTTAATGCTAATTATTATTATTATTTTTAGTATGCTAAATGAATTATATATCGCTATGTTCAAATTGTTTCACAGAAAATATTTTCATGTAAAATATTTTTACGCTTGGAAAATTAAAAAAAAAGTTATAAAAAAAATTATTCTGATTAAAGAGAAAAATTCAGCCATTTTCATTAAAAATGGTTTCTTTTTTGTTTAAGTCATTTTTCAAATATTAACAATCTTATAATTGTGAAAAATATTTATATGTATATAATATAAATATATACCATTAATTTAATATCACCATTAAATAATAAAAAATATTTTCATAAAAAATATTTTTAAAAAAATAATTTTCACAAATTTTTTTTTTATATATAAATTATTTTCCGTGAGCTTTAATATGGAACCAAAGTCATCATTTGATATATGTTGTTTGAAAGCAAAGAAAAATGAAAAACGCATGAGAATCGCTTTGGTCAATAAACTTTATGTTTTTACATTTTGGGATAGAAAAAGGAAAAAAAAAAGTAAATGAAAATTGTAACACCCTAAATTTTTAAATTTATTATTTTGTGAATAAATATTAATATGTTATTTTATTTAAATTTTAGGAAATTATTTGAAATTTTTCGAATTTTATAAATCAGGTTCAATTTTCCAAAAATATAAAACTTTGATGATTTTTAAAAATTAATTTAAAGACCACGTGACAAAACTAAAAATATATTTGGACTCTACGAATTTTTTTGAGTTTTCTATAATTTTTTCGAAATTTTTGGGCCTCGTTTTATGTCCCAAGGCAGAGTAAAAATTCAAATTTTTGTATATTGAATCGGACAGGCTGAATCAAACTGGACCGGATTGGACCGGTCGAATCGGACTAGCCTTCTTCTTCTTTTTTCTTCTCTCCCGCGCATTCCCGTCCCTCTTCCTCTCTCTCCCGTTTTCTCTCTCTTCCCTCCTCCCCACGCCGCGCTGCCACCACCCCAGCCTCTCCACCTTGCCGGCGCGCTGCCCCAGCTCTTCCCCGCGCCTGCCAACACTCCAGGCAGCCGGAAACGACGCGCGAAGCTCCCCATGTGCGCGCGCGCCGTTTCAGCTTTCCGGCCAAAATCCGACCAATCCAGCCACCGTTTAGGTCGGGTCTTGTGTCAAAACCCTTATACACCTTGAGAGCTTTCCATAGACACCAAGAACACCAAAATCCATCAAGCGGTTTGCTCAATTTTTGTCTGGGAAGTTTTAGCCCATTTCGATTTTTGAGCTAGATTTCTCGCAAACCGTGAACCCCGCGAGAAAACTGAGAGTACCAGAGTGCTCCATTCGTCGAGACCTTCGCGACAATATAAATTTCAAAATTTTCTGACACCATTTTTCTATGGGTCCCACGAAACTTCGTAGTATTTTTTCGATCACTAAATGAGCTTAGAAAATTCCGTAAAAATTATATACTAACCCCTGTGTTGTGGGCTTCGTATAGGTACCTTCAATTCGCGAAAATTCGACGGTTGCCCGAGTCTGTGAATTTCCGGCCAAACAGACAGGCTACCGAAAAAGTCTCGGAATTGGGTCGAGATTTTAGCTACCCCATCGTTGTCAGATGTCCTGAGTGCGTTCTCGAGGTCGGAATCGGCATAGGTAAACCCAAACCTTACTTTTTTCTTAATTGTCAAGTGCTTGAATTGGATTAAAAATTCATAAAATATTAATGGTAGCTCAGAAAATTATGATTGTTTTTGCATTAGCTTAGTAATATTGCTAAGGACCGTGGGGCAAAGTTTTAGAATTTTTAGAGCTTATTTGGATAGTTTTTGCAAAAAGAGTCAATTATAAGGATTAAACTGTAATTTTACATATTGTGATTGATGACTGTTTGGATGGGCCCAGGAGGGGCTGTGTGATGTGATTGAGTTGTGGGTGTATAGTTTGTAGATATAGAAGTGTGTTTTTAAGCCCTTTTGCAGGTTGGGTAGGTCCTAGGTATAGGAGAGACTCTGCCGGATTTTCGGCACGACTTAGGACATCTTTGATCTTTTCTTAGTTTGTATTGAGTCAAATTTATTAAATAATTGTAATAAAATTGTCAGGTGAGCCGGGACAGCCTTCCTTCTCTGTCCAGCCGCCACAGTGACTTCGATTGAGTTTGTGAGTAAAATATTAATTTTAATTGTAATTTCGATATTATTATATGTTCAAGCATGCCCATGCATCACTTATATGTATATATCTATGTAGTTAAATACTAGGGACATTTTATATTGCATTCTTAATTGATGGATTGCCATGGGTATTATTTGTGGTAATTTGGAGCAGTGTACGTGCGTTGGCGTGCGTGTGGTATGATATTGGATATGGATAGGACGGGTAGACACAACTTGAGATCTTCGCTGGGACCCGATCCTTCGGGGTAGACACGGCTTGAGATCTTCGCTGAGACCCCGTATTTGGTTTATTAAGTGAAAGTCCAGCTTGAGATCTTCGCTGGCAGAGGTTGGATTAAGAGGGCTGTATAGGGGATCAGCTCCCGTATATGTATTGCTTGATGTTATCGGGTGTGTGAGTGCTCCAAATTGCCTTTTTGCTGTTATGATGTGAAAATTATGACGATGTTGCATTTCACTCTATATGGTGCATTAGTTGTAGATAGCTATAGAGATTATGGTTAAAATTGATATTTTACTCTCTGAGTCGAATGCTCACTCCTGTTCACCTATTTTTCCAGGATACAGGAGATTTCTAGTTGAGTTCCAACCTGCCTCTCTCCCTCGCAGGTCGTTTATTAATGTCTGTAATGTTTGTATAATTCTGTTAACTCCTAGAATTTCGCATGTGTTAGAAATATTTATTTGATTTGAGTCTGTAATATAATTGCCATGTTGGACCTGTAAACTTATTAAATGCATGTATGTTGGATTGGATGAGGGAGCCGAGCTCCCATTTATTTTTATGGCATCATGATTATATGGAGGGTGAGCTGAGCTCCCCAAATGATTATATATTGTGTTTATAAGTCTGGCAAGTCAAAAATTTCCCTTTAAATGGTCCATGTTATGGCCAGACTCTGTTTAGTTGAATTCTTGAAATTGGGCCCTAATGGACCTTAGAGTTAGGTTGAGGAATAGTTAGGCTTACTACGGGCCTCGGGGGCTTTAGGCCGACCCAGGTCCTAGTGCCGGTCCAGCCCATAGGTTGGGTGGTGATAAATGTGGTATCAGAGCTTAGGCTCCAAATTCATAGGGAAAAAATTGTCTAAAGTGTTGGGAAGAGTCTAATAGGAGTCACATGCAGAAAATAGGGTCCACATTCATCTTGCATTGTCATATTTGCTTCTAGTTTCTGCTTTATATAATTGTGTGTAAATATGAGGCTATAGAGCTGTGGAACATGCAGTTTTGAATTTTGTGGGTTAATGCTACTGAATTTCAGGAAAATGTGTAAAAGCAGGAGAGCTGCCACTGCACCAGAACCAGATATACCTGATGAAGTGTCGGCACAGGATGAGGCGCCTGTCCTGAGGAGGCGGGGTAGGAGGCCTAGAGCTGCTCAAGTAGAGGAGCAGCCACCACCAGTTCAAGAATAGTCTTTTGTGGCCCCGGGTCCCATGGACCCAATTGCAGCTACTCTAGCTGGTTTGCAGAGAACCATCAATGTGATGGCACAGTATATGGTCCACCCTCCCCAACAGCAGCAGTCCACCGCATCAAGAGGAGAACCGCACAAACAAATAATTAATTTTAAGAAGTTGGTGCCTAGTACTTATGATGTGTCAGACAATGCCTATCGATTTTTGGATTCCTACAAATAGGCAGGGACGAAGTTGCAGTTGACTGATAGAAGACTTATAGAGTGTGTGCAGCATGTCATGGGGCCTATGCCTAGGCAATGGATGAATGACTACATATTACCTCGGATTGAAGGGTTGTCTTGGACTCAGTTTGTGGAACTGTTTATCAACAGGTTTGTGCCAGAAAGTTTCAGAGATCAAAAGCAGTGGGCCTTTGAGGCCTTAAGGCAGAATGGCAGGTCTGTAGATGAATATGCTACAGAATTTCTGGAACTGAGCAGATATGCCCCTACAGCAGTGGCTACAGAAAGTATGAAGGTAAAAAGGTTCCTAAAGGGGCTGGACAGGAGATATGCAAACCTAGCTATGATGTCTGATCAGTCTTTTGATATGGTAGTTGATCGAGCCCGACAGATTGAGATTAGCTATACAGGAGATGACAACGGAAGGGCAAAGAAAAATAGAGCAGAGGGTTCTTCAGGTGTTCCCCACATGGGTACTACAGATAGCGGAGGCCAAAGTCATTACAGAGGAAGAAATAGGAACAAGAAGAGTGGTTTTAGACACAAGTCTTGAGGATTCAGACCAGGGTACGGATCCAGCAGTGGTCATAGTTCGGGATCCAGCAGTTCTGGGTCTGGTTGAGGATCCTCCTTAGCACCCTGCGCACAGTGTGGAAGAGGATATTCAGGACATTGTATGATGGGTTCAGGAGTATGTTTCTGATGTGGCCAACCATGTCACTTTGCTAGGGAATGCCACGTGTTCAGCGAGCCACAGATGGGGTCACAGGGTTCTATTGCAAATGTTCCTCGTCAGTTGTATCCTGGTGCTTCCAAAGATGGCAGTAGTCGATTCGATGGCTACAGGTAGGGGACAAGGAGGACGTGGATTTGGAGGCAGATCAGGAGGTAGAAGTCAATATCAGGGTTCTGCA
This sequence comes from Hevea brasiliensis, assembly GCF_030052815.1. Taxonomy (NCBI): domain Eukaryota; kingdom Viridiplantae; phylum Streptophyta; class Magnoliopsida; order Malpighiales; family Euphorbiaceae; genus Hevea; species Hevea brasiliensis. Next base: position 98,339,563 of record NC_079495.1, on the reverse strand, counting down.
ACACAGGGTAGGGGACAAGCTCAGGTTTTCACCCTAACCCACCAGGATGCTCAGGCTTCCAATGCAGTTGTGGCAGGTATTCTTCTAGTCTGTTCCTATGAGGCTCGTGTTTTGATAGATCCGGATGCTACGCACTCATTTGTCTCCCCAGTGTTTGCCATGAGATTGGGTAGGAACCCTATAACTTTAGAATGCCCTTTGTCTATAGCTACCCCGCTTAGTGACAACATAGATGTAGATATGATTTTTCCGGGTAGCCCAGTAGTAGTGGATGGAAGGATCCTCCCAGCAGACTTGGTTCCTCTACCAGTAATGGATTTCGATGTAATTTTGGGAATGGATTGGTTGGCAACTCATTATGCCACTTTAGACTGCAGGAACAAAAAGGTGTATTTCCACATACCTAGTGTGGAAGAGTTTAGCTTTGATGGTGACAGGAGCGCGGCTCCATATAATTTGGTGTCAACAATTAGTGCTAGAAAAATGTTGAAGCGTGGATGTCAAGGTTATTTGGCATTGATGAGAGATACATTTGTAGAAGGTGTCAGCATGGAAAATGTTCCTGTTGTCAGAGAATTCATGGATGTCTTCCCTGAGGAGCTTCCAGGGTTGCCACCAGGAAGGGAAATAGAGTTATGTATTGATGTTGTGCCGGGTATAAACCCCATATCAATGCCACCTTATAAGATGGCACCAGCAGAATTAAAAGAGTTAAAGGAGTAACTACAGGAGCTTTTGGACAAGGGTTTCATACATCCGAGCACTTCACCCTGGGGCACTCCTGTTCTATTTGTGAGAAAGAAAGATGGGTCCTTGAGGTTGTGTATTGATTATAGACAGCTGAACAAGGTGACTGTAAAGAACAAGTATCCACTTCCTCGGATCGATGATTTGTTTGATCAGCTCCAAGGGCCTAGATTCTTTTCCAAAATAGACCTACGATTAGGCTACCATCAGTTGAGAATCAAGAATGAGGATGTGTCCAGAACAGCATTCAGGACAAGATATGGTCATTATGAGTTCTTGGTGATATCTTTTGGACTCACTAATGCACCAGCAGCCTTCATGGACTTGATGAACAGGGTGTTCAGGCCATTCTTGGACCGTTTTGTCATCGTATTCATAGATGACATTTTGGTATACTCTCGGACCGAGGAGGAATACCTATGGCATTTGAGGATGGTATTGCAGACTTTGAGGAAGCACCAGCTATATGCCAAATTTTTAAAATGTGAATTTTGGCTAGAAAGCATCTCATTCTTGGGACACGTGGTTTATAGTGAAGGCATTCAAGCGGATCCCAAGAAAATTGAGGCTGTAACTGATTGGCTTAGGCCTACAACAGTCACTGAGGTGCGAAGTTTTTTGGGCCTAGCTGGCTACTATAGGCGTTTTGTGTAGGATTTTTCCAGGATAGCAGCTCCCCTAACTAAGTTAACTCGGAAGAATGTTCCATTTATTTGGATAGATAATTATGAAGAGAATTTCCAGAAGCTTAAGGAGTGTCTAACCACCACTCCTGTGTTGACATTACCGATGAGTGGTGAAGGGTATACCGTGTACTTTGATGCCTCCAAATTTGGCTTAGGGTGTGTTTTGATGCAGAATGGAAAAGTAGTGGCTTATGCTTCAAGGCAGCTAAAGAGGAATGAGCAGAACTATCCCACCCATAATTTGAAAATAGCGGCTGTAGTCTTTGCACTAAAGATTTGTAGACATTACCTGTATGGTGAAGTGTGTGAGATATACACCGACCACAAGAGTTTGAAGTATATCTTCCAACAGAGGGATTTAAATTTGAGACAGAGGAGATGGATGGAGCTTTTGAAGGACTATGATTGTACCATCCAGTATCACCTTGGGAAGGCCAATGTAGTAGCAGATACTTTGAGCAGAAAATCTTCTGGCAGCTTGGCGCACATATCAGCGGAGAAGAGACCATTGATTTAGGAAGTACATGAGTTGATGGATCAAGGTCTGATCTTAGATCTTCTTGGCCCATTTTTCAGTGAGACCAGACCTGAGAGATAGAGTCAGAGTTTCCCAGCACAATGACCAGCAATTGATGAAGATCATAGAAATAGTACAGCAGGGTAAATGTGGTGAGTTTGGATTTGCCAATGATGTCTCCCTTATGCAAGGTTCTAGGATATGTGTGCCTGACGTGGACAATCTCATAAATGAAATCATGCGAGAGGCACACTATACACTGTACAATGTTGACCTAGGCTCCACCAAGATGTACCATGATGTGAAAGATAGTTATTGGTGGAATGGCATGAAGAGAGACATAGCAGACTTTGTGTCGAAGTGCTTGACTTGTCAGAAGGTGAAGTTTGAACACCAGAGGCCATCAAGAAAGCTGCAAGAGCTCCCTATCCCACAATGAAAGTGAAAAATGATTACTATGGATTTTGTGACTGGGTTGCCTCGTACCACATGGGGATATGATTCGATATGGGTAATTATAGACTGTCTGACTAAATCAGCTCATTTCTTGCCTGTGAAGACCACATATTCTGTTGCACAGTATGCCCAGCTCTATATTCGAGAAATAGTCAAATTGCATGGAGTTTCTGCTTCCATAATATCTGACAGAGGGCCTCAGTTAACTTCTCAATTTTAAAGGAAGTTGCAGGAGGCACTTGACACACAGTTAAACTTTAGTACCACTTTCCACCCTCAGACAAACGGGTAGTCAGAAAGGACAATCCAAATACTGGAAGACATGCTTCGCTTGTGTGTTTTGGATTTTGGAGGTCAATGGGATGATCAGCTACCCTTGGTGGAGTTCGCCTACAACAACAGTTATCATTCTAGCATAGGGATGGCACCCTATGAGGCACTATATGGCAGAAAGTGTAGGTATCCTCTGTGTTGGATGGAAATGGGAGAAGCGAGGGTGCATGATATAGACTTAGTGCAGTAAACTTCAGAGATAGTTCCTTTAATCAGGGAATGATTGAAAACAGCTTTCAGTAGGCAGAAGAGTTATGCAGATCCTAGACGGAGGGATATGGAGTTTGCAGTAGGTGATTACGTATTCCTGAAGGTTTCTCTGATAAAGGGAGTAATGAGATTTGGAAAGAAGGGTAAGTTGGCACCTCGGTATATTGGACCTTTTGAGGTTACTGATAGAGTTGGAGCAGTTGCCTATCGGTTGAAGTTACCACCAAACCTTTCTCGTGTTCATCCTGTATTCCATATCTCCATGCTTAGGAAATACATACCTGATCCTTCTCATGTGCTATAGCCGGATGCAGTAGAGCTAAAAGAAAACTTAACATTTGAGGAGCAACCTATAGCCATAGTGGACTACCAAGTGAGGCAGTTAAGATCAAAACAGATCCCTATGGTTAAGCTTTTATGGAGGAGCCAGTCAGTGGAAGAGTTCACCTGGGAGTCAGAGCGGGACATGCGTAGTAAGTACCCTTATCTATTCAATGTGTAATTCTGTACTTTATTCTGCTTTGTGTAAAAATTCTAGGACGAATTTTCTATAAGGGGGGAAGAATGTAACACCCCAAATTTTTAAATTTATTATTTTGTGGATAAATATTAATATGTTATTTTATTTAAATTTTAGGAAATTATTTAAAAATTTTCGAATTTTAGAAATCGGGTTCAATTTTCCAAAAATATAAAACTTTGATGATTTTTAAAAATTAATTTAAAGACCACGTGACAAAACTAAAAATATATTTGGATTCTACGAATTTTTCTGAGTTTTTTAGAATTTTTTCAGAATTTTTGGGCTTTATTTTCGGTCCCAAGGCAGAGTAAAAATTCAAAATTTTGTATCTTGAATCGGACCGACTGAATCGAATTGGACCGGATCCGTCGAATTGGACCGGCCTTCTTCTTATTTTTTCTTCTCCCCCGCGCGTTCCCGTCCCTCTTCCTCTCTCTCCCGTTTTCTCTCTCCTCCCTCCTCCCCACGTCGCGCTGTCGCCACCCCAGCCTCCTTACCTCGCCGGTGCGCCGCCCCAGCTCTTCCTCTCCGCCGGCCGACGCTCCAGGCGGCCGAAAACAACGCACAAAGCTCCCCCTGCGCGCACACAATTTCGGCTTTCCGGCCAAAATTCAGCCGATCCGGCTATCGTTTGGGTTGAGTCTTGTGTCAAAACCCTTCTACACCTCGAGAGCTTTCCATAGACACCAAGAACACCAAAATCCATCTAGCAGTTTGCCCAATTTTTGTCCGGGAAATTTTAGCCCATTTCGACATTTGGGCTAGATATCTCGCAAACCGTGAACCCTACGAGAAAATCGAGAGTACCGGAGTGCTCCATTCGTCTAGAGCTTCGCGGCAATATAAATTTCAAAATTTTCTGACACCGTTTTTCGGTTGGTCCCATGAAACTTTGTAGTATTTTTTTGAGCACTAAATGAGCTTAGAAAATTCCGTAAAAATTATATACTAACCCCCGTGTTGTGGGCTTCGTGTATATACCTTCAATTCGCGGAAATTCGACGGTTGCCCGGGTTTGTGAATTTCCAGCCAATAGACAGACTACCGAAAAAGTCTCGAAATTGGGTCAAGATTTTAGCTACCCCACCATTGTCAAACGTCCCGAGCGCGTTCCCTAGGTCGGAATCGGCATAGGTAAACCCGAACCTTACTTTTTTCTTAATTGTCAAGTACTTGAATTGGATTAAAAATCCATAAAATATTCATGGTAGCTCAGAAAATTATGATTCTTTTTGCATTAGCTTAGTAATATTGCTAAGGACCGCGGGGCAAAGTTTTAGAATTTTTAGAGCTTATTTGGGTAGTTTTTGCAAAAAGGGTCAATTATACAGACTAAACTGTAATTTTACATATTGTGATTGATAACTGTTTGGATGGGCCCATAAGGGGCTGTGTGATGTGATTGAGTTGTGGGTGTATAGTTTGTGGATATAGAAGTGCATTTTTAAGCCCTTTTGCAGGTTGGGTAGGTCCTGGGTATAGGGGAGACTCTGCTGGATTTTCGGCACGACTTAGGACATCTTTGGTTAGTTTGTATTGAGTCAAAATTATTAAATAATTGTAATAAAATTGTTAGGTGAGCCAAGACAGCCTTCCTCCTCCGCCCAGCTGCCACAATGACTTCGGTTGAGTCTGTAAGTAAAATATTAATTTTAATTATAATTTCGATATTATTATATGTTCAAGCAAGCCCATGCATCACTTATATGTATATATCTATATAGTTAAATACTAGACACATTTTATATTGCATTCTTAATTGATGGATTGCCATGGGTGTTGTTTTTGGTAATTTGGAGCAGTGTGCGTGCGTTGGCGTGCGTGTGTTATGGTGTTGGATATGGACAGGACGAGTAGACACAGTTTGAGATCTTCGCTGGGACCCAGTCCTTCGGGGTAGACACGGCTTGAGATCTTCGCTGGGACTCCGTATTTGGTTTATTAAGCGAAAGTCCGGTTTGAGATCTTCGTTGGCAGAGGTTGGATTAAGAGGGCTGTATAGGGGATCAGCTCCCGTATATGTATTGCTTGATGTTATCGGGTGTGTGAGTGCTCCAAATTGCCTTTTTACTATTATGATGTGAAAATTATGACGATGTTGCATTTCACTCCACAATGTGCATTAGCTGTAGATAGCTATAGAAATTATGGTTAAAATTGATATTTTACTCTCTGAGTCGAATGTTCACTCCTGTTCACCTATTTTTTCAGGATACAGGAGATTTCTAATTGAGTTATAACCTGCCTCTCTCCCTCGCAGGTCGTCTATTAATGTCTGTAATGTTTGTATAATTCTGTTAACTCTTAGAGTTCCGCATGTGTTATAAATATTTATTTGATTTGAGTCTGTAATATAATTACCATGTTGGACTTGTAAACTTATTAAATGCATGTATGTTGGACTAGATGAGGGAGCCGAGCTCCCATTTATTTTTATGGCATCATGATTATATGGAGGGTGAGCTGAGCTCCCCAGATGATTGTATATTGTGTTTACAGGTCGGGCGAGTAAAAAACTCCCCGTTAAATGGTCCATGTTATGGCCGGACTCTATCTTGTTGAATTATTGAAATTGGGCCCAAATGGGCCTTAGAGTTGGGTTGAGGAATAGTTAGGCTTACTACGGGCCTCGGGGGCTTTAGGCCGGCCCAGGTCCTAGTGCTGGTCCGGCCCATAGGTTGGGTCGTGACAAAAATAATATATAGTTTTATATAAATTGTTTTTGAAAATTTATTATTTAATTTATATATTTTGACAAATTAATTATTTAATTTTCTATTTTAAAAAATATATAATTAATTTTTATATATATTTTTTATTTTATTTACCCCTTTAATCTCTTTCATTCAGTTTAAATCAAATTATGTATTAAAAAAGTAATTATCTTTATGAAAATTAAATAGTGAAAATATAATGATTATATTGTTGTATTTATTAAATTACAAGAATTGAATGGAAATTCAGACTAATACTTAAAATGATTAAAAAGGTTAAAAAATAAATAAAATAAAATATGTAAACTAATTAATGTGTTTTTTAAAATAAAAATATCAAATAATTAGTCTCCATTTGATTTTAAAATCTCATTTTCTAATATTTGAGGCACCCATATAATAGACCACCAAAAAATATTTTTCTTAATAAAAAAAATTAAGCCATTTTTAAATAAATGACTTTGTCAATTCAAATGATGAAATCATTTTTTAGAATTTATTTATATATGTATAATGTAAATATATAATATTAATTTAATGTTATAAACAATCAAAAATGTTTTAATAAAAATATTTTTTTAGAAAATTATTTTATGGAAAATATTTTTTATAAAATAAATGAAATTTAATTTCGTTAAAACAGAAAATTAATAATAATTTTTCCATTATTTTGCATTCCAGCCGGCCGAAACCAAATAATTGAAAGTATATCCAGTGTGAAATTTGTTGGATTCCCCGCGAAAAACAATGAAGGTTTCCCGCGGAGTGAAATGCAAAGGTCCGGTGAGATGACCAAACTACAAACTGACCGCTAAAAATTTTGAAAATTCCCGCCGTTTCATTCTTCAATCTCCTTTTTCTTCTTTACCCAGAAACTCGTCTTTCATTTAGATCTCTAATCTCTGCTACTCGCTATTTTCATCTCTATCTCTCTCGCTTTCTTACGCATATGCTTCCCGATTGAAGAAATGGGGAAGCAAAACAAATCGAAAACCACCCAGTCGTTCGGAAAGGGAAAAGTGACGCCGATGCAAATTGCATTCATCGTGGATCGGTATCTCATTGACAACAACTTCCCTGAAACTCGCTCTGTCTTCAGGAATGAGGCCTCTTCTCTCATCTCCAAATCTCCAGTTCAAGAGGTAACCATTAGGCCTTTCACTCCATTAATGCTTTTTCGCCCTTTCGGATTAATTGGGTTTTTGAAAATCTATTTGTGTTTTTAATTTTTTTAGGCACCCAAGAGTTTGTTGAGTTTGGGGGCGATGTTGAACGAGTATATCTCCTTGAAGGAGCAGAAAGTGATGGTGGATCAGGAAAGGGTCCGTTTGGAGCAAGAAAGATTCAGGGTCCAGACCCTTCTGCAGGGCATGCAAGATGTAATGAATACTTATAATGCTAGTGGAAGTGCACCAGCACCTATGATCCAGACCTCTACAGCAAGGCCTGCGGATATGGTTCCTCAACTAGGGCTCAGTGGTGGATCTGTAGCAGGTGAAATCCATAAGCCCTTTCCATGTTCATGTTAACATAATTAGTTGAACTTTGCATGGAAATTAGTATCAGGAATTGAAATAATGTGTCTTATAATTGTCTGATACAAGTCCATGGTGCATAATAACATGTCAATGAAAAATGAGTGTATTACGAAATTAATTGCTTGCTCAAAATGGACACATAAACTTAACAATCAGTTCCACATCTCTAGGCATAGCTGGCTCTAAAGAAATGAGTGGGGAATGTTGGGTGATTGGTAATCGTTGGTAATTGTTATGTTAAGAATTTAACATTTTTAGGGCAATTGTTATGAATATGGGTACAAATAATGTTTGTTCAACTATCAGTTTTGGGTAGCATAACTGTTAATACAACAAACTCAAAGTTATGGATCAATAATTTTGTCTCCTAGAGATTATTGTGTGCCCTTTTATCTCATGCTGTGAGGAAATAAAATACACAGAATGAAGACAAACAATAGGCAGAAATCCAGAAAGTTGGAAAATGGTTAGTAATGCTGTTTATTGATGCTCTCTCTTTAGGCTGTCCTATGTACACATCGCCAACTGTTATGCCAGTCTCTATGCCCTCCAATGTCAATAAGGAGCGTGGTAATCTATCTTCCTCTGTCACAAATTGCCCATTAACGAGGAAGAGATCAGGCTCAAATTTTGCTGTAGAAGCCCCTCCAGTTGTTAAGAAATCTCGGGGCAAGTTACCATCCAGGAAAACACCAAATAAAGGTGAACTTTCTTTTTGGTGTTAGTTATAAGTCATGTGCCTAATTCATGGCATTATAAATTTCTTATTCTCAGAAATTTGGAATTTTTTTTCGACTCTTTTCCCGTTTAGGTACATATAATCAATCTGATAATGCAGCAACTACTCAAGAAACTGCTCAACTTGATAATGCAGCCACTACAAAAGAAGCAACTTGTTCATCTGTGACTGGGTCATCAACTCATAACCGCACAACTAGTGGTCCGGTAGTTCATGGATCTACTGTTGCAAAGAGTTTGTTTAATCAACCTTCGTTTTCCTCCCCAGCTCATTCAACTGGCCCCAAAACACCACCACAAGCAATTTCCTTTCACAATGATAAATCTGTATCTCCAGTTGGTATCTCTTCCAATGCTCACGGCAATAACAACAATACTCCTCAGGAGACTCCTACAAATTGCACCGTGATTACGTCAGAAAGAGTGATTGTGAGCCCGTGCAAACATGTGGCATACACCATGGAGAGAAACCATTGCATTTCTTCATCCTCACCAGTCAAGACAACCTTCAAGAGGTTGAGTATGAGGGAAAATGTCAAAGGAAGGCTCGATTTTGATGGTTCTGATGTGACTGCCAACTTGGATAAACCAATTGTTGATGAGATCTCAACGTCTGAGTCTGACAAGGAAGGAGATATTTTTGACATTGATTTGCCTAATTTAGATGCATTTGGAGCTAACTTCTTCTCGGAATTGTTAGTTGATCTGGATCTTGGCTTTGAAGGGATAGGTTGTCCTTGCCAGCCACTCTTGGGTCCTCCTGCAGACACTGTTTCTGGGTATTTTATCTTGTCATATTACATAACCACTCTATTGCAAACTAGAATCGATTTTTCTTTTCATCTGATGTTTAATGAACTGTATTGCGTTTGCGTACAGGTCCTCGCATGAATCCAGGGATGGTCGTTTGGTTGTTGATCAAGTCACGTCAGAATTTTCCTCAACTGTGACTGAGGTGATCTCAGGAAAAGATGTGAACATTCAAGGTGATGAATGGAATTCGTGAATATGACTGATCGAAACTAATTCATTTTTGTGCATGTAACTGATAATAAACCTTTGTTGTTTCAGGTCCTGATACTGTTACTGCTGTGAAGTCTATAAGAAAGTGCATCATCTTAAGCCCTGGTAATTTATCTCAATATTTCTTCCTTTTTTTTATGCTACTTCCTGTTTTCTTAATTGTATAAAGCATGTAGAATTGTAGATTATTTATGATTTTTTTTTTCTTGAATTGCAGCAAAAACCCATAGTTCTATGGAACAAGAGAATCATACGGACAGAAACTAAGAAGTTTGAAGATTCTGGTGACACTTAACCTGACCTGGTACCAGTACAGAACTTACAGAAAGACTCTTAATTAACCCAACAATTTTCAAATCCTGTATTTGTCTTTCATTTAGTATCTGATCAATCATTTGTGTCTTAGGTCACACTTCTAAGGTCCTAAATTATACCCACAAAAGCTGGGTAAGATAACATACGGTACACTTTCAGCACCCCAAGTATAACAGCCTGGTTCAGCAGTGTTCCTTGTACATTGATTTTAAATTTCAAATGTTAAACTGGTAGTTATTCTTATCAACATGGAGGATTCAAATTGTTTATTCAAGTGTTGTGGAAAAAAATAGTTACCTTTCTTTTGCTAGTCAGTTGAAGTTTCTTACTTCATCTGGCCTTACATAGAAAATATGGCATTTTAGTGAACAAGGGGAAAAGTAGCTTTGCCTCAAGTGTATTAACTCTCTCATCTTTGCATTTATTTATGTTTTATTATAATTATTTTTTAAAACATTGTATTATTATTATTATTGGAAAATAATCTTCGTATTTAATTTAGTTAAGCCTTTTTTTGTCCTTTTTTCCTTAATTATTAAAATGATAAGAAAACCAATTTGAATTTTTCATTATTATTTTTGATGGAGATTTTTATAATGAATTTTTAATAAAGTATGCATCAATAAAGTGTAAGAACACACAGTTTATTGTAAATAGAATTAATTTTAATTTATATACTTTTACATGTTTAAATAAAAAAGATCAATAGAATTTTGAGTTTTTTGAGAAACATAAAAATTTATTGAAAATAGTGCCAAGCACATTGAGATTTTAATTGAAAAATATAATTGAATTGATTTATTTTTATTGTTTAGTTTATCAATTCGGTTTGATTAATTTTTTTGAGAAATTTTATTTTTTTTATTCAATTAATAAGATAAAAAAATTGACTCCAAATTCAACCCTTTATTTATGTTGCCATTTTTAGAGAAAGAGGGTATCATTTTATTTCTATATAAATATAGCCTTAATCCCATTTGAGATTTTGCATCCACAATTATTGATCCCTATACTTTGATTCCTGACACTTGAATGAGTGAATGGGTCGATGCGTGCCATATGTGTTGGGTCTGTATTGATTGTTTACTGCAGCAAAGATCTCAAGATGATGGACTTAAATCAGCTTAGAATAGCTAGAAGCAAGGCGAGTATTCAATGGAGAATGCCTCGTACCAGCTTGGAGGAGCTAGACATGAAGTGCTTGCAAAACCATGTGACAACTTTTGCAAGAGTCTTCTATCAACTTGTAGAAAGCCAGTGAATCTCACAGAATATCTATAGGAGCCTTTGTAAGGGTCTTCACTTTACATTAGAAAGCTAAGGAAATACTTCTAGCTAGAGAATAAGTTATAGCATCTTAAGAATGTCCTTAATGCTCTAGATAAAAGTAGTGATACTAATGGTTTGGGTACATTCAGATATTTGATCTAATCGAATTTTAATGAGATAAATTTAAGTAATATATAATTAAGTTTTATATAAATTTAAGTTTTGAAAGTAATATTTGTATTAAATTAAATTTTATTTTAAATTTTATATATTGAATACTCATTACACTAATGTTATTGTGATATTTTCTTGTGAGCATAAATTTATAAAATAAATTAAAAGTATTTAAATAATGGGTTAGGGCAATCACTTAAATGCTTGAGTGAATAAGGGAGTCGAGGATAATAGATAATTAGATTAATGGCTTTGGAGATGTAAGCTCCTTAAATAGTTATCATAGAGAAGTTTGTACTTGTTAGAACTGTGCGACATATGGAATTTTACATGATGGAGTTTCATTGGGAGTAGGACATAAAGTCTTGAAAAGGTCAATGATAACCTTCTGTAGTGTATAAGGTTGTATTTGATAAGGACACTATTGTCTTGTAGGCGAATGACCTGCGGAGTTAATTAACACTTAAACAGGAGTGAAAACGAATCAAGTTGAATTGAGATTTAAATAATATAAATTTAATTAATTATATATATATTTTTTCAGATTTAAAATTTGAGTTTTAATATTTAAATTTGAGTTTAATTTATTTATAATATAAAAAAAAGTTAAATTTAAGTTTGAATCAGAGCCCAACTCAAGCTTGTTAATATTATTGTTGTATTAAAATAAAATTTAATTTAAATAAAATTAAATTAAAAATTAATTTAATTATAATTTAAAATATATTTAATTATAATTGAAATAAATTTAAAATTGCGAAAAGAAAATTAAGTTATCAATTTGGGCCCCACATGCTAGGTTACTAGCCAGCCAACATTATATTAGGAAGGAGTGGCTTCCCTTTTACAGCTCCCCTCACCCCTTTCTATTCAATGAGGGACTTTGCATTGTTTTATTGTTTTTTTTTTTTTTTTTTCCAATTTATTAACTTTTATTTATTAAATTTTAATTTTTGTTTTATATAAATAATTTACTCCAATAAAAGTCTAATAATATAATATAATATATGATTAAAATTTTATTATATTTATTATTATATTTATAAATTTTTAAAATTTAAATTTAATTAAAATCATATTTATATTATATATACACTTAATCTAATTTTATGACTTTTAACTAAACTCAATAGGATTATAATTTAATTAAAAAAATTACTATATTATACAAATTCAAGATATTATATGATATCAATATATTTGTTTTAATTCATAGTTAAATTTAATAGTATTATGATTTAATTAAAAATATTACTATGTGATATAAATACAAGATATTATATGATATTAATATATTAATGACAATTATAATAAACTAAATTACATAAGCCTAAATGTATACACACATAGATTAATTTTATAACTCTTAATTAAACTCAATAATATTATGCTTACAGAGAGAGAGAGAGAGAGAGAGAGAGAGAGAGAGAGAGAGAGAGAGAGAGAGAGAGAGAGAGAGAGAGAGAGTAATAATAATAATAATAGATAGATAGCTTAGTCTTAAAATTGAATATTAATTTTTTAAAGGTTTAAAATTCACATAAAAGAGAAATAATCAAAGATATTGAAAAAAATAAAAACTAATCAAAGATATTGAAAAAAATAAAAACTGCATGTAAAAAGAAAGTAATAATAATCGTTAGATATATTATTGTTAATTTTAAAACTTAATTTTTTAAAAGTTATAATAATCGTTAGATATATTATTGTTAATTTTAAAACTTAATTTTTTAAAAGTTTAAAATCTTGAGAGAAGAGGAAGAGAACGAGAGAGATATGTTTTATGTTTTAAATCATACCGGCACTCAAAGCATGTAATTTTAATATAGTTTTTAATTTAATATAGATAAAATAATTCATAATAATTTTTATATATTTATTATTTAATATTCTAAATTTATTTTTATATAAAAAATAACTTATTTTTATAAAAAATGTAAATATAAGGCACAAAAAATTATAAAATTATAAATATATTTTATATATTATTTATATCGTATTTTCAAATAATATATTATTTTTAAAATAATTATAAACAAAATAAATATATTTATAATATTATAAAATTATAATTACTTATATATATATTTTTGTAAACAAGTTTGTAAACGAGTCTATTTATAAACATATTTAATAAATTAATTCATAAATTTATTTAAAAAGTCAATTCACGAGTTTATAAATTAGTTGAGCCCGAATTTAAGTTCGAGTTAAATATTATTAAGTTCAAGCTCGACTTATTAATCATTTATTAAACACGAATTTAAAATTTAAACTGAAACCTAATTCATTTGAAAAATAAACTGAATCAAATTAAATTTTTATCTAAAGCTCAAGTATCCACAAACGACATGATTCATTTACATTTTTACACCTAAATCATACTCATGATCCAACCATCCACATTGCCTAAAAAATATATGATTTTATTTTCAAATAGATGAAATAATATTAATTTTACTTAATTAAAAAATTACATTTAATATTTATATCAATATAAAGTCTGCACGAAATCCTTAGGAGCAATGCATTCCCTGTCTCCCGCCGATCACAACCTGGCAGCTAACAAGGATACCTTCTGCCCAATGAACTGCTCGCAGCATACTACCCAAATGACTAAAAGTAACGCAATACACAAATTTCTCCATCAAAATCAGCATTCACATAAAACCCAACAGGGATTTAAGCATGTCCTGCAAGGATGAGAGTTCCCGATGTTCAGATAACCCTAAAATCATACATGGTGCTAAAGATTTTTCTCAACAGAGCTCACTTTCGCCACTTTCTCAAGTTATATGCACTGCACCCACTTCACTACCGCGTCTCTCTTGCCTCCTCTGTACTCTCTTCGCGTTATTATCTGTTTTTACCGCAATTTGGGCAAACACTTCTTTTGGGGCAACCATGGGAGACTTCCCACCACCAGCAGCAGCAGCAGAGATGGCACTGCAGCAAGAAACATTGCCTCAACTGCTTCTCCGGAAAACGAATCCTATGCAACTCATCTACAAGGATGAAACGCACCACCTCACACTTGTCAGGTACCATATCTGCTATATACAGTTACAATATTCGCCTCTCTTACGACATGATCGGTTGTGAAAATTGCGGCATCTTGTTATATAATTGCCTGTGTTCTGGACTCATGGATTAGCAAAAATACCATATGTTGATCCCTATTATCCTCCAAATAAAGCAAATGCCCTTTTGATCAAAGACCGAGCTGCACACTATTTTTCTAAAGGAACAGATGGCACTTGGCAGGGGAGCCTGGGATATGTGAGCAGCACCCGGCTCCCCAATTTCATGTATTTTAGTAAACAATAGATTATTTTTATGGGTTACTCTGATAATTTGGTTTTAAAACGTAGTGGACCTAAGAGGGAGAGTTGTTTCAATTCATAGGTTCAAAAGTTCTCTTGTTGATGATTTAGTTGGCTTGGAAAGGTTTAACGGTAGCAGTTTACATATTTACACTACTTCACCATTGGGATTATTGGTCCGCGTCATGTAACACTTACATAGAAATTGGTGGGATTTGTATTGGTTTCACATCTATTTTGTCATCATTGGTCTTCATAAAGTTGTTGTTGTTGTTTTTTATTTTTTTTTAATTTTTTTTTAACTACAATTAGTATTTATGCCTGGCAACAGGAACACCAATAGAAAGATTGCAAGCTTGCACAAATTATTCTACTCTTACAGAAGTTAATGATAGCATTAATATGGGCACTGGAAAAGCAACACTGGCAAAAAATTTAGGTTTTCTTCTTGAGGAATCTTCCGATCTTAATGATAGAAGATGCAAGAGTCGAATGGAGCTCAAGAGGTCTCTTGAACTCCGAATAAAGAAGAGGGTGAAGGAGCAATATTTGAATGGGAAGTTTCATGATTTAATGATTAGAGTGATTGCAAACCCAGAAACCCTTCGGGATGCTTATGATTGTATTAGGCTCAATGCTAATGTTGATATAGCATCAGATAATGACAATATATCTTTTGAACCTCTGGCAGAAGAGCTCTCTAGTGGGAGTTTTGATATTAGCACAAACACTTTCTCTATTTCAACAAGAGGTGTAAGAAAAGAAATCCTTGTCCTTCCTAAACTGAAGTTGAAGGTTGTTCAAGAAGCCATGAGAATAGTTTTGGAAGTTGTTTACAGGCCCCACTTTTCTAAAACATCCCATGGTTGTCGAAGTGGAAGGGGGCACCATTCAGCATTGAAATACATCAGCAAAGACATCCCTAATCCTGATTGGTGGTTTACATTAATTGTAAGTAAAAAGCTGGACACGTATGTCCTTGATAAACTTATCTCCATAATGGAGGATACGATTGAAGACCCTCGCTTTTATGATATGATTCGAGGCATGTATGCTGCCCAGGTGCTCAACTTGGAGTTTGGGGGTTACCCAAAGGGCCATGGTCTTCCACAAGAGGGAGTGTTGTCTCCGATACTAATGAACATATACCTTAATGACTTTGACCATGAATTTTATAGGCTTTCAATGAACTATGAAGCTCTCAATTCGGGTTATCATCTTGAAGGAGAGCAATTCAATTCCAAGCTGCGCAGCTGGTTTAGGAGACAGCTTAAAGGTGATGATCTTAAAACAATGGCTGTGAAAAATTCTGGTCCAACAATTCATTGCTGTCGCTTCATGGATGAGTTTTTTTTTGCAGTTTCTGGATCGAAAGATGTTGCTCTTGGTTTCAAGTCTGATGTTGTGGGTTACTTGCAGAATTCTTTGCAGTTAGATGTTTCTAGTGAAACAGAAATAATATCTTGTGCAGGACCTCAAACAATTCGCTTTCTAGGCACTTTGGTTAGACGACGTGTGAAAGAGAGTGCTGCTGTAAGGGCTGTTCACAAGTTGAAAGACAAAGTCAAGATGTTTTCTCTACAAAAACAAGAGGCTTGGGATGCTGGGACGATCAGAATTGGGAAGAAATGGTTGGCTCATGGTTTGAGGAAGGTCAAAGAGTCAGAAATCAAACATTTAGCTGATAGCAGCTCTCTATTGAGTCAAATTTCCTGCTTTCGCAAACCTGGAATGGAAACTGATCATTGGTATAAGCACTTACTTAAAATATGGATAAATGACATTAAAGCAAAAACAGTAGAGTGTGAAGAATTTATCTTATCTAAGTATGTTGCAGAACCAGCCCTTCCACAAGAACTGAGAGATTCCTTTCATGAATTTCAAAAGTGTGCAAAAGAATACATCAATTCTGAGACAGCTATGACTCTTGCTCTTTTGCCAAATTCCAGCTCATCCTCTGAAATCATCACTGAGATTATTGCTCCTGTTAATGTCATTAAGAAGCGTTTATTACGATATGGATTGATCACATCTGAAGGACACTCCTGTGTGAATCCTAAACTTATTTTACAAGATAAGGATCAGATTATCGACTGGTTTTCAGGTATCGTTTACCGTTGGAATAGGTGGTATGGTGATTGTGAGAATTTTGCTGATATAGAGCTCATAATTAAGAATCAAGTTTGGAAATCTTGCATTCGTACTTTAGCTGCAAAGTATAGAATTCATGAAACTGAAGTGGAGATACGGTTTGATTTAGAGCTGAGAAGTATCTTTTCTATCCGAGATATAGAGCAAGAGGTGGAAAATGAGGCATCAAACTTTCTAGCTTTTGAAAATGATGAAGCATTAATGTATGGAATTTCTTACAGTGGCATGTGTTTACTATCGCTAGCGAGAATGGTGAGTCCGTCACGACCTTGCAATTGTTTTGTTATGGGGTGCTTAGCAGCTGCACCAAGTGTTTATACACTTCATGTGATGGAAAGACAGAAGTTTCCTGTCTGGAAGACAGGCTTTTCAGCTTGTATACATCCCAGTTTGAATGGAAGGCGAATTGGGTTGTGTAACCAGCATTTAAAGGATTTTTATGTTGGTCGTGTATCACTTCAGTCTGTTGATTTCAATTCATGGAAATGAAGGCTTTTCATTAATTTGAAACATGAAAAAGCAGATAGATGCTCGTCTGTTCATGAATCATTGTTGAGAAGGCAGGGAAGCTGTTGTCAAGTCTTTGATGTGCCAGTTGCTAAAGAACTACATAGGTGTGCCAAATTTATTGTGCCTGTGCAGGAAATCTGATGTTTTCCACTATGTTATTGGGGCATTTTATGCTGAAAACATAGAAAGCCTTTTGCAAGTCCATCTTCAGGTTAGCGTTTATGTTTGTAAGCTTTAAAAGTTTGCATGTGTGTTAAACTTATTTAGAGTGTGATTTTGCATTAGTTGTCACTTGTATGATTGGTTAGTAATCCAATGGTCCTGTGTGATTAAATTTTGTGATATGACACCTGGGCATGGACTTGTTAAAATTTGAAAACATACTATGTTTTTTCACATCATTTTTTTGAGTATTTGCTTGCATCAATTAAACTGGCCAAGAGACTGGTTTACAGGGAACAATCTCATGTGCAGAAGGGCTATCCAGAAAGAGAGAGCAAAAATATGCCTACTCATTTGTTCATTCTCTCATCAGTAAATTAAGAAGATAAAACAGTATTATTATTGTTTTGTTTTGTTGCTGATCCACATATTCAATGACATCTATATTAGTTTACCCATAGTATTTTCTATGCCATCAATAACTTGCTTCTTCCTTTCGCTGCAAAATATTCCATAGAAACAACATTGGTAGGCATCAACCAAAACTTTTTCATCTTTGGAATGAATTTGCCATGTGGCTGTGCCACTTTTCCAATATCATTTAAGTTGACAGGTCTATATTTGCTTATTTTATCATGTCACTTGAGTCATTTTCTGTTTCATGTTGAATCCGCTATCTTCCTTTTTTTATTTTTTTATTTTGATGCTTTTACACATGGAATAACGACATTTTGTTTCAAAAATTTGCTAAGCTATCAATATTATGAGGGAAAGGAGGAAGTTCAGACTACTTAAGTTTCAAGGAGGGGTTTCTTTTGACAATTTAATATCAAAATCATGGAGTCAGAGTTATGTAGATTATGCTACTTCTGTTATGGATCATACAAGGTCTTCTCTGAGAAATGCGATTTCACAGATTTCTTCATTAGTTGCTGTTTTTTATGATGATCTAGTTATTGATGGCAGTATTTGCCTATATATCATGTTTTTACTTTATTTGAAGGGAAGGGTCAGTACTATTAACCAACTCCAACTTTCAAGTATCTTATTATTACCGATAACTGGCCTCTTTTGGAGTTAATTCAACTATGGGCAGACCAAGTATTTATTTGTTTCTTAATGATTTCAGATTTTTAGAGTTAGTTCCATAATCATGCAATTATGTGTGTAATTTGTTGAGAAATTTTAGAGTTCTTTTTGTCCATTATTTAGTGGTGCTAATTTTGTGCAACAAACACAAGACGTAATACCATATAAATGGATTCGTTTGTTGATCTTTTGAGTAAGAGAGCTGTACAAGTTTTTTTTTTTTTTTTCACTATTCACTCAAAAAAATGTTTCTTTTTTATCATTTTTTTTTTGCAACAGCCTCTATTTGGTTACTTCTCATGCTTTCTACTAAGTTTTTACGAATATTTTCTATTTGATACTTTTTTTTTTTGGCCATTAGCTCTTAAAGCGTTCTATTTGTAACTGATAACTGGCCTCTGCTATTGGAAGTGTCATGATATCTTTGAAAAATTGAACTTTAGGTCCCCAAACCTATTAACAGGCCTGGAAATTGTAGATATCCTTGCAAGAAAGATGGTGGTATTTTTTTCTTTGACTAGTGCTACCTTTTGAATTCACCACTGTTTTCTAAATTTTGTGAATGTAAATTTTTAAGTTAAAGTTTACAAACATTAAGGTCTTCTATTGGCCACGGATAGTATTAGTGTATTACTCTTTGTTCGTAGATGTGACAAATAAAATATTAGCTCAGAATTAAGTTTGAATCTTCCTCTTGCTTCTTTGCTGAATCCAGAACGAGTTCTTTCTATCCAACGAAAACAAAGTAACAAATATTAAATAGGAATAACTTGCTTTTCTCTTATTTTCTGTTGAAATAATTATTGTAACTATGCTTTAGATTAGGAAATTACACTATATTAGGAAATCAGTCTGTAATGAGGAAGATTATTTTATGCCTAAATAGTGTCTGTAAGTATATTTTTTTCTTTAGTTTTTCTTGTAGTCAGTATTTAATCCCCAACGGCTTGAGGGAATAATCAAGCTAATTTTCTCAAACATTTCTTCTCTATTTTTCTGATTCT
Source organism: Hevea brasiliensis (assembly GCF_030052815.1). Lineage (NCBI taxonomy): Eukaryota > Viridiplantae > Streptophyta > Magnoliopsida > Malpighiales > Euphorbiaceae > Hevea > Hevea brasiliensis. Next base: position 98,320,081 of record NC_079495.1, on the reverse strand, counting down.
TCATGGTATCAGAGCTTATGGTTCAAGTCTCAACTCTTATTTTCCTCCTTTCCTCCTTCTGCTTCCCGAGAAACCCAACCTCATTTCTTCCTTCTGTCTCTCGAGAATCAACAGGAGAGTGAAGGGTGTGTGTGAAGCTACTCTAGCCACCCTTTCTCGCTAGAATTCAGATCAGCATTCTTGCCGGAGTCTGCAGCTGCCTCCAGCCATCTGCCTTCTCTTGGGTTCCTAGGGATCTCAACCCTATCTTAGGTCTTTGTTTCTCACGGCCACTTCTTCAATAATGTCTGAAAAAGGAGCCACTTCAACCTCAATTATTGAGAAACCTCTCATTTCTTTGATCTCCTCTCCCACAATTACTGCTATAAAGCTACAAGGCAGTAGTAATTATGTATCTTGGGCAACTTCTATGGAATTATGGTTTATGAGACAAGGATACAACAACATTGTCCAACAATTTGGGCATGGTTTACAGCATCCCAAACTGTTGGTCAAAGTGGGACTGATCATTCAATATTTTATAGATGTGATCCTCATGCAAATGTATTTATTTGATAGTTTATTTTGATGACATTGTCATAAAAGGTGATAATCTTGATGGTATTTCTTAACTCAAGCAACATCTCACCAATCATTTCCAGACCGAGGACTTGGAAAAAATGAAATATTTTTTGGGCATTGTGGTAGCACAATCTAGTACTAGTTTTGCCATTTCACAGATTGGGTTGAGGGGGAGTTACTAAAGAACCTGGTCAGTATCGAAGACTTGTTGGCAAGCTCAACTACCTCACAATCACATGTCCAGACATCTCATTTGCTGTAAATGGGGTTAGTCAATTTCTTCAAGCTTTTTGCGATAGTCATTGAAATGCAGTAATCCATGTTCTTAGGTATATTGAAGGGGCTCTGGGATAAGATCTGTTGTATAAAGACATAGGGCATACAAAGATTGTTGGATACTTCAATGCATATTGGGCAATATCTGTCTCAGACAAATTATCTACTTCAGGGTATTGTATCCTTATTTGGGAAAGTCTAATATCCTAGAAAAGTAAAAAGAAAGATGTAGTAGTTAGATCAAGTGCAGAAGCAGAGTATCGAGCTATAGCCTTAGCCACTTATGAGCTTATTTGGTTAAATCAGCTTCTTTAGGAATTAAAATGTGGAGGTGACAAAGAAATGAAGTTGATTTGCAACAATTAAGAAACGTTGCATATTACTTGAAATCCCATGTTTCATGAAAGAATGAAACAAATAAAGATAAACTGTCACTTTGTCACGTGGAAGATTGAGTCGAAATGTATTGCTACTAGTTTTATCTCTTCAAATGATCAGTTAGCAAAAATTCTTACCAAATTTCTCAAAGAATCTAGGATTGATTACATTTGTAATAAGCTGTGAGCATAATGTCTTTGCTTCAGCTTGAGGGAGAGTATTGAAATAATCAATGTAATTATGCCTTAGATTAGGAAATTACACTAAATTAGAAAATCACCCTATAATTAGGAAGATTTATTTTATGCCTCAATAGTGCCTGTAAATGTTTTCCTATTTAGTTTTTCTGTACTTGGTATTTAATCCCCGAAGGCTTAAGGAATAATCAAGCTAATTTTCAACATTTTTTTTCTCTATTTTTCTAATTCTTCACTTTCAATAATGTATTTCTTCAAAAACTATCAAAGAGGCATTTATCTTCACAAACAAAATTATTGTCTTTGCTTTTACAGTTCAATCAAGCCAAGTACTTCTCCAATTTCTCCACTTCCTCCTGGCTCCCAATGTATAGTGGAACACGCTGATGTATCTGGTTAAAAAAAATCCCAGTTATTAACTTAGAAATGAGGAATGGGAAGTACATGAACTAAAATATACATTTAATTGTGCTCACCTCAACTGGTTGAATATCAAGTACTCTTTGATGGCCATCTGATCCCTTGCCACCGGCTTGTTCCACTATAAAGCTCATGGGTGCACACTCAAACAAGAGCCTCAGCTTCCCATTCTTGCTCTTCTTGTCTCTAGGATACCCATAAATGCCACCATATAGCAGTGTCCGGTGGAAGTCGCCAACCAAACTACCAATGTATCGAGCAGAGTAGGGCTTGCCGCTAGGACCAGGGTCTTTAAGGTCATCAATGTACTTCTTCAACTTATCATCCCACAACTGATAGTTTCCTTCATTAAATGCATATATTTTTCCAGCCTTTGGTATCTGGATGTTTTCTTGAGTTAAAACAAATTCCCCATACATTGGATCCAAGGTGAAGGCAAACACACCTGTTCCAATGGTGATGACAAAAATCACTGAGCTTGAATACATGCAGTAGCCTGCAGCAAGAAGGTTACTTCCTGGCTGGCACACATTCACAATACATCTCTGTTCTGCATTGTCAAGCTGCAATTTACCAAATTATCAAACAGTGGACATTAGCTATGGTCTTATGATCTTCTCTTCTTTTTGTTTGATAACAATCACGATGAAATGCAATAACTGCCCATGGATTTTCTCTTACAGTGTTATCGTCACCATTATCAGCTAGGCACTCATCATTTGGACTATATATTCCAAAGATGGATCCAGTGGACACTGCAGCATCAATGTTGGATGATCCATCAAGAGGATCAAAAACCACTATATAGTTTCCAGGGTAACTTTCTTCCACTGCCACCGGTACGTCCTCTTCTTCTGATGCTATGATCCCTGTCCGCCCACTTGATCTCAAGCAGCTAGAGAACACCTGTAAGTGCAAAATAACCAATCTCAATAATTGTGCCTGATGATTCAAACACAAAAGATGTTGCTATTCAAGAATGAGTTATGAGATGGTAGGAAGCTTAAGACTGTCATCCTACTGTGCATAGTGGAGTGGACTATTATTTTTGAGATACAAATGAGGAATTAATAATACTGAATTGATTTTTGAGATTTAAATTGCTCAAAGAGCACAATGATATCTTAGCATATTTACAGTTTTACAAACAAAGAATTCCAATTTGCAGCTAATATGTTGCTAGCATTCACACTTCATTTATAATAAAAGATACTGAAAATCCAGATAATTTTTTAGACTATCTTCATAACTTAATATATTAAAATTTGTATGCACGCGTTGTTTATGAAAGTAAAGTAATTTTCTATTTGCAGACCTCATTAGAGACCGCATCAAGCTTCTTTTGTTCCTCTCCTTGAACATTAACAGCACCCTGAACTCCAGTTAAGTTAGAAATGCTTGCTCTCTGCACCAAAGAAGCAATCTGCTTACATGCTATTGAAATGCTAGAAAGCACAATAATAAGTTCAGTATCAATGACACCTGCTTGTTCCTGCTTCAATAGCCAACCTGTGAGCGTTTGAATCTCCAACTTATTTTTCCTTTTTGTCTCTGCGTCTGAGGCTGTGCTTACAGCCGCGCAATTAATTCCACCAGCACCAGCACCAGCACCAGCACCAGCATGTTTCTTCTTACTGCTATTGTTAATGGGGAATGAAACTAGAGTTTTGGTGTCAAGCACGCACAATTGGAGAGGAGAGAGGCGGGAAAGAGATTGTGAAATGGAGAAGAGGTGAGAAGATGGTGTTGTCATAGCAGCCATTACTTGAGCTTGTTATGATTCATCTGCTATCTTCAGCCTTCCTTCTTGTTTTTGATCTTTTTTTTTTTTGTTATTCAGCTTAATTTGTTTGAGCAGTGTCCATGCTTGGATTGTTGTAGGCATTGTGACTTGTGAGGTGGTGGGCAACGATTTTCGTTGCCTCAGGGACCTACTTATTATCGTCTCTGTAGCATCTTTTCTGTGATCATGATTCGTTCAAGGGTCCAAGTGGCCAAGCATACAATCCAAGTGGCAATTGCTTGGGTGAGCCTATAATATTATACCCTTTTGGCCCAATGGCTTTTTCGCGAGCCATGGTGCACATCACAGTTGAGCCAGCCCAAGTTCTCTTGTTAGGCCTGAGACTATCAGTTGCTCTTCTCAGACGTGAATTTTATGAACTCAAAATTAATAAAATAGAATCTTAATTTTTATAATGTCATGTTATACACAATTTTTCATAAATTAAATTAATAATCTAAGTAATTAAAAGTAATTAAGTATTAAAAACTTACTAAAAAAATGTAACTACAACCTCCTAATAAAGGGTAACAAAATGAATAATCTTTTTGGGAAATGTTGGGTAGGGTTGAGTTAAGGAACTACAATTTCTAAAAAATTGTGTTTGAAGTTCATGTTTATTTTTAGGGTAAATTATAATTTAGTTTTATGGTATGATAAAACTTATAGTTTAGTGTTATTTATTTATTTATTTTTTAATGAAAAATAGGTTAGTATCTAAATTATTTTCATCAAAATAATTTTTTGCTAAAATTTACTGTTGATGAATCGAAAATTGTAATAATTTAAGGCTTCGTTTATTTTATAAAAAATATTTTATTAAAAAATATTTTTTTATACTTTCTAGTATTTAGAGCCTTTGGAAAAATAGGTCAATATTTATTAATTAAAGGAAAAATTAAGCCATGTTCAAGAAAAATAATTTTTATTTTTTAAAAGAGTAAGTTATCTTCCTTGTTATAAATTTTAATAATTTTATTAAAATGTGAAAATAATTATACATAAATAAAATAAACGCTTATAATTAATTTAACATTACAATTAATAACAAAAATATTTTTATAGAAAATATGGAAAATATTTTTCATAAACAAATTACTTTCCGTAAAATAAATAGAGTCTAATTCTTTAAATTTTAGTTGACTACTTTAATTATAGTATTGTCATATTTTAAAAACTAAAACATAAAATATCCATATTTTTAATGGAGTGTGAGATCAAAGGAAATTTATACTTCCTTATGAGCACACTTTTTTTTCCTTCTAATTTAATATTGAGGAATACGTAAGTTGAGGGTCAAGTACAACTTCTTTAGAAAGGCAGGAATAATTTTCTTAAATTAACTTCAAAATATTTTCCAAGGAATATATATATATATATATAGTGATGCAATTGAAATCTTTAAAGATAAAACTTTGTTGAAAATAATGTCTGAGGTTTTATTAAACACAACAAAACATTTTTAATGACATTATTACTTAGTGGTGTACACGTTAATGTTTGTTGAAAAAGATTGGTTCAAAGTTTTAGAACCTTCGTAGTCTTTTGACATTAAATTAAACCGGTAATTGGAATGGTCAAATTGCGTAGGAGAAACTCTAAAGTCATTCGCACAAGACTGGAAATTTCTTGTTCTTAATTAATTGCAGCCTTTAAGGCTTCTTCTTCTAAAGTCATTCGCACAAGACTGGAAATTTCTTGTTCTTAATTAATTGCAGCCTTTAAGGCTTCTTCTTTCTTCCATTAAATGAAAGACTTTGCTGACTTTTCTTAAAACAACAAGGCTGTCACCGTTGTGTTTAACTATTTGTCCAACCAATCACCAAAAAAAAAAAAAAAAAAAAAAATTCATCACCATTTTTTATGCAGTAAAAAATGGTATAACAAAGGGTATCTTTTCAATTCAAAGCTATGAGTTAATCAATCAATCTATTCAAGTAACAGATAAGTAAACCATGACATCATTCAACCATGTTCACAAATAAATTTTTCAACACACAAATTTCATTTAATTAATATAAAATGTTAACATTTAAAGAGTAAGAAAAGAAAATTCAAATATATTGAGTTATTTATAATAATTCATCACATACAAGACTTAATTTACTATTTAAAAATTCATTTAATTTTTTTCCCATTAAGCAACTATTTTTTCATGAGTGAAAATTAAGCTAATTACCGCTACAAACTTATCAATTATATAAGTTGCTAACTCTCAACTATGTATTATCTCAAAATCTTTTCTGGGGGTTTGATCACCTTTATAAAAATAATATATAATTTTTATTCTGTGTTTTGAGTGTCTGTCATCTTGGAATCTATTGGCCTCTTGAAAAAAAAAAAAAAAAAAAAAAAAACTTGGAATCTATTGGAGCCTACTGGAATAAGAGCTTACCACCTTGAAAAATTTTATGATGACTCCGTGATTTTATATAAGACAAACACATGGAGTGATAAGTCACTAAATTATTAATATATAGAGAAAAAAGTTTAATTAAAAATAAAACTAGTATTTATAGGATACATTATTATTCATATACAGGCTTCATTTCTTTAGAGGAAAATAATTTATAAATGAAAAATATTTTTTGTATAAAATATTTTTTTAAAATTATTTTTCATGAGAATATTTTTTATTTTTTAATTGTTATTAATATTAAATTAATGATATATATTTATATATATTTGCATGTATAAGTGTTTTGTATTTTAATAAGATTATTAATATTTAAAAAATAAAAAATAATTTTTTCTTTTAAAAAGCAGAAATTATTCTCCTTAAAAGATATTTAATTTTTTTTTAATTATGAAAATTTTTCCGTTAATATATATTTTTAAATGTTCAAAATGTTAAAATTTTTCATAAAATAAATATAACTTAATTTTAATTGGCATTCCATTCTATGAAGATGGATTACTGTAGCTCATACCATATTTATTTATATAAAGAAGAATTAAAGCATTGACATGGTGTGAAATAAGAGAATTCTTGGAGTCGTAGGGTTGGCAATTCCAAACAAATAGACATCCAAACACGCCTTGTGGTTGGAAAGTTTCAATCTGAAAGCACCAATCGAATTACACAAATTGACTAATTGAAAAAAAATAATAAAAAAGATTGGAAAATGGGGGCTTAAATGGGCTGCATCAAGAAGACCTGCCTAATAAACGCGTAGCCAAATATAGATCGATCTACGCGTTAATTTTCATTTACAAGCAAATATGACCTTAAAGCCATAGTTCTCATTCTATAAATAGAGGCCTTCCACACAGTTTCTCTTATATAAACAAACCACCCTCTATTCACTCTCTCTCACAAAACCCTTTTGGCTGTTTTGTCAGTTCTCAGCAAATCACTCTCAAGAAACCAACACAACTTTCCAATCCATGGCTCTTTTCAAATTTCCTTTGCTTCTCTTTCTCTCCTCTTTCTTTCTCCACGCAGCACTAGGTAATAATCATCAGCATGAACATAGCTCTTTCTTTTCTTTTTTTTTTTTCTGGTTTTTTCTTTGAATAATCTAGGTTAAAAAATGATGAAGCGGGTTGGTTGTGTTTTGATGTATAGGTGAGATTGTTTGCGAGAAATTGCCGAAGGATGTATGCGCATTTTCTATAGCATCATCTGGGAAGAGGTGCTTGCTGGAGACTTATGCGAGGAGAGATGGGAAGGTGGAGTACCAGTGCAGGACATCAGAGGTTATTGTTGAGCGAATGGCAGATTATATAGAGACAGATGAGTGTGTAAGAGATTGTGGGGTAGACAGAAACTCTGTTGGTATTTCTTCTGATGCACTTCTTGAGCCTCATTTTACTGCCAAGCTTTGCTCTCCTTCTTGTTACCAGAAATGCCCCAACATCGTCGACCTTTACTTCAATTTGGCTGCTGGCGAAGGTAATTTACATCCATCTCACCACTTGTTCTTGTCTTTCATTTTAAATTATTTTTACTAATAATAATATTAATATTAATAGAAATAATGAAGTAGTCCAACAATATCTTTCTTTTCTTTTTTCCCTATTATTTTAATGGCAAAAATCTGTCCAACAATAATAATATAGAATTTTTCTTCTCACAATTTGTCTATTATAGTTTAAAATATAAGGTATCTCATGAAATTTATTTATTAAATAAATAAATTTTATATATTTATATTTTAAATTTAAAATAAATTGAGTCAAGTCTATAAAGTATTTTTATCATCATAATTACTTTCAAACTAGTTGTTTTATCCATGAATTACGCAGACTATTTATTGTTTTATTTTAATAATATAAAATAATATATTTTTTATTTTATATTTTCATAATTATATTATAAAATTACGTTAATAATAAAATTTTTAATTAGTTTTAATTTTATTTCAGGAAATGATAAATTTTTTAATACTTAAAATTATAAATTTAAGAATTTCAAAATTTTTAAATGTTATAAAAAAGAAATTTAGATTTTTTTATGAGATAAAATTGTAATAGTTGAAATTTGAAAAATTTTAAAAAATTGGTATTTAACATAATAAGTTAATTTTTTATATAAAAAATACAAAAATAAAAATAACAAAGAGGTTGTGTTGCACAGCAATTTTTAAGTAGTTTTAGTAATTCAGGTGACACACTCTTTTAAATCAATTTTGAAGTTTTAGCTTTAATATTGATATATTAATTATAAAATTATGTTAATGATAGAATTTTAAATTAATTATAATTTTATTTAAGTGATAATAAATTTTTAATACTTGAAATTATAAACTTAAAAATTTTAAAATTTTTTTAAAACGTTAATAAAAAATTGATATTTAATATGATAAATTAATTATTTATATAAAAATATAAAAATAAAAATAATAAGAGATTGTGCCATATGACACTTTTTTTATGCATTTTTAGTGGCTTAATTGACACATTATTATAAATCAATTTTGAAATTTTAACTTTAATATATATATATATATATATACATTATTATAAATCAATTTTGAAATTTTAACTTTAATATATATATATATATATATATATATATATGCTTTTGCCATGTGGACCTTGTTTGTCTCATTTTAATAATTTTTTAATTGAGCTTTAACTTTCTCCTAATCACATCATGGTGCCTTGCTTGAACCGCTTTTACTTCACCACCAATCAAAGAATTTAGAATTGTCCTTTCTAGAAATGTTTGTTGAAGAATTAATTAATTAATTAATTAATATTCTAAGTCATGGAATTTGGGTATAAAGTTTGGGCACATTCTGCATGCAGGTGCATTTTTGCCAGACCTGTGTGATGCTGCAAGGACCAATCCCCGCCGTTCGATGATTCAGCTGATGAGCTCAGGTGCAACTCCTAGTCCTACTGCCAGCGACTCATCAACTTCTTTCATTGGCGCTCCTGCTTCTGCTCCTATGTAATTTCATCATAATATCATATAATTTTTTATTCCAAATTTATTAGTGTAAAGCCAATCAGTAATAAATTTGAGTTGAGAATTGGGATTGAGAGGCAATTTTGGATTTTCCATTTGCTGCTGTTGGGTTTGTTGAGGACTATATCATTCTTATTTTATATTAATATTAATACCAATATATTAATTTAAACTCTAATTTAGCACGACTCGATAAAATGACCATAATTTTATATGGTAATAAGATATAAAATCAGATATAAGATATATATTGAGATTTATTTATTAAATACATGAGTTTCATACGTTTGTGTCTTAAATCAATGATGAATCGAGTTTAGACAATAATTTTCCCTCTCGATCTTTATATATTAGGATGAGAATTTCGCAGATACATGGAGTTGTAATTGTTGGTCCTAAGTTATATAGAGGTTGCACATCAAACAATAATCCATTTCCATCTCTCAAAATTTTCAATGTTTGAACGAATTCCTTAATGGCAATAGTGTTACGTTAGGGGTGAGCACAGCCAATTTGGTTTCATTCAATTTTGAAAAACTGAAAAATTGAATAATTTGAAATTTTTAATAAATTGAATTGAATTAAACTAAATGAGAGAGCAAATCAAATCAAATCAAACAAAATAAATTAAAAATTTTATTTTATCAAATCAAAATAAATTAAAAAGAAAATTAAATTAAGTTGAACCAAATTAAATTACTTCAATTTGATTTGGTTTGACTTATTGATTTGGGCTCCATATTAAGTTTTTTCTTTTTAACTTTTTTTTGGACTCATTGTAAACTCAATTTCAGTTATATTTTTTGTTTTTAACTTTGGTACGAGAGCTAATAATAATTAATTAAAAAATAAATTATTTTATTTAGTTCGATTCTATTTTTGTTTTTAAGGAAACCAAATTGAATCTAATAGACTGAATTTCTGAATTTTTTAAATTTAAAACCAAATTCAATTAAATTATAAAAAAAAAGAAATTGAATTTTTAAATTAAACCAATTTAATAATATTTTTCTTTTGAGGAGCTTTTCCTGTCATGCATTTGCTTCGCATTAATTAGAGAATGTCCCAATGCGGAAGACATATCCAATCTCTTGCCCTCTACGACAACACTCGGAGATTCCAGACAGGGAAAGAAAAATATTTGATTGGTATATGGATAAATGACACGTGGACATAGTATAATTTATGGGAATAAGAAAATATGGGTGCATAGAGGTACAAGTATAAGTAAATTTGGGTATTTTGGTGAGGTATATAATTGAATACAACGTTTTCGGTTGCTAAAGGGTCAAGGGGATGCTTCAACTTGGCACTCTAATACTTAAGTTAGCTTTGGTTAAAATGGCAAAAGACAAAAGAATAAAGAGCGTACAAAAGGTTGGAGATGGATGTTTTAACTGAGCTAATAAATGCTTATATATACAATAAGAAATTAAATAGCAAGATAACATGTGAAGGTCTATGTCAAGTGAAATAGTCTCACTCAATTTTATTTCTGCTTGAGGTATGGACATGTCATACTAGGGACGTACCTGAAATGACAATGATGGTAGTCTAAATGTATAGGCATTTGAGGATAGGTGAAAGATGAAATCGACTTGTAAATAAAGGATAGCTAATTCAATTAGCGAGTAAGACAAGTGCTTGAATTGACAAGTGCTTGAGTTGTCTTAGGCAACATATGCTCTTGGCTTAGGCACTATTTTATTATATAGTGGCACTAGAGCATTTTATTGAGACTATAAATCCCGAGGTATTAAATATTTAAATAAATATAAATAGCTCATATTATATTTAAGGCATTACACTTCTATAGGATATTCAAGTGGTGAAGTATAATATGATTTGTAACACTTCTAATTTTTTAAAATTTATTATTTTTGGGTAATTATTGATATTTTACTCTCTGAGTCGAACGTTCACTCATGTTCAATATTTTTCCAGGATACAGAAGGATATTTTTGAGGTTAACCTGCTTTTCTCCCTCGTAGGTCGTTTATTAATGTTTGTATAAATCTGTTAACTCTTAGAATTTCCCCATGTGTTAGAAGTATTTATTTGATTTTGGTCTGCAATATAAATTGTCAGTTTAGACCTGTAAACTTATTATTTTATGCATGTGTGTTGGGCTGGATGAGGGAGCTGAGCTCCCATTTATTTTATGTTGTTATGAGTATGTGGAGGGTGAGCTGAGCTCACCAATTGATATATATTGTGTTTACAGGTTGGGTGAGTCAAAAATTCCCCGTTGAAAGGTTCATTTTATGGCCGGACTTTATTCGGTTGAATTCTTGAAATTGGGCCCAAATGGGCCTTAGAGTTGGGTTAAGGAATAGTTAGGCTTACTACGGGTCTCGAGGGCTTTAGGCTGGTCCAGATCCTAGTGCTGGTCCGGCCCATAGGTTGGGTCATGACAAATGTTGTATCAAAGCTTAGGCTCCAGATTCATAGGGAATAATTGTCCAAAGTGTTGGGAAGAGTCTACTAGGAGTCACATGTGGAAAATAGGGTCCACATTCGTCTTGCATTGTCATCTTTGCTTATAGTTTCTGCTTCATATAATTGTGTATAATATGAGTCTATAGAGCTGTGTAACATGCTGTTTTGAATGTTGTGGGCTAATGCTGTTGAATTTCAGGAAAATGCGTAGAAGCAGGAGAGCTGCCACTGCACCAGAACCAGATGTGCCTGACGAGGTGTCAGCACATGATGAGGCGTCTCCCCCGAGGAGGCGGGGTAGGAGGCCCAGAGCTGCTCAAGTAGAAGAGCAGCTGCCACCAGTTCAGGATCAGTCTTTTATGGCACAGGGTCCCATGGACCCAATGGCACCTACTCTAGCTGGGTTGCAGAGAACCATCGACATGATGGCACAGTATATGGCCCACCCTCTACAGCAGCAGCAGTCTACCCCACCAAGAGAGGAGCCTTACAAACAGATAATCAATTTCAAGAAGTTGGTGCCTGGTACTTATGATATGTCAGACGATGCATATCGGTTTTTGGATTCCTACAGACAGGCAGGAACAGAATTGCAGTTGACTGATAGAAGACTTATAGAGTGTATGCAGCATGTCATGGGACCTATGCCTAGATAATGGATGAATGACTACATATTACCTCAGATGGAGGGTTTTTCATGGACTCAGTCTGTGGAACTGTTTATCAACCGATTTGTACTAGAAAGTTTCAGAGATCAAAAGCAGTGGGCCTTTGAGGCCTTAAGATAGAATGGCAGGTCTGTAGATGAATATGGTTACAGAATTTCTGGAGTTGAGCAGGTATGCCCCTACAGCAGTAGCTACAGAAACTATGAAGGTGAAGAGGTTCCTAAAGGGGCTTGACAGGAGGTATGCAAACCTGGCCATGATGTCTGATCAGTCTTTTGATGTGGTGGTTGATCAAGCTAGACAGATTGAGATTAGCTATGCTGTGGATGACAGCGGAAGAGCAAAGAAAAATAGAGCGGAGGGTTCTTCAGGTGATCCCCACATGGGTGCTCCGGATAGTGGTGGCCAGAGTAATTACAGAGGAAGAAGTAGGAACAAGAAGAGTGGTTTTAGACACAAACCTCGAGGGTTTAGACCAGGGTATGGATCCAGCAGTGGTCACAGTTCGGGGTACAACAGCTCTGGGTCTGGTTCAGGATCCTCCTTGGCACCTTGCGCATAGTGTGGGAGAGGACATTCAGGACCTTGTATGATGGGTTCAGGAGTATGCTTCAGATGTGGCCAACAAGGTCACTTTGCTAGGGAATGCCTTGTGTTCAGTGAGCCACAGATGGGATCACAGGGTTCTATTGCAAATATTCCTCGTCAGTTGTACCCTAGTGTTCCAGCATGGCAGGCAGTCAGTTCAGTGGCCAACAGGGCCGAGGACAAGGGGGACGTGGATTTGGAGGCAGATCAGGAGGTAGAAGTCAGTATCAGGGTTCTGCCACCCAGGGTAGGGGTCAAGCTCGAGTTTTCACCCTGACCCACCAGGATGCTCAGGCTTTCAATGCAGTTGTGGCAGGTATTCTTCTAGTCTGTTCCTATGAGGCTCGTGTTTTGATAGATCCGGGTGCTATGCACTCATTTGTCTCCCCTGTGTTTGCCATGAGATTGGGTAGAAACCCTACAACTTTAGAATGTCCTTTGTTTGTAGCTACCCCGCTTAGTGACAACATAGATGTAGATATGGTTTTTCTGGGTAGCCTAGTAGTAGTAGATGGAAAGATCCTCCCAGCAGACTTGGTTCCTCTACCAGTACTGGATTTTGATGTAATTCTAGGAATGGATTGGTTGGCAACTCATTATGCCACTTTAGACTGCAGGAACAAAAAGGTGTATTTCCACATACCTGGTGTGGAAGAGTTTAGCTTTGATGGTGACTGGAGCGTGGCTCCATATAATTTGATGTCAGCAATTAGTGCTAGAAAAATATTGAGGCGTGGATGTCAAGGGTATTTGGCATTGGTGAGAAATACATCTGTAGAAGATGTCAACATGGAAAATGTTCTTGTTGTCAGAGAATTCATGGATGTCTTTCCTGAGGAGCTTCCAGGGTTGCCACCAGGAAGGAAAATAGAGTTCTACATTGATGTTGTTCCGGGTACAAAACCCATATCAATGCCGCCTTACAGGATGGCACCAGCAGAATTGAAAGAGCTAAAGGAGCAACTACAGGAGCTTTTGGACAAGGTTTTTATACGTCCGAGCACTTCACCCTGGGGCACTTCTGTTCTATTTGTGAGAAAGAAAGATGGGTCCTTGAGGTTGTGTATTGACTATAGACAGCTAAACAAGGTGACTGTGAAGAACAAGTATCCACTTCCTCGGATCGATGATCTGTTTGATCAGCTCCAAGGGTCTAGATTCTTTTCCAAGATAGACCTGCGATCAGGCTACCATCAGTTGAGAATCAGGAATGAGGATGTGTCCAAAACAGCATTCAGGATAAGATATGGTCATTATGAGTTCTTAGTGATGTCTTTTGGACTCACTAATGCACCAGTAGCCTTCATGGACTTGATGAACAGGGTGTTCAGGCCATTCTTGGACCGTTTTGTCATCGTATTCATAGATGACATTTTGGTATACTCTCGAATCGAGGAAGAACACGTGTGGCACTTGAGGATGGTATTGCAGACTTTGAGGGAGCACCAGCTGTATGCCAAGTTTTCAAAATGTGAATTTTGGCTAGAAAGCATCTCATTCTTGGGACACGTGGTTTCTAATGAAGGAATTCAAGTAGATCCCAAGAAAATTGAAGCTGTAACTGATTGGCTTAGGCCTACAATAGTCACTGAGGTGCAAAGTTTTCTGGGTCTAGCTGGTTACTATAGGCATTTTGTGCAGAATTTTTCCAGGATAGTGGCTCCCCTAACTAAGTTAACTCGGAAGAATGTTCCATTCATTTGGACAGATGACTGTGAGGAGAGTTTCCAGAAGCTTAAGGAGTGTCTAACCACTGCCTCGGTGTTGACACTACCGATGAGTGGTGAAGGATATACCGTGTATTATGACGCCTCCAGAGTTGGCTTAGAGTGTGTTTTGATGCAGAATGGAAAAGTAGTGGCTTATGCTTCAAGGCAGCTGAAGAGGCATGAGCAGAACTACCCCACCCATGATTTGGAAATGGCGGCTGTAGTCTTTGCACTAAAAATCTGGAGACACTACCTGTATGGTGAAGTGTGCGAGATATACATCGACCATAAGAGTTTGAAGTACATCTTCCAACAGAGGGATTTAAACTTGAGACAGAGGAGATGGATGGAGTTTCTGAAGGACTATGATTGCACCATCCAGTACCACCCTGGGAAGGCCAATGTAGTAGCAAATGCTTTGAGCAGAAAATCTTACGCGCTTTGGCACATTTCAGTAGAGAAGAGACCGTTGATTCAGGAAGTACATGAGTTGATGGATCAAGGTTTAATCCTAGATCTTTCAGATGAGGCGGTATTGTTGGCTCATTTTTCAGTGAGGCCAGACTTGTGATACAGTGTTAGAGTTTCCCAGCACAGAGACCAACAATTGATGAAGATCATAGAAAGAGTACAGCAGGGTGAGGGTGGTGAGTTTGGATTTGCCAATGACGGCACCCTTATGCAAGGTTCTAGGATATGTGTGCTCGATGTGGACAATCTCAGAAATGAAATCATGTGAGAGGCACACTATACACTGTACAGTGTCCACCCAGGTTCCACCAAGATGTACCATGATGTAAAAGATAGCTATTAGTGGAATGGCATGAAGAGAGACATAGCAGATTTTGTGTCCAAGTGCTTGACTTGTCAGAAGGTGAAGTTTGAACACCAGAGACCGTCAGGGAAGCTGCAAGAGCTCCCTATCCCAGAATGGAAGTGGGAAATGATTACTATGGATTTCGTGACTGGGTTGCCTTGTACCACGCGAGGATCTGATTCGACATGGGTAATTGTAGACCGCTTAACTAAATCAGCTCATTTCTTGCCTGTAAAGACTACATATTCTGTGGCATAGTATGCCCGACTCTACATTCGAGAAATAGTCAGATTGCATGGAGTTCCTGTTTCCATAATATCTGACAGAGGGCCTCAGTTCACTTCTCGATTTTGGAGGAAGTTGTAGGAGGCACTTGGCACACAGTTGAACTTTAGTATTGCTTTCCACCATTAGACAGACGGACAATCTGAAAGGACAATCCAAACACTGGAAGACATGCTTCGCATGAGTGTTTTGGATTTTGGAGGTCAATGGGATGATCAGCTAGCTTTGGTGGAGTTTGCCTACAACAACAGTTACCATTCCAACATAGGGATGGCACCCTATGAGGCACTATATGGAAAAAAGTGTAGGTCTCCTCTATGTTGGAACGAAATGGGAGAAGCGAAGGTGCATGATGTAGGCCTAGTGTAGTACACTTCAGAGATAGTTCCTTTAATCAGGGAACGATTGAAAACAGCTTTTAGTAGGCAGAAGAGTTATGCAGACCCTAGACGGAGGGATGTGGAGTTTGCAGTAGGCGACTATGTATTCCTGAAGGTTTCTCCAATGAAGGGAGTTATGAGATTTGGAAAGAAGGGCAAGTTGGCACCTCGGTATATTGGACCTTTTGAGGTTACTGATAGGGTTGGAGCAGTTGCCTATTGGTTGGAGCTACCACCCAATCTTTCTCATGTTAATCCTGTGTTTCACATCTCCATGCTCAGGAAATACATTCCTGATCCTTCTCATGTGCTACAGCCGGATGTAATAGAGCTAAAAGAAAACTTGACATTTGAGGAGCAACCTGTAGCTATAATGGACTGTCAAGTGAGGCAGCTAAGATCAAAACAAATCCTCATGGTTAAGGTTTTGTAGAGGAGCCAGTCAGTGGAAGAGTGCACTTGGGAGTCAGAACGGGACATGCGTAGCAAGTACCCTTATCTATTCAATATGTAATCCTGTACTTTATTCTGCCTTGTGTAAAAAATTCGAGGACGAATTTTCTGTAAGGGAGGAAGAATGTAACACCCCTAATTTTTTTAAATTTATTATTTTTGGGTGATTATTGATATTTTACTCTCTGAGTCGAACGCTCACTCCTGTTCAATATTTTTCTAGGCCACAGGAGGATATTTTTGAGGTTAACCTGCTTTTCTCCCTCGCAAGTTGTTTATTAATATTTATATAAACCTGTTAACTCTTAGAATTTCCATATGTGTTAGAAGTATTTATTTGATTTGGGTCTGTAATATAAATTATCAATTTGAACCTGTAAACTTATTATTTTATATATGTGTGTTGGGCTGGATGAAGGAGCTTATTTTATGTTGTTATGAGTATGTGGAGGGTGAGCTAAGCTCTCCAATTGATAGATATTGTGTTTACAGGTTGGGTGAGTCAAAAACTCCCCGTTGAAAGGTCCATTTTATAGCCGGACTCTGTCCGGTTGAATTCTTGAAATTGGGCCCAAATGGACTTTAGAGTTGGGTTAAGGAATAGTTAGGCTTACTACGGGCCTTGGGGGCTTTAGGCTGGCCTATGTCCTAGTGCCGGTTCGGCCCATAGGTTGGGTCATGACATGATTCCTTATAGGATATGTGACATCAATCTAAGTAGTTAGATAATTTATATTGTATCAATTGGTACTTGTATGCATAGAATTAGCCTTTGTATATGATGTATTCATCATCAATAGTCTAGCAGAGTTTTCACACTAATTATGGATTTAGGGATGGACTAAAAGCTAAAAAACTTAACCATAAAGAGGGTTTGCTCATTTTCACTGTAGTTTCTCTGATTTTGCTTTTCTTGAAACAAGAAACTGATTTTATTTTTTATTTTTTATTTTCTAAAAACAGTTTTCTATACGCAGAAGTTTTTAATTTTTAGTAAAATTCATTGCTTTTGCTTCATCTGCTATTTATAATAAAATATCGCAAAATATTTCAATTTTATTTTTCTTTCAATAATTTTTATCAAAAAATTAAAAAAAAAAAATCTCAAACACAACAAGAATCATTAACGTTGAATAAAGCGACTACATATTTATAATTCTCTATGTCAACGTTTGTATTCAATTGTTTAAAAAAAATTTAAAAAAAATCACAAAAAATAAAGAAAAAAATTAAAAATTTTCAGAAAATAAAGAATTTTTTTATACAAAATGAAAAGGGAAAACCATATGAGTAATGAATTTCAATTTAATGAGTAATGGGTGTAATTTTTTTTTTTTGCGAGAATTTTGATAGGACAAACACAGAAATCAAGTTGAATAAAAAGCCATCGACATGCAGATGGGTTTGTTGTATCTCGAGGAAGAGTTTTTAGTAAGCGAAGGAAGAAGAAAAATCGTGAACAAGAAGAAAGGAAGAAGAGAAATTCGTGACTAAATTTAGTTGATCGTAAATTTAAAAAATAAATATATAAAATTTATATATTTAATAAATATATTTTATTATATATTTTATATTTTAAGTATAATGAATCAAATTTAAATAAGAAAAATTCGTATTAAAATATAAAAATATAAATAAAAGACCCACTCCACAAAACTTTTTGCCAAAAGTCGAAAATCAGAAAACGTAAACGTAATGAACTTTTATTCGTCAAAAATTCGTTGTTGAAGCCTCAGTAATGCAAAAAAGATCACCCGCAATCATTTTTTTTTTATCATTGATTTTTTTTACGGTGGAATAATAAAAAAGTACTTTTTAAATATAATTTAAAGAATACTTTAAAAAATTATTTAATTATTTTAAATTTTTATAATTAAAATATATTGAAATTAAATTAATATCTAATAAATTTTATATATGAATGCTGATTACAACATAAAGATTTTAAAGCTTATTTATAAGCAAAAGTTTATAAGTACTAATTTAGGATCCTAATACAACAAGAGTTATTTATATTAGGAATAATATTGAGTGTAAACCCAGTATAGGGCTTGGCCCAACATCATAATTATATGGGTGGGATGCGAAGAGTAGAGTGCGTTAATAAATTAAATACAATTATTATAAATTATTTCTCAGCATTAAAAGAATAATTCTAAACTTTTATCATAAAAGTGTTTAAATAAATTCAAGTTGCAATATATTTGATAAAAATGGAGAATTAAAATAACAGTAAACAGTAATTCAAGTTGAAATTTTAAAATATAAGATTTATAAATTATAATAGTAATTTAACATTACTTTAATATTATTTTAATTAATTTACAAGTTCATAATAATATATCATTATTATTTTTATTAAGGTTTTAGTTAAGTTTAATTTTTAAATGTGATAAATTAGATTTAGACTTAGTTAAAGAGAATTTTAGACTTAGTTTGAAAATTTTGAAATTTGAAGGATCTAAATGTAATTTTCAAAAAAAAAAGTTGCTGCAGAATGCAGCACCTGGTGCTGCACCCCCCTCTTCCCAATCCCCCCCCCCCCCAACAAATCTCTATTTTTCTTTTCCTTTATTTTTCTTTTTTGTTCTTTTTCTTTTCTCTTCTCTTTCTTTTTCTCTTCTCCAATGAAGACCAGTGCCGGCCAAGGACTCCAGCTGAGGGGCTGACCATCGGCGACCTCTAGCCGACATCCGGCGAGCTTCTAGCAGCGGCGGCAAGGTAGGAGAGAGAAAAAATGGGTCCATAAATTTGAATGCTCATATCTAGTGATCCTGAGGTACGATCGAAGTGATTCCAGCGGCTATGGACTCCTGGTAGAGAGCTCTTTCAGATGAGACTAATCTCGTCGGATTTGGTGGCCGTTTTTGATGCCCGCGAGAAGAGAGAAAATCAGTGTTTGTAACTTTCCGGTGAGATTCCCGATGATCAGACCGTCGGATCGGCAATTCGAGATCACTGTTGAACTCAGCGTGTCGAAACTTTTGAGATGAGACTGGCCCTGCTTCGATTGGACAACGTTTGAAAAAGGCGATTATCGGACGGTCTAGATCGCTTAGTGAGATTTTTGGACTTTTTTAATTCTCAAAAATAAAAAATAATTTATGATAATTATTTTTAATTTTTGGGTTTCATTTAGGTGTAATTAGATCAATGATAGCTTATCGGTGCCCGATCGAGTTTTCGGTTAGATTTGGCTACCCGACGACCCTTCTCAGAACATAGTCAATATTATGGTCAATCCTAGTATTTTCAGACATTTCGGACGCATTCCAGGTGTCAGATTTGACATAGATAAACCCAAACTCTAAGTTGTTCATTTTGCCTAATATTGAGTTTAGAATAAAATTCATAAAATAATCGTGGGTAGTCAAAAAATTATGATTCCTTTTACAATAACTTTATAATATTGTTAAGGACCGCAAGGACATAATTTAGAATTTATAGAGCTAGTTTGGATATTTTTGCAAAATGTTAGTTTTAAGAATTATAGCTAAATTATCTGAATACTTGAGTTTAGTCTAGTTTGGAGGGCACAGGAGAGGTCATGTAATGTTGATAATGTATGAGCTTGAGGCTTGTGATATTAGAAGTGTTATTTGAACTACTTTGCAGGTTGGCTAGGTCCTAGGTACAGGAGAAACTCTGCTAAATTTTTGACATAAATTAGGATGTCTTTGCCTCTTTAAGTTCTTAATTTGAATTTATACTAATAAATTTACAATGTAATTGTTTAGGTGATCAGGGCCAGCCATCTTCCTCTACTCAGCCGTCACAGTGATTCCCGATGTATTGTGAGTAGATATTGATTTTATTTATAATTTCAATATTATTATACATACAAGGTATGCTCATGCATTCACTTATAATTAGATGTATATGGCTATTATAGACACGCTTTGTATTGCATTATTATTAGATGAAATTAACGTGAGTGTCGCTTTAGGGTAATTTGGAGCTATGTGCGTGTGTCGGTGTGCGTGAGGTGTGGTACTGGATATAGGTAAGACGGGCAGATCGGCTTAAGCTAGTCTTGCTTGGGGCCCGATCCTTTTTGTGATAAGTAGGGGGGAGTATGGCTTTGAGTTAATCTCGCTGACCCTTGTATTTAGATTATTAAGAGAAAATTTGGCTCGAGTTTATCTCGCTAGTAGGTATTGGATTAAGAAAGCTGTATAGGGGATCGACTCTCATATATATATTTGATTGATATGACACATAGGTGTATGAATACTTCAAAATTATTTTTTATGCGAATATTATTTGAACTTGGTTGAATGTGTTGGTATATGCTACTTTTCATCTTAGTAATGCATTAGCCTAGATAGTTATGGAAATTATATTTAAAATAGATATCTTACTCTATGAGTCAAATGCTCACTTTATTCACCCAATTTTTTCAGGTTATAAGAGGATCTCCTTCTTGTGATTAATTTGTTTTCTTCCTCGTAGATCTCTTAGCAGCAATATCAATATTTCACAATATTAATTAAAAATCTAGGACTCCGCTGAAGGAACGGAAGCGTGAAAAACACAAGTTTATACCATTGAATTCAAAAATTTTCACCTAGGGTCACATGCATCATGCAAGATTTATTTTTTATCTATTTGATTTCAATGATAAACAACATATTAAAACTCTTTTAATATGTTTTTGGATCTGTATTTGCCATTTAAGATTTTAAAATTAATCAGATTAATTTTAGAATCCTAGATTAAATCAAGAACGATTACACTAACCTCTTGATGCACTGCAGCGTGTCTGCACCTTTGAGATTCGTCTTCAGGACACCAGATGTTGTCCCTCTAGCTTGTCCACACCAAGAACACCTATGGCAGCCCTTGAATAGCTTCTAAAGCTTTTTCTATTAATTAGAAAATCAAGTTCTGCCTTTTAAGAGATTAAAGATGTAAACAGGACACTAGAAACAATTTCTAGTGTTCTTAATTCAAGAGATTGATGGCTAATCTCTTTGAATTGATAAGAGATGAAGAAGAAGAGATGAAAACCCTCAAAGTGGCGTGACAAAGGTGTGTGGCTGCTGTTTATGTTTTATTTTTCTCATAACAACACTTATATAGCTAGGTTAACACATTAAACCCTTGCCACATGTCACCCTTTGATTAGCTCTAGGTTTAAGTGACCCAATCACATTGTGCCAAGTGTCAAACCTATATTTAATCTTGATTTTAATCATCTTACATGATTAAAAAACATTTGGCAAGCTTATGTGTAATCCCATGTGTCACCATCTCATGGTGCCACGTGTCACACTGCAAAATGACCAAAATGCCCCTGTGTCTTAATTTCGAGTTCTCAACTCAAAATAATTATTTTTCTTCTTCTAATTAATTTATATCAAATATAAATTAATTAATTAATCTCTATTAATTAATTTCTCATTAATTAAATTCATATTTAAACACTTTAAATATAAATTTAACTTATATTATACATCTAATAATCTAGATTTGGTTTCAAGTCATGCTAGGGACTTTGCAATCTAATTGCAAACCAAACCTATTTAATTAATCAATTAAACTCTTTAATTAATTAATTAAATCATATTTAATTAGGTGATAACTTGTGTATGTGTGTGACTTACTAGGCTCATCACTAATTGGCAATGAGACATGATATCAACTCTTAATATCATCAGAACTCTTTCTTACCATAAATGATTTCTCTAAATCATTTTATGAACCTCATAGACCATGGTTAACACCTAGCATAGCATGCCATGGCCACCCAATTAGTAATAAGGTTTACTTTAAATGAACCTATAATCATATGTTACCATGCACTAGAATCTCTACATTTACAAAATCCCAACTCAAGCTTGGAGTCATGGTTTATGTCAAACTCCATTTGCTATGAATGTTATGTTCTCTTTTAATTCCAGTTCTTGATTAAAAGATTTTCTCATCGAAACTCTTTTAGAATAAATCTATCTGTCCTGGCCAGGAACTTGAAACATCAAGAACAATTAAATGAACATAGGATTTTATCTCTATTTACTTAGAGGAACAGATTCCATCTTGATCAACACCTACCTCCATATATAACTAGTAGGAGCCAACACATGCCCATATACCCATACACAGTACAAGTATGAAAGCAGTATCAAACTCAAACTACCTATATACAAGATAAGCTGCTATCTCAGGTCTAAAGATTATATGCACTGATATGATTTATGACAAAACATTGACAAGAATAAACTCCATGTGCTTGTCATAAGTGTCACTGGTTCGGCCTACTTATCATTTATAAGTGCCTATCATGTTTGTTATATGGCATGAGACTCACCATTCCATCTTATTTATATCTCATATAAATAACTTGGGAACAAACATGAATACAATCTTTCTGGATAAGTCATGTCCTTATTATGAAGTATCCTCGATTGTGAACCTATTTATGATACTTCGTGCTAAAAATATTGTCACTCATATTCTTAACAACTTAAGAATAATATTTCTAACAAAATATCAATGGACCTTTTCTATTACACATAAATATATTATGTAAACGGAAAAGTGGAAATGCCTTTTATTAATAAAAATATGTACAAGATACATACTAAATGATATGCTCTAGGGCATACTACTAACATCCGCATGTTCTATAAATATTCTAGTTGGCTTGGGACTATAATAGTTTATTTATTTTGAAACTGTAAACCTATTAATTATGCATGTGTGGATATCTAGGATGGGTATTTATCATGGATGAGGGAGCTGAGCTCCCATTTGATTAAATTGCTATGTTGATGATGTAAGGGTGAGCTGAGCTCCCCAAATTGATATATATTTTGTGATTACAAGTCGAATGAGCTAAAAACTCCCCGTTGGATAGTCTAATTTATGATTAGACTCTGTCTATTTGTCTTCTTGAAATTGGACTACAGTAATGGGCCTTAGGTTTGGGCTTGGAATAGTTAAGCTTACTACGAGCTTTGGGGACCTTATGCTGACCTAAGTCCTAATGCTGGTCCGACCCATAATTTGAGTTTTGTAGTGAAATTGCATGGGATTTCAAGCTAGAAGAGAAGAGAAATGGAGGAGCTTCATAACCATGATGGTTCGGCCAAGATGGGTAAGGGAAGAAGATGAGTTCAAATTTTGTTTTATTTAATTTCTTTTATCCTTTTTATAAGTGTTTGTCTCATTTTAATTAGTTAAAGAGTTTAATTAAATCGTCATGACATCATTCATATGTCATAATTAGAGTTTAATTTTATTTCTTTTTATTTTATTTTCTTCTTTTTTCTACTCATTTCCATTTGAATTTTTATCAATATTTTTTCATAATTTATTACATTAATCTCACTTAATTAAATTGACATTTTGGTAAAAAATCAATTCTGAGAGTGAAATGATTAAATTGCCCTTCATTGAATTCTTGACATCACAATTGCCTTTACCAATTAGCATTAAAATTTCTTGCATTTCTTTGATATTTCATTGTCATCTAAATCTCATAAATCCTTTAATTTATTTATCTTACAAGGTTCCCCACGAGTTTGGGATTGGTAACTGTATTCATAGTCACTTCCCATTAGGGTTACCCATCGTTGGAGCCTCGGCTCCTTTAACCTATTTACATTTTTGATTTCTCCTAACTTTTACTTAACCTTTATTTAGTTTATTTATGACTCCTCACTCTAGTTTAAGTATAGTTTCAGACATTTTGGCTGTCTGAACAGACATTAGTCATCAGAACAGTAGAATGTACAAACTACCTAAAGTGAGGGCGTTACACCCTCTTTGAGGTATTAGAGGATAGTTTATAGTTAAGCAGAGGAAAGGACAATGATTGCAAGTCAGCAAAAATAAGTCATACAATATCAGTAGATAAAAGGAAATATAGAAATAAAAATTTGGATAGTTGGTTTCAGATGTAACAGAAGAGAAATTTGAATGGTAGTGGAAGTGCTAATCAGAGTGGTCGAAAGACCAATTCTGAGTAGTACAAAGGTGAAGATGACCTGGCAGAGACACTGAAAAGTATAGTTATTTAGCATAGCTGTCAGGTCAAGAAAAAAAATAGAGCTCAAGAATAAAGTAATCGAGGTTCTATTTTAGGTAAGATAAAAGAGATGAATTAAAGAGCAAACCGTATAGCCAAGAATAGGACAAGTTTAGGAAGATCAAAGTGAGATATAAAGTATATAAAGTGCCATCTTGGGCAAGGTAAATAGGATGAACTGAAAAGCAATATTAGAAAGCCCAAAATGAGATTACATGAGTGAGGATAGTTGTCAAGATATAGGATCTAAAAGTGTAGGACTTAGAGTAGGTCATAGTTCTGGTAGTGTCAAAAGGCAAAACATGGAGTTCAGAGTAGCAGAATATGGATCAAACTCTGTCTATTAAGATGGAGTAGGTAGTACTGGGATAAGATCCATTTAAACTTATAACAATTTAAGGAAAGTTAGTTGAGGAATGCAACCAGAGCAAGCAAAGGTTATAGGATGTGCAATAGTGTCTTGAACTGTTTTACTAAGCAAAAGAGTGAATTAATAAGTAGTAAGTTAAATAAAAGTAAACCTAATGGTTCAAATAGGCATAACGAACAAAAATGATGGTGGAAAATGGCACATAGGCTTAGGTCCTGAGTAGAGATGGTGAGATAGCAGTTATGTGATCTACGATTAAGGGTTAGGTAAGCATTTTTAGTATGACCAATAGAGTCACTTTATAAGAAAACATGAATGAAAATAAGTGATAGAACAACAGTAGGAGATAAAGCTGAAAGAGATATGTATGAGTGATAGTCACAAGTCACTGAAAAGTACAAGGATAAGAGATATGGCAGTAAGTATGATTGGAATCAATTCTAAAAGAGTTTGTTAGCGAGAAGTATCTTCTAGAATACAGTAAGATATAAGGATACAAAATAGCGAGGGTAGGCATAAAAGGTAAAAATAGAGTATAAGTAAAGATAGTAAATCTTAAGATGATATGTCAGGTAAATCGATGGTACAATAGAAGGATTGCAGTTGATATCTTATAAAAAGAGATGATGAAATTTCAAGATGAAGACCAAGAGACATGGATTGAACATTATTCTATAGACAACAGTGTGCTGATGATTGTAGGAAGAGATTTCTCTTTCTCTTCAAGTTTAGCTCGTGCTTTTAGCTCTAGAAGACTATATAAGTAAGGGAAATTATGTTGAGGTGACTCAGTATTTAAGAATTTGATAGGCACCAGTCCATACACATTCTTCTTAAAAGGAAATGACGATAAGTGTGTACCTAATGTTAAGTATGAAAGGACGATCAAAGTAGTGACAAGAGTTAAATTGAGTTAGTTACCAAGGCTTGCAACCCTCCTGAACTATAAGCTGGAGGAAGTATTATTTGTGGATGAGTTTCAGTGGATGAAATTATTACTGATGGGTAAATTTGAGGCTGAAGTTTGGAGAGCATTGGTAATATATGTGGTTATATTAAGGAGAATGAACATGTGAAATATCTTGTCTGGAATTATAGCATAACACACATTTCTCACAACCATGTTAGTTTAGGTGGAACTTATAATTTTAAGGGTTCCTATCTAACCATGTTGAGCGATTTCCTATAAAAGGTAGTAGGAAATGATAATGTTCTGATGGTCAAGTTGGGAAGGGGGATACAAAAAGAATTTTTTATGGTCAATTACAAGTGTTACATAATGTGAAGGATGTGCTGATAGGAGCTAATCATAAGGTTAGAAGTCTAGAAGTAATGGAACTAGTAATCAAGATAGTACTAAGAAATAAAAATAAGGTTAAAGTTGATGATGGGATGGACATCCTTGAAGGAAAAAGGTATAAGGGTGAGAGAGGACAAAGGTTAAAGAATAAGTATAGTAGGTTGAAAAGATATCAACAATAGCAGAAAAAGGAAAAGGAAGTGGATAAAATCCAAAGGACAGGAGGAAAGCTCGGTAGAGTTGGTTACAATGATGAGAATAAGGAGGAATAAGTATGCTAGGGACACACTAAGGGATGTTTAAAATAAGTTATGGTGAGATGATAGATTAAAGGAGTAGTGGAGCCTTGATCTAAGTGCCAATGTGTTAGAAAATATGTCACATAATAATAAGCTTTAGGAAGAAGTCAAGATACTTTCATTCCAGAGAAGGAGTAGAAAATGATAAGGTCGCATTAACTGGGTTGTCAGGGAATAGAAACACTTTTGTTATATAGGAGAAGAGACCCAGTTCACTTTCCAATGTTGATAGGTGGTGTAGAGTACACTTGGCACTTGAATGAAACTCTACATGACTAGTTACATAAGATTGACAGGAGTTGATCTAAGGACCTTAGTAATAACACAAAGTAGATTGGAAATTCGAAGTATCATGGGAGTGGAAAGATACATAGGTATTGATTATTGAGGTTATAGGACAAGTAAAGATTACGAATGAGATACAGATGATAGGTGCTACAAGAAAGCATCTCATAGGATACTATAAGATAAGGAACATAAGTCATGTCTTTGGGGAGCAGAGATTATTGAAATAGAGGAATGGGGATTGAAGTCACTAAGAGACACGTTAGGGAGTAATGAAAGTGAGTTAAGCACCAAAGTTGATTGAAGTTATGAGATATCAAGTCAAGCGCAGTGGAGTTATAGTGAGTACTTGAGATGTCAGAAAAATTGTTAATGAATAGTTAAGTGGTATGAGTTTCTCTAGGAAAGAATGATGATAGCTGAGACCCTACAGTAGAGTCAAAGAATAGAAGAAATATGTTCAATATGAATAGTTCAAAAAGCAAGTGGTCGCATTTGTTCTAATCATCTTTTGTTTTTTTTTTCTTTTTCCTTTTGTCTGAACATTTGGGGACTAATGTTCTTAAGGGGGGAAGATTGTAATAACCTAAATTTTTAAAATATAAGATTTATAATTATAATAGTAATTTAATATTACTTTAATATTATTTTAATTAATTTACAACTTCATAATAATATATTATTATTATTTTTATTAAGGTTTTAGTTAAATTTAATTTTTAAATGTGATAAATTAGATTTGGACTTAGTTGAAGAGAATTTTTACACTTAGTTGGAAAATTTTGAAAGTTAAAGGACCTAAATGTAATTTTTTAAAAAGAAATTGTTGTAAAATGCATCACCTGCTGCTTCCCCTCCCCCCCAAAAAAAAAAAAAAATCTCTCCTTTTCTTTTCCTTTCTTTTTCTTTCCTTTTCTTTTCTTTTCCTTTTCTCTTCCCTTTCTTCTTCTCTTCTCTAGTGAAGACTAGTGCTGGCCAGGGACTCTAGTTGAGGCAAGTAACCACCGGTGACCTCCAACCGACATCTGGCGAGCTTCCAGCAGTGGCAAGTTAGGAGAGAGAAAAAATGGGTCCTAAACTTTGAATACTCATATCCAATGATCCCAAGATCCGATCGGAGTGATTCTAGTGGCTATGGACTCCTAGTAGAGAGCTCTTTCAATAAGACCAACCTCGCCAAATTTGGCTGCCATTTTCGGCATCGGTGAGGAGAGAGAAAATCAACATTTTGCAAATTTTTGATGAGATTTCCAGTGATCAGACCATCAAATCGGTGATCTGAGACCACAGTTGAACTCAGCGTGTCGAAACCTTCGAGATGGGACTGGCCTCGCTCCAATTAGACACTGTTTGAAAAAGGCGATCTGACGATCCATATCGCTTGGTGAGATTTTCGAGCTTTTTCAATTTCTAAAAATAAAACATAATTTTATGATAATTATTAAAAATTTTTGGGTTTTATTTAGGTGCGATCAGATCAATGATAGCTCATCAGCGCCCAGGACCAAGTTTTCGACTAGATCTGGCTTCTCGGCAGCTCGTCCCAGAACATAGTCAATATCACAGTTGATCCCAGCATTTTTAGACGTTTTTGACACGTTTCAAGTGTCAGATTTAGCATAGGTAAGCCCGAACTCCAAGTTGTTTATTTTACCTAATACCGGGTTTAAAATAAAATTCATAAAATAATCGTGGGTAGTCAAAAAATTGTGATTCCTTTTGCAATAGCTTTATAATATTGTTAAGGATCGCGGGCCATAATTTTAGCATTTTTATAGCTACTTTGGATATTTTTGTAGAATGATAGTTTTAAGGATTATAGCTAAATTATCTGAATGCTTGAGTTTGGTCTAGTTTAGAGGGCCTACGAGAGGCCATGTAATGTTGATAATATGTGGGCTTGAGGCTTGTAATATTAAAAGTATTATTTGAACTACTTTATATGTTGGGTAGGTCATAGATACAGGGAAAACTCAACTGAATTTTCGGCATAAATTAAGATTTCTTTGCGTCTTTAAGTTCTTGATTTGAGTTAGCACTAATAAATTTATAATATAATTATTTAGGTGATTAGGGCTAGCCATCTTCCTCTACTCAACCCCCACAGTGATTCCTGATGTACCATGAATAGATATTGATTTTATTTATAATTTCAATATTATTATACATACAAGACATGCTTATACATATTCTTATAATTAAACGTATATAGCTATTGTAGGTACACTTTGTATTATATTATTATTTAATGAAATTGATGTAGGTGTCATCTTAGGATAATTTGGAGCTGTGTGCATGTGTCGGTGCGGTACTAGATATGGATAGGATGGGCAGATCGGCTTGAGTTAATCTTGCTTGAGGCTTAGTCCTTTTTGTGATAAGTTAGGGTGAGTATGGCTGCATTTGGATTATTAAAAGAAAATCGAGTTTGAGTTAATCTCGCTGACATGTATTGGATTAAGAGAGTTGTATAGGGGATCAACTCCCATATATATATTTGATTGATGTGACACATAGGTGTGTAAGTACTCTAAATTATTTTTTGTACGAATATTATTTGAACTTGATTGAATGTATTATTATATGCTGCATTTCATCTTTAGAAATACATTAACCTAGATAGTTATAGAAATTATATTTAAAATTAATATCTCACTCTACGAGTCAAACGCTCACTCCTGTTTACCCTATTTTTTCAGGTTACAAGAGGATCTCCTTCTTATGATGAACCTGTTTCCTTCCTCGCAGGTCTCTTAGCAACAATATCAGTATTTCATAGTATTAATTAAAAATTTAGGACTCCGCATGTGCTAGAAATATTTTATTTGCCTTGGGACTGTAATAGTTTATTTATTTTGAAATTATAAACCCATTAATTATGCATGTGTGGATATCTAGGATGTGTATTTATCTTGGATGAGGGAACTGAGTTCCCATTTGATTAAATTGCTATGTTGATGATGTGAGGGTGAGCTGAGCTCCCCAAATTGATATATATTTTGTCATTACAGATCGGGTGAGCTAAAAATTCCCCGTTGGATAGTCCAATTTATAGTCGATTTTGTCAATTTGTTTTCTTAAAATTAGACTACAGTAATGGACCTTAGGTTTGGATTTGGAATAGTTAATTTTACTATGGGCTTTGGAGGTCTTATGCCGATCCAAGTTTTAGTATCAGTCCAACCCATAATTTGAGTCGTGACATGCAAACTCTCGGAAACTAATAATTGGGTGTTTATTTTCTTCAATTTTATGACAGAAACATATATATATATATATATATATATATATATATATATATATATATATATTTATTTATTTATTTATTTATTTGACCTAGCTAGAGATTTTGGGTCTATTAAGTATCAAAATTTTAAAATTAATTGTAACCAAAATCTCTAGCTAGGTCAATTATATATATATATTGGAAGTAAGTAGACTAATTTATTAGACTCCGATTCTCAATTTATCCAAATTCTGTCTTGTAACACCCCTATTTGTATAGCCTGGTATATTTCACTGTTCCGGTGACCGGTGTCGGTCCGGACAATTAAGGGGATTAGAACCATACTTAAGACAACTAGAGAAACCATAACACAAATAATTAGTAATATTCAATTAGTTAAGTATAAATAAGAAAAACAGAACATAAGAGGTTAAACGAGCCGAGAGTCACAACGATGGGTGACCTCCTCGGGAACGATTGCGAAGTCATTTTAAACTCAAATTTCGAACCGTAAAATGTGACGCTGCGGTCCTTAGGACCCTTATGAACACAGTGGAAAAGAGAAAATCACAAAAAAGTACTGTTAAGCCAGTCAAATAATTAGGTCAGGGAGCCAAAAGAAATATGGAATTATTTACAAACCGGGATGAACCGGCGAGGGGCAATTTGGTCAATTGACCCCGAGAGCTGACTCCTGACCTAACTGTCAAATTAAATCGGAGAAAAGAAAATTTTGGGATCAAGAATTAAATTAAAGAGTTAATAGAAAAATATGTGAAAAAGAAAAAGAAAAAAATTTGGAAAAGGTGAAAAAGCTTATTACATCATGCATGAAATCATGCATGATGCAATAAACTTAATAATTAAAATTTTAAATTTTAGTATAATTTTATCTTACTAAATATAAAAAAAAACACACATAAAAGAAAAAGAAAAAAAAAAGAAAATTGAATAATGACATAAGATATGACATCAAAATTAATTTTAATTTAATTAACCAATTTGACTAAGTCAAATTTTGCATAAATACACATTAAATGAAAAAAAAAATATCCATCTTCTTTCCCGTAGCTCTCTTTCTCTCTTTCTCCCAAAGCTCTCTCACCCTTAAAACCTCCATGAAAGCTCATCTTTGAGCTTGAAAAACCAAAAATCTCACCATAGAAAATTTCTCTACCATGGTTAAAGCTTGTTTTGGCAACTAGAAGAGGTGATTGAAGAATAAATAAAGAAGAAAGGAATAGGTTTGAAGGGAAAGAAAATTCTGCACTAAGGTTAGTAAACTAAATTTGATTTTCTAGTTGAATTAGTTGTGTTTATAGCTTAATTAACTTAGAAATAAACTTAAAATGAAAAGAAATTAATTACTGGAGGACTAGATGGAAATTCTGGCAGCTAGGGTTTGTGATGAAAAGCATGTGTTTTGATTGAATTTATTATGTTAGGCAAGCTTATGTGAATGTGGTAATGAGATTGAAATGTTTATATTTGGTTAAATGCAAAGAAATTATGAACTAGGGTTTTGGGACTTAGGGTTTATGAACCAAAAATATGAGAAATGAGTAAATGATATCTTTGACCAATTGTGAAGTGAAAAATGGTCAATTGTGACCAAATGAGTTGTGTTTGAATTGTTGGAATGGAAGCCAAATTCGGAGGGTGAATGGTCATGCTGCTGGTAGCATGACCAAGTCAACTTTGAAGGACCAAAACTAAAATTTTACAAGTCCAATTGATATGACACCAATTGGGGATGAAAATAAACATAAAATGACACAATTTTCATTTAGGAACCATGCCCAAAAAGTGACCAAAACCTAGTGAACAAATTGACCAAAGTTGAGTAAGAGCAGTCTGCCACTGTACAAACTGACCAAATGAACAGTGTTTGTTCATTTGGTCATAACTCGAGCTAGGCAGGTCAAATTGACTTGAAATTTTACCAGTGATTAGATGAGATATAGACTTAAAACTTTCATGAAGAACACAAGTCCAAATTCTGCCAGCAACCAAGCCATTTGGCCACCCCAAGTTGGTGACCCAAATCTGTCAGCACCAAAATTTGCCCAGAAAATCTGGGTTATTTTCCATCCGGCAGCCTTGATTCAAAGGGCCATAACTTGAGCTACAAAACTCCAATTGGGGTGATTCAAAAAGGAGAATAAACTTAAGACATTAAGGAACATTTTCTATGAAGGAAGTTTTGTCAAATTCCAACAGTAGATTGACCAATGGAACAGTGCAACTAGGAGCACCAAAACTGAAAATTTGACAATTTTGCTTGAAGGACTTAAGCTTTGAGAAAATGACCAAAACCAATAAATTTAATGACCAAAATGTGGTATGTGGGTGAAGTTGGAGTTTCCATACCTATTAAGCCTTAAAAAGTCAACAATTTGACTTGAATAGTGTAGTAAATAGTAACCCGAAACACAAAAACTTTGAGAACGTCGAATTTAACGCAATAGAACTAGTAAAAATAAAGTTAAATTTATTTTCGAACTTATGTTAAGTTATGGTACTGAAACACTGTGAAATTGTGTGTTTCAGCTGAAAAAGACTTGGAAACTCGGAGAGACTGAGTCAAGGCCTAAAGGCGACTCACGTCAGGTCTGTGCACAATAATTCTTGTTTAAATATTTTATTCTCAAAAATTTGACTTCTGTGGTTAATTATGTACTGTGTTGCCATTTTATAATCGCAAATATGACTTTGGAAATTGATTAGATTTTTCATAAATTATTTGAATATATTGTTTTGAATTGATTTTGTGTTCACACTTAGCATGACAGTATCACACTATTCCTCCTCCATTTATGGGGTTGAGATCGTTTATTTTCCTTTCTCTCTGACTTGCCAGTTGGGGTTGAGATCGGATGAGTACTCATTAGCTAGCCAGCCACCTCCCTCATTGGTTTCGATTAATGGGGTTGAGATTGCTTTGTCGTGGTGTACAACACGGCATTGATCGAAAATTTTGTGTCATGGCTTAAGTTGTGTATAATTTTGGCAACACTGTGTTTATTAAATTGTTTGACTAAATTGTGTTATTGTGAGCTTTATTAATTTGCGAAATGTGATTGGAAAATATGTAAACTGTGTTTTGATAATGAACAATTTATGTATTGCATTTTAAATTTTAATTGTGCACCACTGAGTATTTTTATACTCAGCGATAGCTTATTTTGCTGTCGCAGATAAAAGCAAGGAGAAAGCAGCAGAGTAAGCTGCTATTAAATTGAGGACTACTCTGATCATTTTGTACGGGTATTATTTTATACCCTTGTAGATAGTTTTGATGTAAATATAGAAATGTTGTATGTATCAATGTAGTTGAGCAGTTATAAATAAATTGTAATAATATTATTTTAGATTTTCTTCTGTAAATTTAATATTGTACATGTGAATTTCATGCTTTATGCCTTGTGAATGAAATATTAAATATTTGAGATAATGAATTTTGATTTGGATTGTGGAATTACTTTGAAGTGTTTTGAATTGAGTTGATTTAAGGTTTATTAGAGGTTGGGAGTTGTGAAAAAATTTTTGGAAGTGTTTTTCGCAGGTATTTGAAGAACTGTTTTCTCTAATTACAAACGGAACTCTGTCAAAATTTTTATAAAATTTGCGGAAAAATTAAAATGGACAAAATTTTTTACTAGTATTTAAACTTTGAATAAATGGTTTTTAATTCCTACCAAAATGCTCACCACTTCCAAAATGTAAGAAAATTGTTTTAAAATCCCTTGTAGGGTACTTAATAAGTTATCGGTAGGTGAAGTTCGGTAATTCATTAAGTATTCTACGGGATCATGTTATGCCTTACAGAGGGGTAAGGTGTGACATGTCTAAATTGTAAAATACTGCTGGTTAGCAAAATGAAGTGCTGCTGTTTGAACTTTCTTGCAAATTTTTAAAGAAAACAAATAATAAAATTAACAGTAGCAACATTAATTTTATTATCGATAAGGTTAACATACTATAGCAACATGAATAATTATTACTAATATTATATTAAAAAGATATAACAACAATTATTATTATTATTAAAAGTTTTTTTATAATAATAATTATTGTTGTCAAAGATTTTTTCCACAGCAACCATAATTTTATTCTAAAATAAATAAGATCATAATTTTATAACAATAGTATGCAATAATTCATATGTTATTACTATAAATTTATGATAATAAATTTTATATATTTAATAATAAAAATTATTGCCACTAAATTTACTATTTAAGTAATCCTTGACTCCATGAAACAGACATGCACATAAAATTAATGGAAGGAAATAGAAAAAAAAAAAAAGGCTGTACCATCAAATTCATTAATTTTTGTTTACTTCCTCTTAAAAAATCAATAAATTGTATGGTTTCTGTTAACTATAATCATTTTGAGATGTATTTAATTAGAAGTCAGCTTTAGCATCCCTTTCTATCTTTTTTAAGCCAATTTTCATTTTATACTTTGTCTCCCTTTTGTTCCAAATAATTGAAATATTTATTTTTAAAAATAAAATGATAGAAATATATATTCTTCTTGTATTACAATCGAAGCACAAACACCCATCATTGGCCTATATTAGTCCAATTTGAACACTAATTCTTTTCATTATCCTCGCAATGATTGTTAAATTAATACTTTTATATTTGACAATAACCTAATCATATTTCCAATATGAAGAAATTCTCTCAATAATATTGAAATTATCTTTAAAATTATAAGGTTTGAGTTAAAGTTAAATAAAATTATTTATTTAAAAAAATAAAAAAATTATTTAAAATAAAAAAATGAATTTAGATAATTAAAAATGAATAGGAGATTTGAAAAACATATGGACTCTGATATTATTTTATATAATTGATCTTAAAAACAATATCATTACACTAAAATAATTCCATTTTGGTGCCATTGACAAAGAATAGACCAATGGTTACATTATTGCAATAGATTTTTGGCTCCAACGAAACAATGAAATCAAAATGTAATTGAAATTAATAAGAGCTTATAAACGAAGAATAAATCCCAGCAAATGAAAAGAACAGTAACAATGAGAGTTGCGGATTCAAATTCTAACACTTTGGTAGATCAGCCGGTGGAGGTGGCAAGGTAGATCCCGGAGTGGGTCCGTTCTGGACCACGAAAGCTGTGGCTAGTCCCCAAGGCAAGTGCACGTCTAAATGACAGTGCATGAACCATACACCTGCAAGTGCACAATCAGTTGAAGCAAGGTAAACGACATAGTGTACATTTTACGAGTATTGAAAAGACAAATTCATACCAGGATTATTGGCTGTGAATCTGATGACTGCCCATCCTCCTACAGGGACTCCAATGGTGTTACGTACTGGTGGGTTGACAAGATTGAAATTTTTAGGGTCGTTCACAGGATCATAGTTTCCAAATCCTTGAGCCAACACATGGAAATTGAAACCGTGAATATGTATGGGATGATTCTCCACAGCAAGCAAGGCCGTGTTCTGTAAAACTATCTGCACCGTCGCATTGTACTTCAGCACCTTTACGCTCGTTGATTTGGGAGTAAACAGCAGCGACAGGTCGCTGCTGATATTGGCGTTTGTGTAGTCGAACTTCACTGGAGGCGCATCGGGGAAATTAGGAGTGTAGACTCCGCTCACGTTGAAAAAGAAGGCTTGCAACATTGACAGCCCTGTTGGGAGCTGAAAAGATTCATTGTTCATGCTAGCAGAGAATCGCTGCCCGAATGGACCCGGACATGTAGCATTCCCTCCGCAGGGTGCAAGCCCAACCCCAACTGTCACGAACATGTGCTCGTCAATTTGACGTGGCACCGGCACCCAGTGTGGTCCCCCAGCAAGTCCAGTGAGGTTGCTGTAGAACTTATGGGCCGTCGGAGTGTCATTAGTGGCCGGCATTAGAGGCATAATAGGAGTGGGGGCCGTGGAGCCTTCGTATATGAGGATGCCTCTCGTGGTGGTGTTATCGAACGGTACGCCAGGAGCACTCGCATAAGGGCTGGCCGCCATGTAGTAAGACCCCACTGGCTGGTCAGCGGTGATGAGGACATCGGTGGTCATGCCGGGGCCAGTGACAACGACGTCTGTGATATAAGGTTGTGTGTAGGAAGCATCGATGGAGACAACTGTCATCTTGTGATTGGCTATCTTGAAAAAGAGCTGATTATTGAGTGCAGCGTTGATTATGCGTAACAAGTAGGTTTTTCCGTTCTCCACCTTAAGTGTGTATGTCTCTATTTTAATATTTGAAAAAATTTAATTAACATTAGAAGCAATATGTTATAACAAATAATGTGACAATTTTACAATTTTTTGTGGGATGTGCACGATTCTTACGGTTTTGAGAGCAAGGGTAAAGATCACCAGGCCTTCCATTGATGGTGTAAGCATTAGAATTGTTAGGTGCGCCGCCGGTAGCAAGTGCCTGGTTCTCGACGTCAATAACATTAGCATTCCACCACTCTCCTGCAATCGGATTTACAATTCATCGATCATTGATTTGTTAACCCACAAGTACTCTACAAGCAATAATAAGATATTTGATGCGTACCTAATAAGATGGGTACTTCTTTGTCGGGTTTAGGGAACGGGTAGGAATGGCCGGATCTTGGACGGATAATAAGAGCTCCGTAAACTGTAGCTCTGAGAGTTGAGACGTGAGCATGCCACCAGAGAGTACCCTCCTGTTTGATGACCTTAAATCTGTAGGTGTAGCTACTTCCAGGGATTATTGGACATTGAGTTACCATATTAGGCCCATCTGCCCACCCACTCAGTTTCTGAAATATTCCATGCCTGCATTCATCACATTGTTCATTACTGTTAATTAATCCTAAATGTGAAAGCGATGGAGAGGATGATCATGCTCATGAAGACTATCATTATGATGGTTAATTATTAAGATCTATTCATTTCACTTCATAATTAGGTTGCGCTTTGTTAATTGGAAAAAAAATCATATATATACATATTATTTCATAACTTGGATAAATTAATTAAAATAATTAAGAAAGACATACCGAAATATTAATCTTGTGAAAGTTAGGGTTTTTCTTTTTAAATTATATCCAAGTCAAATGGATTCGAAGATTGAGTTTTCTGACAGTAATATTATTAGATTAGCATTTTCTATGGATTTACCAATGAATTGTGATATTGTAGGGAGACTCGTTGAACACATGAACCACAAGGGTGTCACCCTCTCGAACGCGGAGGGTTGGGCCGGGGAGGCTTCCGTTCACTGCAGTTATCACTTGCTCACTGCACAACCGCCGGAGAGTAAGGTTTTTCACCTGAAATATATATACATATTGAAATATGAGATGGGGTTAAGTCTACGAAGTTTGAAGGAACTTGACACATGCATCAAGCCTGCTTTATGCCTCACATGTAAAACTGAAGGTAATAAAATGCACATCAGAGAAGTAATTGGGCTAAACTCAAATCAACTCTTGGATGTTAGGAAGAACGTGTCACCTATGCATGCATGAACTCATTTAACTATCAAGAAGAGAAATGAAGGAACAAGAAAGAAATAAGGAAAGGGGAAAAAATTACATGGAATGAATGTTCCACAATTGCAGCAGAAGCCATTGAAGAGGCTAGAAGAGCTGATGCACATAGCAGAAGAAAAAGAAGACGAGACATGTTGAAATGTGAAGAGAAGAGATATTACAAAATGAGAGAGCAAAAGGATCTGCGAAGAACGTGGTGCTAATAATTTAGCTAAGCTCTGTGCATTGATTTGATGCGATGGATACATAACGGGAAACTTATAGATATAATGAGTTGAGAGAGTCATAGGGTTTGCACGATCGCGTGACAAGGTGGTTGAGTGATTTTAATTAGGGATTTGAATTGAAATTATAAGAGTGTTAGCGGAAGCTTCGTTATCTACAGTTTAAGTTAGGACATCAAAATATACATAAACAAAGAGCAAAGTCTTACAAACTTGGTTGATCAAGCAAACAAGCTATCTCTCTCTTTTGAACTTGGCATTTCTCAAGTGCGTGGGGCCCAAAATTATAATTTAAATATAGAAAAATTCTTATTTAAACCTGATCTATCATATGTCCAACACACAAATGTGCAGATCTATATATTTAATATGTGAATCCCTTTATATATTTTATATTTTAAGTCCATGACAAACTTGATCTAGACAAAAAAAAATCTTAAATTTAAGTCTATTATGAACCTAAAATACAAACGTGTGAAAATCGTGGATTTCACCATATATTTTTTATCTTGAATTCATGATAAATGAGGTATAGACAAGAAAAATACTTAAATATAGGAACTTGCATTTCCACTTTATATGTATTATCTAGTGATTAAATTAATAAAACTACTTTTTAGATAGATCTTTTAAGCATTTTAATTATTCATCTTGTAATAATTTATTTATTTTTTTTAATATTAATTTAAAAAAGCTTAGCAATCAATTGGCTTAATAGTTTAAAGTTATCTATAATATTATGAAGTGTTTGAATTTAAACTCTAATTAGTTTAATATAAATAATAAAATTAGAAATGAATTAAATTTACACCTTAAATAAATAATCTAATATTTGACATAACGAAATTAACAAAGAAAAGGAATAAAACTTTAATTACTTTGCACATAAAATGATTTTATATTTTAATGCTAAATTAAGAATACTAACGCCTATGCCTAGCTAAGATTTTCTCTTATTTGTTGTTGCCTTGAAAATTTAAAAATATAAAAAAATATCATTAAAGAATTTTAATTATGAATAATAGACAGGATCATGGTGGCTTCTATTAGAACTCATATTTAAACTCCCATAGTTTTGAAAATGGCTATAATATCATTAAATTAAAACTCATTAATATCGATATATTTCTTTAAAGCTCACCCCTTTCCAATTGTTTTTAAAATTAAATCTAATTAAACTTTCCAAATTCAAATCTCAATCACATTTACTAAGTGTCCCATTAATTAAAAGTTTAGTTTTCTCTTTTAATTATCATCTATTTTATTTTTTAAAAAAATTTTATTTAAAAATTTCTTATAATTCAAACTCAATATGTTTTATTAGTATCTGTAACAACATATTGAAATGTAAATTTTTCATCATATAGAAATGATAAAGTTTTAGTCAAGTTCTATAAATTAAAATCTATAGAATTTACAAGTAAAATTTAAATCAACAAGGCTGCAATTTTAAAATAAATTATATAGTTAATATTAGTAAATTTTATTATAATTTTTTATAAAACTAAATTGCAAAATCAAATAACACTACTATAGATATTAATTAGAATTAACAGCAACAGTAATTTTGCTACCTATAATAAATCAACATACAATAAAAATAAACAATTATTGTTAATGATATATAAAAAAGACATGTTAATAATTATTGTTATAATCAAAAATTTTTTGTGAAAATAATTATTACTGATAATAACTTTTTTTTAACATACAATTTTATTATGAAATACCTATGACTACAATTTTAAAGTCATAATATGCTGCAATTTACATATTATTATCATAAATTTACGGCAGTAAATTCTAGACATTTTGCTGTAAATTTTATGTTGATGTTATAAACACAACATAATTAAATAAGGGGAGAGTAAACATGGTGGTTGTGGTCAAGCTGAAAGACGCATTTTACCTTGGACGCCAATACCGGAGAACAATAAATGGTTGTTGGAAAACTACAGAATATAGACAGATTTCAAAGATTGAAGATGACAAACAATTGTTTACTTCGCATTTGGATGGATGACTAGAGGCACATCAAATGGATGGAGTCAATAATAACAAAGTCATTTTTCCCCTTTTAAGAACAGTCTCGTGCAATGATGTGCCCTTATCATTGAAGTCATGGGTGACATCTTTCCTGAAGTGCAAACGAAAAAATAAATAATTTATCCTTATATATATATATATATATATATATATATATATATATATATATATATATATATATATATATATATATATATATAGGGATAGTGTTAAAAAAAATCAAAATCCCTGAAATTAAATTATATAGTAACAACAGGCCAGTTGAAAAAAAAATTATTGCATTTTAATAATTTTATTTGATTTTTTTTAATCTTGATATAATTGGTCAAGTTCTTAAAATTTTATTCAAATTCCATCAATTGGATGATGAATTCTTTAATTTATTTATAGCTAAAATCTAACATTATAATATTTATCAACTTTTTCATAATTTCATTTTGAGAGCTATTAAACATCAAATAGTGTAATGATTTGGTAATAGTGAAGAGAGAGAGTGTGTGACTAAAACATCTAATGCAATCAAATGGCTAAGAATTTTAATACACTATGGATATCAAAAGAAAGTTTAGAAGTAATTAGTAATAATGGTAAAATTTAGAAGTAATTAGTAATAATGGTAAAATTGGATCAGCAAAAAATAATGTGCAAGAATATGCAAAAAAAATTGGATAAAATTATAACAAAAAATTTCAAAATTTTGAAAATTTTAAATTAAAATTTTTATGTATTTTGAAATTTTGATCAACTGTATCGAAATTAAAAAAATTGAATAAAAATATCAAATGGGATAAGATTTTTTATTTATTTATTTATTTATTAATAGGACTTAATAAAATCATTACAGGGCGTGCTTGAGAAACAAGTTGTGTATCCATTAATTTTATGTTAATTAAAAAAATGCGTTCAAATCTTTTATACATGAGCTTTATTAATGACTGAATATTACTAATTCTAACAGTAAAAAAAATCAAAATATAGGTAAATCCCAAGGAGATTTTTTTCCCCTAATTCATTAATTTATAATCTTAATTTTCATGGCAAAGAAAATAATTAATAAGAGGGTTTGTTTTTTAATTATTTAATTGCAATTCAAAGTGTAATTTTAATATTATTAAAATACAGATTAAAAATTCATAGTTTCCTTTAATATAGATATTGTCAATTAGTCATTGACAACTTAGACTGAATCAACGTTGGAGTATAATGAGAAGGTCTCAATATGTTGGGCGTTTTCCAACTTTCAATGCGCATTCCTTTATCAACATAGATTTTTATCTGGTCTATTATATTTTTAAAATATAAAATATTATGATAATATATTAAATATATAAATTTTATTTATACATATATATTTTAAATTTATAATAATCCGATTGCACATAAAAATTTAGAGTTAATAATAAATAGTTTAGGTAATTGAAATTTTCTTTTTTTTTTGCCAATTCAATTTGCTTGTGTTTTTCAATATTATGACGGTCATGAAATTATCCAAGTCGAAAGTGCTTAATTGTTACCCTTTGAATTATAATAACATAAAATCACCGACCAGTATTATATTTATTTTGAGCATATATAGTTTCGTAATGCAAGACATCATATATAGGTTGTCAAATTCAAGCCTGTTGGATTAATTTAATTAATCTGATTTTCATAAATTTAATGTGAACCTGCAGGATGACTGAATTAGGAATTTATTTAATCGACAAATTCATAAATTCGATCAGGTTTAAAGTGGATGTTGATTGAGTCATCTCATTCAAAACAATTTATTAAAAATGTTTATGAGCAAATTTATTATTATGGAAATTTTATTCTTAATATTTCTTCTGTTATGTATAATATATTACTATTTTAATTCAAAGTTCTATATAAAATTTTAAACTATTTTTAAAAAATATTTACGTATTGAAATTTAATTAAATTTATTTTTATAATTATTTATAATATATATCAAACTAAATTATTACTATTATTTAAAAAATTATTAGTTTTATAATATATTTAATAATATATTAATTAAAATCTAAATTATTTTCATCAATTCAATGACTGAATCAAATTTAAAAATCATGAATTTGGTTTCTTGTATTGTCAATTTGATAATTTATAAAACTGGAAATTTAATTTAAGGTTAATTCGATAATTTATATGATTTGATTTAAAATTAACTATTTAAATTAGCCAGATCGATTCGAATTTTAATTTGGAATAATTCTTATCATACAAATTGACTCAAAATTATTCTTATATAATGATTTAATAAGTAATTCAAATCAATTCATAATATAATATAAATTAACCAATTAAAAAAAAATGGCCGCAGTTCGAAAAAACCCTAGCTTGCTCAGCCTATTTACCACTTCTAATTGGGCTACATCCCTGTAGATGTGTACATGTGCAAATGGCTTACTATTCCTTGCTAGGGGTGAGTGATATTTACATAACTTTCACTTTTTTTTTAAAGCTGCACCTCATTTTCTAAAATTAAAACTCTATTTATTTCATAATATATTAAAAATGTTTTAAATAAAACTTATTTTCTAAAAAAATATTTTTCATTAAAATATTTTTTATTATTTAGTTGCAATTTTAAACTAATAATATTGATATTGTTCTTCTCTTCTGTGGGTATAGAATGATGAATTTGAAAATTAAATCTATAATAGTGGTACCATTGATGGTATCATTATTGGTAGGAGGGTCGGTGGGGAATGGTGGTTGATCCATAAATGGTGGTAAATTTGAGGTCATGGTGCGTTTGGTGATAGAGAAACAAAAACAATCAGAGATTTTTTTTATTGATGGAAAAGATTTGTGTGACAATCTTTTCCATAAACGGCACTAATAATGTTGTTCTCCTCTTTTGTGAGTACAAAATAATAGATTTGGGTATTGGATCTGTATTACAGACTTAAGCATCGAAATGTTTGTCAATTAATCCACTCAGTGTTCTCTCTTATCTTGCAGATCCAATATCTAAATTCATCATTTTATATTATAATAAGCACACAAATCTAAGGCACACACACAAATCGTATAATCACACAATATAAAAAAGAGAAAAAAAAATAATACAGGATTTAACGTGGTTCAACAGTAAGGTCTAAGTACATGGGTAAGACAAGAGAAAAAAGTTTCACTATGATGAAAAGAGTAAGATATAATTACTCAGAATTCTCAAACCTTAATCCAAGTGTATTTCCTGAATATCTCACAACTCTACCGCAAAGAGTAGAATATTACAATATTTATACTAGTCTATAGCCGGGGGTGGGGGGGGGGGGGGGGGGAGGGGGGCATTGCCCTCGCACCATCAAGGAGATCAGTGGTAAGCTTCGAGGCCAAGCCTATCGGCCCGTGCTTTCCACTACCACCACAGATCCCACTTTTTATCTCAATCAGGTCGTAGCGCGAAACTTTCGAGTCGGGTCACAATTCGAATTCATGAAAAAATATATCCAAAATTCAAGCCACAAAAATAACATTCTACACCCGTAGAAAGAGAGGAGAACAACATCAAATATATATTATAAGTGTTTTCACATTTTAATGAGAATATTGTCAAAATTCAAAAAATTATTTCATCTTTTGGAAAAAGGAAGATATTTTCTTTAAAAATATTTTCATTTTTTCTTTGATTAAGAAAATATTTTCTGTTAAACTCATTTTCTAAGTACTTTAAATGCTAGAAAATAATAAAAATGCTTTTAAAAAATACTTTTTACAAAATAAATGAAGCCTGAGAAAAAAAAAAGTTTCATATTTTTTTTAAGTACATTTTATTAATAAACTAGAAAAAACTTAACATATATATATATATATCAATCAAATTAAACCAAGTCAAAAAGACTTTTCTTAATACACTCAACTTA
Source organism: Hevea brasiliensis (assembly GCF_030052815.1). NCBI lineage: Eukaryota > Viridiplantae > Streptophyta > Magnoliopsida > Malpighiales > Euphorbiaceae > Hevea > Hevea brasiliensis. Next base: position 98,276,541 of record NC_079495.1, on the reverse strand, counting down.
GGTTAACATATGTTAAATGAAAAAAACTTGAAGTCAAAACGGAACACGGTGAATAGTTCAAAATAAAAGAACATGAACAAAGCATTGACAAAATCAGAAAAAATAAACAAATAATAAATGCCTTGTGCCCAAGATAACGAGAATAACGCACAGCAGCAAAATATCTGTCCCATTCTTTTTTCCTAAAAAAATTTTGAAGTAACAAGAAAGAAATCTACAGGGATTTCATCAAATTTCAACTCCAACAATATATTTGAATAGTTCCTTTGTTAATTAGTGAATCATTCTGCCGGAGAAAATTATTTTATTTTGAGTGGCACATTTCTATATAATAATAAACACAAGCTAGCTGTGCTTGCTTCCCGATCTCAACCAATCACAAAACGAAATGTTGGCATTGACCAATTGAAAACAAGCAATAAAAGATGCACGCAAGACTCCTTAACTTGTTGTGGACACAATTGGAGTTTGAAGAAGTGTTTTAGTATTTATTACGTCTTATTCAAATCCTTTATATATTGTCTTAAATTATATTTAATTTTCTTTACACATTACTTAATTATATTTTTCATCCCAATAACTCACTATTAGCATAATTAATATTATAGGCCGCCGGGGAACGTTTTGGGTTTCTCCATGCCAGTTGGTTATGTTAGGTAGCCATTGACTAGAACTTCTTCCCCATATACAGATGAGAGTTGGCCACTTGCCTTGGCTTCCAAGTTAATTAACCCTTATTTGACTCAAAATTTTATATTCTGTAGTCTGCTTTAATCAGCCAAGTTATTAAAACAGTTGGATGTCCTCTCAATTTGTGATGGGAAACTTTTATGTAACTCAAACTATCACATCATTTATAGAATAGGCTAATTAAATTATTTTATAGTAACACAATTATAGATAATATAATTATAGATAAATATATAGTTCCATTTTTAATTATCTTTCTATATTTATATAATTATAGATAATTACATAGATAATTTAAAGTGATTTCATTGATTTAGATCTGTGTAGTTAAAATGTTTGATACACCAAATAGCTAATAATTGATAGATAATAATTAATATATTCTAATTATTTAATAAAATTATGTCTAATTAATATTATTAATATGTAAAATAATTAATAAGGGAGTGTGTATATATATTACTAAAATAGATGTATAATTATTAATTTATTATACAACATATATAAAAATTAAAAATATAATTATTTTCATATATATACATACATATTTTTTATCATATAAGAAAGAAGATTATAATTAATTTAATTATTATTTACAATATTTTTATATTATTTATTTTTTATAATTTTAAAAAATATATCGATATAAAAAATAATTTAAAGATACAAAAATTTTGTAATTAATAAATTTTAGGTTAACATAGTATAAATAAAAAATAAATTAAATAAACTATCAATTGATGATAAATAACTCTAAAAATAGAATTAATACAAATTGTAGTTGATAGATAATTTATAAGTTATAACTGAAAAATAAGTTTACTAAACAGATTGATTCATCAATTTAGATACCTATCATCTATCAGTTGTATTCAAAAGTTAAATTAAATATCTTTTTAATTTGTAAATAATGTGGTAGAACAAGTCTACCAAATCACTCATTTATGATTATGATACAAATCCTAAAATTAGATAATAAAAAAGTTATGTAATCTTTATGAATCCCCAATCTTGATATGATTAGTTAAAGGACCAAGAGATATAGAATAGAATATTAAATTGTTTGAAAGTTGACTCATATATGATGCCGCTTTATTGCAATAATAAATCAAAAGATCTTTCTCTAGAAATTTTATTCCTCTCCTTACCTCTAATCTTCCATATGTCAAAGTCCTGATTTTATTTTACACTAAATTTAATTAATATATATGAATGGAATAGTCCAATTGATTAGGCATAAGTGAACCTTACTTGGAAACATAGTTTTCATTAGAAATTTGTTTAAATAATTATTGCATATTTTCTTGTGGATGACAAGACTGTGGAATAGACACTGTAAGAATATTAACAGAAAATTTATATGTGGAAAATTTAAGAGAGAGCAATTGAAATTGAAAAGTCTATAATTAATTAAATAAATTTGTCAATAACTGTTAGCTGAAATTATAAATTGATCAAAGGAAGCAAAACAGTTAAAGAGTATTGTAATTAAGAAATTGATAAACCACTGAGTGTCACAGTCACGGAGATGTCATCGCATCAGATGTTAATTTTATAAAAATTACGTGCACAAGCATGCATATGTATAAATATATTAATTAATTAAGACAATGAAGTTCAAAATGTAACTTTGTTCAACAATGCATGCCTAACTTTCTACATTAATAAACCAACATGTAATAATATATGATTTTTTTTTTATATTTATGATTATATATATATATATATATTCATATATTAAAATTGTTATGCACCATGAAAAAACATGCAAAACACGTGGTTCACCCTCTCTACATAGGTTATACACATGGATATATCATATATCATTTTTAAAATTAATAATATAATAATCAATTATAGGGTCAGAGCTATATTATCTAATTATACTGAATAGAATCCTCACAATAATTTACTCACAGTAAATATATTAGTTAGTCCTTTCAATCTGGTCTAAATACCATTATATTTATTATTTTAACCATCTAATACATCATAAAATGCGTCTTCAATTATAATGGACATTAGTCCATTTCTCTTGAGCTATACCCTTCTTCACTTTAGGCCAAAACTTTTTACTCTCCATAAGACTACAACCCTAGGCCGAAGTTTCTCTCTTAATAGGACTGCAATGGGCAAGAGCCCCTCATCAATGAGTAAAGCTAAATTTTTAGCAATTAACAAAATTTTTCTCTGCAATGGGCGGTAGCCTCATTTCATGAGTTAAAAGCCAAATGACTTTTTCGCCGTACTCATATTTATATGTTAAGCCCCTCAATTTTAATCTAATTAAAAATTTCATTCAATTTTAGAATAAGAATATTTCTCATACTAAAATTAGTAAAAGAATCTTGTAAATCAACTAAGATTTTGGATTATAAATATAAAATTAAAATAAAATGTTTTTTTACAATTAATTTTAAAAGTATATTTTTGTCATATTGATTTAATTTATTAAAGAGTATTATCCTTAAAATATTATTTAACAAAATCAAATATAGTTGATAAAAAAAATACAATAATTTTCAATTAATTAATCTTATTGTATTTGCAATAGTATCACTGCAATGTGTCTGCAGCTCAAAATTGATAGATAACAGGCAATCATTTGCGTGCAAGGAAAATTTATGACATTAATTTTATATTCTATCAATTTATTATATTATGATACCACTGTATTGCAATAATAAATCAAAAGATCTCTCTAGAAATTTTATTCCTGTCCTTACCTCTAATCTTCCATATGTCAAAATCCTGATTTTATTTTAAAATAAATTTAATTAATATATATGAATGGAATAGTCCAATTGATTAGGCATAAGTGAACCTTACTTGGAAACATAGTTTTCATTAGAAATTCGTTTAAATAATTATTGCATATTTTCTTGTGGATGACAAGACTGTGGAATAGACACTGTAAGAATATTAACAGAAAATTTATATATGGAAAATTTAAGAGAGAGCAATTGAAATTGAAAAGTCTATAATTAATTAAATAAATTTGTCAATAACCGTTAGCTGAAATTATAAGTTAGATCAAAGGAAGCAAAACAGTTAAGTGTATTCTAATTAAGAAATTGATAAACCACTGAAGTGTCACAGTCACGGAGATGTCATCGCACCAGATGTTAATTTTATTAAAATTACGTGCACAAGCATGCATATGTATAAATATATTAATTAATTAAGACAATGAAGTTCAAAATGTAACTTTGTTCAACAATGCATGCCAACTTTCTACATTAATAAACCAACATGTAATAATATATGATTTTTTTTATATTTATGATTATATATATATATATATATATATGTTAATTTCATATATTAAAATTGTTATGCGAAAAAACATACAAAACACGTGGTTTACCCTTTTCACATAGGCTATATCCATGGACATATCATCTTTTACAATCAATAATATAATAATCAATTATAAGGTCAAAGCTATATTATCCATAAATCTAATTACACTCAATCAAATCCTCATAATAATTTACTCATAGTAAATATATTAGTTAGTCATTTTAGTTTTGTCTAAATATAACCCAATATATTTACTATTTTAACTATCTAATACACCATAAAAAGTGTATTCAATTATAATGGATAGTAGTCCATTTCTCTTGAATTATACCCTTCTTCACTTTAGGCAAAAACCTTTTTTTCTCTATGAGATTGCAATTCTAGGCCGAAGTTTCTCTCTCAATAGGACTACAATGGGCAAGAGCCCTTCATCAATGAGCAAAGCTAAATTTTTAGCAATTGGTAAAATTTTTCTCTACAATGAGCGATAGCCTCATTCCATGAGTTGAAAGTCAAATAATTTTTTCACCATACTCATATTTTTATATTAATCCCCTCAATTTTAATCTAATTAAAAATTTTATTCAATTTTAGAATAACACTAAAATTAATAATATAGAACAACCGCAAGTGCACGGGTCATACAAGTAATATAGAAAAGATATCGTTCTCACTAGGAGTTGTGTTAATGATTGAATTTTTGATATAAAAATTGACTAATTTGAACTATTTTTAAAATTAAAGTAATATATTGATAGATATTGAAGTATGAAATCTATATATGCAAAATTAATAATCTAATCAACAATGTAAAAATTCAACTAAATTTGCGACAAATTAAAAGAAGTAAATTGAAATATGGCAAGATTTGAAATGGCAAGCAATTAAATTTGATTAGAAATTAATAATGATAAAAGGGGTGATTCTAAATTTTGAGAATTCATATTCAAGCTATTTTGGGATTTTAAAATTGATTATCCAATTTTATGAAAATTAAGGGTTCTAAGGAGATTAATTCTTAAATCCTTTGAATACTCTTTTGAGTGAGACAAAGAGTGCCTTAATCAATCTAATCCTACTTTAGTGGAGTTAAAATTAATCAAGACCCATTAGGTTCCTTAAATAATATGTAAATCCTCTTAATCCTTAGTCTATTTCTAGATCTAAGTTAATTAAGTCCAATTTCTTGATTATCTATCACAATGTTTTTTTCTTTCGGTGCTTCAACCATGGATTAAAAACAATACTTAATGGAATCCTACACTAAGCATGTCATTGAGAACACAAGAAATGGATAAAACTTCATTAAAACCACAAAATATGGATTACCCTATCAAAATCCACAAAATATCTCAAATATTACATCCCAACTCTAAAATCTAATGAAAATTACTCACTATCCATAATATTTACAAGAAATTCTGAGTAAATATGGAAATTAAACTTGAATTTATGCTAAGAACGAAGAAACCCAATACAAGAAAGGTAGGAAATAGGGAAGAAAGGAAGAAAACTCCAAATCTGGTTCAGAAATGGAGAAGTGGCATTTTTGCTCTGTTTTTCTGACTCTTCCCCTGCTGCTGCTCTTTTCTTCCCTCTTTTTCCTCTCCCTTTCTGAAATGAGATAAGGACATATTTATATCTTTCTGACAAGTAGCCCTAAAATGGTGTGTTTGAGGTGAAGTTCAAGTTAGGAAAATCTTTTGCCAGCTCATTATGAGGAGTTGCACAAGTTGTGCAAGTTTCTTATGCAGATTCCATGCAAAATTGGTGGTTCTAGGTGTTTCCCGTGATGTTGCATAAGCTATGCAGGTTGGTTATGCAGTTTCTTCAAGCTTTGGAGTCTTTTATGAAACTGCATAAGTGGACTACATAACTTATGCAGGCCCTTATGTAGTTTTCAGCAAGTTTAGGGCTTTCTGCGTGAAGCTGCATAAGTTAAGAATGGATCTGCATAAGATATGCAGTAGCTTATGCAGATTTTGGCTATTTTGATTGTCTCCTCCGTGAAACTGCATAAGCAGAGTGCGAGACTGCATAAGTTATGCAGTTTTTCATGAAGCTGCATAAGCAGGATGTGAACTTGCATAAGTCATACAGAGTAGTTATGTAGATTTCAGCAGGTTTAGGAGTTTGCTTCTTCTTCCTATGCAGAATTACACAAATTATGCAGAATTGCACAACTTATGCAGCAGCTTATGCATATTTTGGCCACCTTGCATTTTTCAACTTTCAAGCTCTATTTTTTATATCTTTGGCTGTAGGAATCACTCCTCATTGGAAAAATTTCTTTTTTAGTTCCTCAAAAACACCATTTTTCCTATAAAACAAAGCAAAATTATAAATTAACCCAAAAATTGACAATTATAGAAAACTATCTAAATAACTAATAAAATTGGCTAAAAGTGACTAACAAGTGAATGAAATGGCCATGAAATTTAACCTAAATGACTATTCAAAATACATGTATCAAATACCCTCAAACTCAAATCTTTGCTTATCCTCAAACAAACTTTAAAATATAATGCAATTTTTTTAGGGGTGCCTTGTCCAAAGAGCTATGAAAATCACCTATTAAAGTAACTTAACATACCTTTAGCCATACCAACAATCCATATACCCATCCTTCAAGATGCAAAGAATCTAATGCTTATCCAAGCTTTCACTGCTTAGCCATCGAGTCAATTATCATCCAAAATTCTCAAACCAACCAATCAAAAGAGAAAGTCATGCTCAAAAGGAATTCTAGAACAATCAATAGCCAAAGTGTCTCTATATAGAATGATGGAATTTAATGAGTGAATGAATGATTTAATGAGTGAATGAATGAATTTCCAATCCCATAGGCAAACTCCCTGCTCCTATCTCCACTAATGTAGTAAGTACTACCAAGAGATCAAGGTTCTTTAGGGATGTAATGGGGCTATGGGGTTCAAAATGAGGTAAGAAGGAAAATGGTAAAAGGGATTCAAAGCATGAGAATATTTTCAATCTTGAAGACATAAGATACACTTTTTTTTTTGAAATAATAAAGAGGAGAGAGATACACAATGAGAATTTTCAAGTGCTAGCCTATTTTACAAAATAATAAAATAAAGGGACACTTTGATACTTTAAACTTGTATCTTGTATTTTCTCTTGACGATTGTCCCTAAAAATACAACCCCCAAACTCATTTCCTTTAATTACTTTGGGTGCATTTCTTTCAATTTGAATGACAATAGTGAAAAGCACATAGACTAGCACTCTTATAAGATGACAAGCATTTCTTCTCCCTTTCATTATATATTTTTTATTTTTTTATTTTTTATTTTTTTTTATATATAGTGTACCTAATATTATAAATAATTATTCTCATGAAAAGGGTTGGAGTATTTGGTTCATTGGTTAGGTAGCAATAAGGGTTTCAAGAAAAATTTGGAATACAAAGGCTCAAAGGGGTTTACAAGAGTTAGTTGTAATAAAGGGAAGGTTAAAAGTTTAAAATAAGAGGTTTGCAATCAATGAATGCCTAATCATCTCCCTTTTCAAGTACAAGCTGGTATTTCGCCTTGAAAGGTTTAGAAAATTTATTCTAGGATTGGTGAGACATCACTTGACTACCTTTTATCTAATAACTCCCTCTAAACACTCCAATCTCTAAAGGACTAGTTGGGTGGCTTTTTGGCTAAAAAGATATAGGCAAGGGCTAAATACTTCAAAGCTTTGCACCTCTTAGGAAACTTTTAATCCACAAACCCAACTTAAGGTAAGTCAAATCACTCTCATAGGCAACTTCTCATTACTCAAAGGATTTAGCAAAAGATTTTATTTCATGGATGCATGATTCCTAAAAATGAGCAATGCATTAACTAAATGGAAGAAATCTATTTGTATGCAATGTGTACAATTTCTAAGTGATGCATAATGTGTATGTGAATGTGTTATATATATGTATGTATGGATGTGTATGTAAAATATTTACAATATACATATACAAATGGAATGGAATGAGATGTTCCTATACTCAAAATGTGAAAAATGTAGCAAAAATCAAAATGTACACCCTCAAACTCAAAATTGGACATTGTCCTCAATGTCTAAGGCAGTGCAGCATGAAAACTCAAAGCAAAGAGGAATAACCAGGAATAGTTAGATTTAAAAGCAAAAAGAAAGAGTTACCTGGTGTAGAGCAGTGTTTTAACAACTAAAATGTGAATTTAAAAGATGATGGTGATGCATAAGGAAGCTGCACAGGTTATGCAGAACAAATGCTTTGCAGAACAGGTGCATAAGGAGAAATATAAGTTGAAAAGCAGCTGCATAAGCAGTTTCATAGCCTGTGCAGAATATTGAATTGCTACAGCATAATAATATATCAAGGAAAAACTTGAAAACACCTATAGAGGTATGTAAATATATACAATGTATTGACAAGTATGCATAAAGGAGCAGCAAAGGCAAAGAGAAGCAATGAAAAACCAATGGAATAACCATCCAATTGTATTTCAAGAAAATAGAATTCAAGACAGACTAAAATTGTTCTAGCACATCTAAAAAGAAAAGTTCCTAGAAGTTGAACAAGAGCAAGATAAAAATTAATCTATTTCTATGGTTTTGCCCTTGTTCAAAGGTGTTGCTAGAGGACTGGATGGAGCTGGCTGCTGCTGAAGGGGTGGCTCTGGAGGAGGTGATGGAGGTAGAGGTGGCATGCCCAGAAAAGTAATGAGCTGCTTCATCATCTCTTTCAACTCTTTCTGCTTGTCTCTGGTCTCCATAACAAGATCGAAGAGATGATCATGACGATCCTTAAGGGTATCAAGACCAGATTCAAGCTTCCTATGCACAAAATATACATCATCACTAAGCCTCTCAAGATAAGTGAATAAGGCTTTAGTGTTGAAGGGAGGAGGTGCTGTGGAGGAAGAGGGTCCAGCTGCAGATGGTGTTGGCTGTGCAGATTTTACTGGAGTATCCTGTGCATATTGAGTAGGTTGTCCAGGTTCATCAGAAGGCTATTGGACTGCTGGTGCAGATTGTGCCTCTTGTTGTGCTGGTGGTCCTGTATCTGCCATTGGTTGTGCAGTGTCAGATGGTGGCAAACTGAATCTAGTCTTGTATAAGTGAGAAGCATCAAAATATAGAGTGTCTGAAAGTGCTGGTAGAGGATGCTCTTCCGGATCAAAGCCAAAATGTTTAGCTATAATAGTTATGAGCCCACCCATAACTATATCACCTATAGATTTGGTAGCAGTGTGCAACACATGTTCACAAAAGAAGTAACTAGGAGATATTTTGACTTTGTGAAAAGCACACCATAGCATGAACAAGTCAGATTTTCTAACAGCACCAGAACTAATCCTTCGACCCAAGATAGTGCTAGTAACAAGCCTATGGATAAATCTACATGCTGGGTCTATTATTTGGGAGGTCTTGGATCTACCAGCATAAAAACCCTGAGATTGGTTTGAAATATTTCTCCAAAACTGAACATCATTCCAAACACCTTTATTTTCTACCTTTATGCCTGTATATGGAACCCTAAATAATCCATCAATAGCAAACCCAAAGATACTGTGAAATTGGTCCAATGATAGCTCCCTATTTTGCCCCAAGCACCTAAATTTCATAGTTGGCTTGTAATCCATTTCATGCAGTTTCAAAGTAGCAGAAAATGAGGAAATAAATTCCAAAACTAGGGCTAGATAAACTAACTCTTGTCTATGCACAAATTCCATCCAACCTAGACCATCAAGGTAGGCAACAACATTATTAAATAAACCAACAGATTGGAGGGCATCTGCAGAAATGTACCTAGTGGGTTGTACTTTTCTGTCCTTTAGCCTCTTAAAAGTTACCTTATGAGTTGCAACAAGAAGTGGCCAAGGTAATTTGGATACCTATGTTGCAGCTGCTGAAGATTGCTTCTTGCTAGAGAAGGGAGATTTAGCTTATGGGGTAGAGGCAGAAGCACTGGCCCCTTGTTGTGTGGAAGTCAAAATTCTGGTGTTTTTGGGTGTAGGCTCAGAAAGTGGAGTAGCAGGTGGGTCCTTGCTTTTTGTTGGAGATGGCGCAGATGCCATGGGTCGGGTTGATTTGGATTGAATTCTCCTTTTATAGGTAGATGGTGGAGGAGGTGGAGGGGTTTATAGTGGAGGAGAATCGGGATTGGGGGCTTGCATAGCGAGGGGCGTGACTTGGAGAAGAGAGCCTTGAGGGGAAGGGGGAGGCGTTTCCATGGATAAGGTCGATGTTTTTAGGAATGGAGGAGGAACGAAGGAAATTAAAGAAATAGAGGGGAAGTTAGGGTATTGGTCGGCGAAAAGGTGAGAGAGTGAAGAATTGGTGCCGAGAAAAGTGAGAAGAGGGTGGTTATGAACAATAATGACGGGAAGTGGGAGGTGGAAAAATGGGTTGTGTGAAAATTTTGATTTATACAGGATGTGCGAATTTCTGCATAAGAAAAAAAAATGGGTGTGCATAACTTATGCAGGTGCTTATGCAGGTTTCGGCAAGAAGGGGAATTATGAAAAGTTAGTTGTGTAAGAGTGCATAACTTTTGCACACACTTATGCAAGTTTCAACAGAAAAGAGTTCCTAGTAAATTTGGTTACGCAAGTTTCAGCAGAAAAGAGATCCTAGTAAATTTGGTTGTGCAATAGTGCATAAGTTATATACTTGGTTATGCAGAATTCGGTAGAAACGAGGACTTCAAGATTTGAAGTTATGCAAGAGTGCATAAGTTATGCACACACTTATGCAGATTTTGTCAAAAATAAAAATGGCAAAAATTGTGACAGTGCAGAATTGCATAAGTTATGCATGTCCTTATGAAGATTTTTGCAAGAAATGAAATCAGAAAAATTTAGTTATACAGGATTGCATAAGTTATGCAAGAACTTATGCAGATTTCAGTTGGAATGAAAATTAAGGCAAAGTGAGACTTGAAAACTGCATAAGTTATGCAGTTACTTATACACATTTTGACAGGATTCAGATTACAATAAAAATGCTTTGCAAAATTTGAAAAATACATGAGAATGAAGACATTTAACCCTATGAGGCATAAATCATGAAAAGTTATCATTAAAAACACATCAATATATGCAGAATCCATCACAATTGCACCACACAAGTTTGTAGAAGTAAGTTCTACATAAGAGATATTTGTGAATTATGCCATTTTAACTCAAACCCTACAAATTAACATTCTAGCACATTAAAGCTCAATAAAAATCTGCACAAAGTTGCACTTATCCACCAAAGAAAATAGGCTCTCCAAGTTGTGCAAATTAAATGCAGCATGTGCACATTGAAGCACACCACCCAATTAAGTTCAAAACTACTAAAATGACCCACTTACCATCATATCAACATGATAAGCACAAATATATAAAAGATACACACCCAACCTCAATAAAGAAGCAAATAGCATATGCTGCAGACCCTTTTTGCTGAAATTTTTTTTGCATAAGCCAAGAAGGAGTCCTGCACAGGAAGCAATGAAAATAAACCAATCTTGGAAGAGTGAATGGATAAAATATCAGATTAAGAGTAACTCCCCAGCAATGCAATTGTAACACCCTCCCGGTAGCAACTCCGTACATTCTACTGTTCCGGTGACCGGTGTCGGTCCGGACAGCTAGAACGTCCGGAAAAATATTTAAACTAAAGTCAGGAACCATAATTAACTCAAATATTAATAAGAAAAATTTAGGAAAAATTTTAGAAATAAAATACAACCAAGGTAAACGGCGGTGCCCAAGCGATGGGTAACGAGGAGGAAGTTGCGGTTCTATAACGAGGAGCCCTAGACCCGGGAAAAAATTCATAAAATAATTTTTGGGACTCCAGAGAAGGGTCATTGAGGTTCCTATGGCATTAGAATGCCAAGAAAATATTTAGAAAAATTTTTCAATCGGTACAGACAATTTTCACCCGTTAAGCCAAACGGAGGGCATTTTGGTCATTTCGCCTTCAGAGACGATTTTTGGCCGACTTGTCCAGTTGAGTAAATAATTATTATGACATAAAATATGAATTAATATTGATGCAAAATTAATTTGAAGTTAGTAGAAAAGAAAAGAAAAGAAAATAAAGAAAATTAAAGATAATGACATCACATGATGTCACTCACTTACTCCCAACCAATCACAAGTTAACAAGCATTCTTAAAACACTTAAAAGAGTCAAAAATAGACCAAAAATTTCTGGTCTCCTTCTTCATCTTCAACCAGCCGAAAATCCATTCCTCTTCCTCCATAGCTTTTATTTTTTTTATACCTTCCAATCTTTGATTTCTTACCCTAAAACCCTTAGGTCTCTTCATTAAAACTTGTCCACTCATCTTGGGAAAGTGATTGGCAGCCTAGAAAAGGAAAGAAAGTGAAGAATTTGAGCTCTTGAAAAGCTCTCAAGTGAGGTTAGTGCTTATTTATATAAGTATTTCTTTTATTTCATGTTAGGAACTTGAAATTGTTATGAAATGGTAGATTAAATGAACTAAACTCATGTATATGTACTCTATGAATTTCGGCTGCCCTAAGGAAGGAATAGGATTGAATGTTTTTGATGGACTTGGAGTGAACTAGAAATCATGTTTAAAGTATATAAACATAAGGATATTGATTTAGTTAGTTAACTAGGGTAGTTTGTACAAAACCATGAATTTGAGCTAGGGTTTGGGAGTGAAAATTTGACTTTGCTTATGAAATTGTTAAAGAACATTATAATGGTCAATTAGTGACCATTTGAGGTAAGTTGACCATAATTAGGAGTGAACTATTGCATGGCAAAGTGAAATGGGCAGGCTGCCTAGTGATAGCAGCAGGGAGGCTGTGAGTCCAGCCTGTTTGGACTATCATATCTTTGGCTGTGTAGGTTCAATTGGTGTTTGGCCAATTGGACATAAAACTAGACTTATAATGGCACAATTTTTCTGAAGAAACCATGCCCAAAAGACCAAAGCAAGAGGACCAAAAGTTGGCCCCAATCCGGATACCCTGCAATCAGCTTCTGCAGAATGACCAAATGAACAGTAACTGTTCATTTGGCCATAACTCACTGTAGAATGGGTCAATTGACCTGAAATTTTTACAGCAACAAGATAAGACATAGAAAAACAACTTTCATGAAGAAACCTACCCCAAAATATGACCAGAACCTATTCAACAAGGCAGTGGAAATCACTGTTCATGGTACTGTAGATTTAGTAAATTCTGCAGTTCTCTAATCCGGCCAGCTGTGGTTTTTGGACCATATCTGGAGCTACAAAACTCCAAATGGAGTGATTCAAAAAAAGAAATTCAACTAGACAAAATAAGGAACAACTTTTGTGTTTACCATTTCCTCAAATTCTTAATGTAACAGTCCCTAATGGAATAGTGAAGTTAGGGCACAAAATCTGAAATTTCTGCCCCCTTAGTGCTTAGCTTGGAAATGGATTTGGAGATTAATTCCAACAAATTTTGAATGCAAAATGTGGTATCTTTGAGAACTTAGGTTCAATAAATTTATTATGTATGAAAAAGTCAACATTTTGGTTGACTAGTAAGGTGAATAGTAATCAAAATAATTAGCAAATTAAGATGAAGACCTAGAACCAATTCTAAGCTTAAATGCTTAGAATGGTATGACAAATGTGGACTATGCATCTTAGTCAAAATTGTTAAAAGGAAATTAAGAGCATAAATTTGAAGTCCATGAAATTTTCATGGATTACTGGAAACATGAAAAATAAGTCATCTAATTGATGTAAATAGATAGTTAGGGCTTATATGCCCATTACAAATGGAATTCATAAAATATTAGTAACTCAACTTGAAATATAAAAATTTGTAATTACATAAGTAGATTTTTGAATGTATAAATGAGAAAGGAATGTATGAATCATAATTGAAATTTATCATGAAATAATGAAGTCATAAAACACAACATATTAATATTTAATGATATTATGTGCCCTTGTATTGCCTAGACATGTGTGTCAGATTGGATAGTTTGGCATGCCAATAGGGTATTGTTTTAGCAGTACTGTGAAAGGCTTTATGCCTGTATTCATGGCTTTATGCCTGCATTCATGGCTTTATGCCAACATTCATGGCTTTTATGCTTGATTATGTGTTATCATGGCTTTTTAGCCATACTGACTGCATACGTGGTTGACGTTCTGCGTCCCATGGTATGACGGCCCGAGGCACCGCGGTGTCCAGTGCCAACGACCCGCTATCCAGTTTAGTCAGCCTGTCGTAGGTTAATTGGGCAGTGTAATTTATTGAACTAAATTAAGACTATTAGTAATTAAAAATATTAGAAATCAAATAAATGAGTTAATAAGACTTTAAAAGAATTAGTTACAATTATGAAATGATCCAAACCACATAAAAATTGTTAAGTAAAATGACAAAAGAGTTGCAAAAATAGGTATAACTTAACTAAATATTTTAAATATACCTTCTCTTGCCATATGAATATAAATTGAGTATTTTTATTAATTCTGTATATCGTACATTATTACTGTGAATTTCGGAATTAAACGCTTCCAAAGCAAAACAAATGAGAACAAAAGATAATTAATATTAGACACATTGTATTAAATTAAATTGATTCTTAAATATTCAAATTATGCTTCGTTCTTTCTTTATTTGTATATTTTATTTTCTTGTTCTATTATTGCACCACTAAGCAGCAATGCTTAGCGCGATGGATTTGTTTCCTCGCGCAGGTACTTTGACTAAGATTTTTGGAGTCCAGATCTGCAGAAGTGCCTGAAGTATTTAAGGTTATCACCTCCTCAATAATGCATGTAGATAGGGCCCATATAGATCATATTTTGTATTTAGTATAAAATGCTAGATATTGTATTATAATGTAGATTATGAGCAGGTAATTAATAGAAATGTAATGTAATTTAATAAATTAGCTTTTTCATATATAATTAATTTATATATCATGTAAATTATGAAATTATGTAAATTAAAGAAATTTGAAAATTTTACTTATGTGATTTGAGCATGAATGAGATTGTATGGATTCAAAGACAGATTTGAAATATATAGATAATGCATGGAAATGAATATGAAATTGAGATATATGAATGAGATGGTTATGAAAATAATTGATGAGATTTTATTTGTAAAATATTATTGAAATTTTCAAACAGGTAAATAGTAAAATACGTCAACTGGTAATAAAATAGGGGAAACTCCTCTGGTTTCTCCGTCGAAAAATAATTAATATTAAAATATAATGAGATCAAATTATGAAAGGAATAAAGTAAGATAAGATAGGGTGCTCCGGCACCGAATGTAGCACACTTTGCTCGGCTATACTGTAGTCGGGTGAGAGGTGTTACAGCAACAACCTTCATCCATTGAAATACATCTACAAAAGACAAAATTCAACAATGTCAAAAATTAAATTTGAGGAGATTTAAGATAAAAACAAAAGTAATGCAAATAAAAATAAATCAACAAAAGCAAAATAAGAGAACTTGGGGTGCCTCCCAAGAGCGCTATTTTATTGTCCTTAGTTGGACTCTTTATGCATTTCACTAAAAAGAAGGTGTGGGATCAGAGAGCTTGTAACAGCTTGCTCCCTTTATTGGGTCTCCAGTTATGTAATGTTTTAATCTATGTCCATTAACCTTAAAATTCCTAGATTTTTCACTCCAAATTTTAATTGCTCCATAAGGGAAAACTTTAGAAACTCTATATGGACCAGTCCACCTTGATTTAAGTTTCCCTGGGAACAATTTCAATCTTGATTTGAACAACAAAACTGAATCACCTTCTTTAAATTCCTTTTTCCTAAGATGCCTATCATGCCAAACTTTAGTTCTTTCTTTATAAATACGGGCATTTTCATAGGCATCCATCCTCAATTCTTCAAGCTCATTAAGTTGCAATAGCCTCTTCTCACTAGCTTGCTTGAGATAAAAAATTCAAGGTCTGGATGGCCCAATATGCTCTATGCTCTAGCTCTAGCTCCACAGGTAAATGACAAGACTTACCATACACCAACCTAAAGGGAGTAGTTCCTATAGGGGTTTTGTAAGCAGTCCTATATGCCCATAAAACATCATCTAGTTTGATAGACCAATCTTTCCGAGAATTGCTTACTATTTTCTCTAAGATATGTTTGAGTTCCTTGTTAGAAATTTCAACTTGCCCTAAAGTTTGAGGATGGTATGGGGTAGCTATCTTGTGCACTACACCATACTTCCTCATTAAGCTCTCAAATTACTTATTACAAAAATGTGAACCCCCATCACTAATTACAGCCTTTGGAGTTCCAAATCTACTCAAGACAAATTTCTTCAAGAATTTCACTACCACCTTAGTATCATTAGTTGGAGTTGCAACAGCTTCTACCCACTTTGACACATAGTCAACTCCAACTAGAATGTATTTATTACCATATGAAGGAGGAAATGGGCCCATAATATCTATTCCCCATACATCAAATAATTCCACCTCAAGAATGCCATTTAGGTGCATTTCATCTCTTTTTGACATATTTCCACTCCTTTGACATTTATCACATTCTAACACAAATTTCCTCACATCTTTGAAAAGGTTTGGCCAAAAGAAACCAGCCTGAAGAATTTTACTAGCTGTTTTAGAGATTCCAAAGTGTCCTCCATAATCAGAAGCATGACAATGATGCATAACACTTTCTATCTCCTCATCAGGAATACATCTTCTTATTAAACCATCACAACATCTCCTAAAGAGTAAAGGGTCATCCCATCTATAAAATTTTGCCTCATGCAAAAACTTTTTCTTTTGTTGCCATGTGATTCCTAGAGGTAAAACTCCACAAGATAGATAATTCACAAGTCTGCATACCAAGGTAATTTAGCAACAAGAGAGAAAAGTTATTCATCCAAGAAAAACTCATCAATAGGAACTGCATCCATTTCTTCATCATCTAATTTCAACCTACTAAGATTATCCGCAATTACATTTTTAGCTCCTTTCTTATCTCTGATTTCTAAATCAAACTCTTGTAGCATCAGAATCCACCTAATGAGCCTAGGTTTAGCCTCCTTTTTATGGAGTAAATACCTAATAGCAGCATGATCTGAAAATATAATCACCTTTGAGTCAATAATGTAAGGTCTGAACTTTTCCATTGTAAAGACAATTGCTAAGAATTCCTTTTTAGTTGTTGCATAATTTGTTTGAGCCTCATCCAGTATTCTACTAGCATAATAAATAGCATAAGCCCTTTTGTCTTTTCTTTGACCAAGAATAGCTCTAAATGCATAGTTGCTAGCATCACACATAATTTCAAAAGGTAGACTCCAATCAGGTGGTTGCATGATTGGTGCAGTAATAAGAGCTTGCTTCAACTTGCAAAAGGCATCCAAACACTCTCTGTCAAATGCAAATGGTGTGTCATGACTTAACAAATTAGACAAAGGTTTACTGTTTTAGAAAAATCCTTGATAAAGCATCTGTATAACCCGGTATGCCCTAAAAAACTTCGAATTCCTTTGACATTAGTGGGAGGAGCCATCTTTTCTATCACTTCAACCTTGGCTTTATCAACCTCTATTCCTCTATTAAACACTAAATGTCCAAGCACTATCCCTTCCTGAACCATGAAATGACACTTTTCCCAGTTTAACACAAGGTCAGTGTCTGCACATCGCTGCAAAACTTTAGAAAGGTTAGCCAAGCATATGTCAAATGAAGATCCATAAACAGAAAAGTCATCCATAAAAACCTCCATTATATCTTCAATGAAATCTGAGAAGATTGCGATCATGCACCTTTGAAAAGTGGCTGGTGCATTACA
The DNA here is from genome assembly GCF_030052815.1 of Hevea brasiliensis. NCBI lineage: Eukaryota > Viridiplantae > Streptophyta > Magnoliopsida > Malpighiales > Euphorbiaceae > Hevea > Hevea brasiliensis. The sequence continues at coordinate 98,258,766 of NC_079495.1, read as the reverse complement.
CAACCCAAATGGCATTCTTCTATAGGTAAAGGTTCCATATGGACAAGTAAGAGTGGTTTTCTCTTGATCATTTGGATGGATAGGGATTTGGAAAAATCTCAAATACCCATTTAATTGCAAAAATAAGAATGCCTAGCTAGTCTTTCTAACATTTGATTAATGAAGGGAAGTGAAAAATGATATTTTCAAGTGGCAATATTTAATTTTCTGTAATTTATGCACATTCGCCAACTAGTCACTATTCTGGTGGGAATTAATTCATTATTTTCATTTTTTACCACTATCATTCCACCTTTTTTAGGGACAACATGTACTGGACTCACTCAAGTACTGTCTGAGATAGGATATATGATCCCTACATCAAGCAACTTCAAAATTTCCTTTTTAACAACTTCTTTCATATTTGGGTTCAACCTTCTCTGATGTTCAATAGATGGCTTACAATTTTCTTCCAAAATAATTATGTGCATACAAAAGTGTGGACTTATTCCCTTAATGTCATCTATGGTGTATCCTAAAACCTTCCTAAATTGCCTCAACATTCTTAACAACTTATCAACCTCTAAAGTGCTCAAGTTTGCATTTACAATTACTAGATAAGGGTCATTGAGGCCAAGAAATTCATACCTGAGCTGAGAAGGAAGTTGCTTAAATTCTATCTTAGGTGCATCATCTTCCTTGAATGATGGTTGCTTAGATTCAAATTTTTCCTTCTGTGTGAGTTGAAAAACTAGAGCAAAAATGAATGATGGACTACCCTCTAAATGTTGAGCATATGCAGCCACATGAGGGTTGTCATTGTTTATGCTTCCTCCATGAACCAAGCAATTTTCAAGTGTATCTTCCGAATATCTCTTTCTGAAGTGTTCTTCAATAAGCTCATCAATGATATCAATTCTCAAATGTTACGACCCAACCTATGGACCGGACCGGCACTAGGACCTGGGCCAGCCTAAAGCTCCTGAGGCCTGTAGTAAGCCTAACTATTCCTCAACTCATGACTAGGCCCACAATTTAGGCCCAATATGCATATAAAATAATTTAAATTAAACTGTTGTAATTTTATTTCGGGCCAACTTAGCCCAGTAATTATCAGAAACTAAATTAGGGGAGCCCAGCTCAACCCTGTTACACCATTTACAAACTATTTAAAACTCATAAAAATTTTTCATTTGTTAATACAAAAACTTAAGTTCATGCAATCCCTGACAGGATTAATGCTACTACTAGTACATGCGGAATCCTAAATTATAAATTTGGAGAATAATAATATAATTAAGTAATCTTTTCATAACCTGCGAGAAAAGGGACAGGTTCTGAAAAAGGTCTCCTCCTGTAGCCTAGAAAAATATGGTGAACAGGAGTGAGCATTCGACTCAGAGAGTAAAATATCAATTATAACCATAATCTCTATAACTATCTAAAACTAATGCACCATGTAGAGTGAAATGCATCATCAGCAATAATTTCATATCATAACATCAAAAAGTTAATTTGGAGTACTCACATACCTAATAATATCAATCATAATATATGGGAGCTGATTCCCTATACAGCTCTCTTAGATCCAACTTGTGCCAGCGAAGAACTCAAGCCGGACTTTCTCTTAATAAACCAAATCGAGGTCCCAGTGAAGAACTCAAGCTGTATCTACCCCGAAGGACCGGGTCCCAGCGAAGATCTCAAGCCGTGTCTACCCATCCTATCCATAGTCCACGCCACATCACACGCACGCCAACGCATGCACACTGCTCCAAATTACCACAATTACATCCATGGCACTTTAACAGTTGTGAATGCAACATAAAATGTGCCTAGAGTTTAACTACATAGATATATACATATAAGTGATGCATGGGCATGCTTGAACATATAATAATAGTAAAATTACAATTAAAATTAATATTTTACTCACAGTACACCGATGACTATTGCAGCTGCTAGATGCAGAAAGATAGCTGACCTCGATCACCTAATAATTAAATTATAAATTTATTAGTACTAAGTTAAGATAAAACTCTAAAGAGGCAACAAACAACCTAATTCATGCCGAAAATTCGGCAGAGTTTCCCCTATACCTGGGACCTACCCAACCTGCAAAAAGGCTCAAATAACACTTCTAAATTCAACTCATATCTCATCATCATTATATGGCTTCTCCTGGGCCCTCCAAACCAAGCAATACTCAAAATCTTTAAAATTACGTTTTAGTCCCTATAATTGACATTTTGCAAAAATCCACTCAAACAAGCTCTAAAAATTCTAAAATTTTGCTCCGCGGTCCTTAATAATATTATAAGGCTATTGCAAAAGGAATTGTAATTTTCTAATCACCCATGAATATTTTACTCAAAAATATTACTCAATTTCATAAGTTTCTAATAGTTAACATATTCTTAATTCAACCCAATTTAATATTCACATATTTAAACCTCCATCCTCAAGCTTCAACCAATCATATAAAATTTAAATATCTTAATTTCAAATAATCTTATATGCCCATATGCTAAAAATCTAACTAAAATCCATCTATATTTTTCAAAAATATTCTACAATCACTCAAAAATTCAACAAACACCATAAAATATCTCCAAATAATTTTACTTTCATCATATATTTTTCTTAGAATTTTTATCTAATTTTTCCTATTTAAAAAACACTGTATTTATGCTCCACAGACAGAGAAATAATAAAAATAGTCTTACCCGAAGTTTATCTGTCTGGCCGCACAGTGGCTGGCCGCCGGTCGCCGGCGACATTTGCCGGATCTGATCACACCATCATATTCCTCCCCTCTTTCTCAGTCCATATGTGGTCTTGGATCGTCAATCCAACGGTTGGATCGTCCTAGATCTGACGAAAAAGCTTGAAAAATCCGAAACTTCTCTCCTCTATATCTCACTCATCCAACCTCCATTTGCTGCAAAATTGGTATCAAAAGAAAGCTCTCGGAACAAGCTTTCCAACGCCACCTGAATCACCTCGATCGGATGTGCGCTGGAAAGCAGCTGCCCATTGTGTGTGCATTTTCTCTCTCTTCTCCCTCTTTTGCCGCCATTTCTGGTGGTTCTGGCCGTCGCTGGAGGGTCGCCGGCCTGGTGGGGAGCCGCTTGGGAGGTCGCCGGCCGGTCACCAGAGAAGGAAAGAAGAAGAAGAGAGGGGAGGAGAGGTGAGAAGAGAAATTGTGGGGGGGGGGGGGGGGGTCCTCCTCCCGATTTTTGACCCTTTTTAAAAAAAAAAAAAAATGTTGGCACTGACAGTAGAAATCCACTGTCACACGCCAAAGTCCCATTTTTTTTTTTTTTCTGGTTGTCATATTCTTCCCCCCTTAAGAAAAATTCATCCTCGAATTTTCGAATAAACAAAGAAATAAGGAAAAGAAGATTATTAGAACAAGCACAATCATTACTCCTCTAGCTAAGCAGAGATTGGTAAAACATTTATTCTTCAAACTCTTCGTATATTATATATTACATTCTATTGCCCTCTGATTCTACTATAGTATCCTATTTGTCATCATCTCTATCTAGAGATGCTCTTATCTCTTGGCTATTCATTGACCATTCTTCTGACATCTCAGGTATTCATTATAACTCCATTACTCTCGGCTTGATATCTAATAACTTTAATTAACTTCGGCTCTTACCTCACTTTTATTACCCCTTAACATGTCTCTGGGTGATTTTAGTCCTCATCCCTTTGTTTCAATAATCTCAGTTTCCCTAATGACATAACTTATGTATCTTATTCCATGGTATCCTATGAGTAGCTTTCCTGTAGCACCTAATCTAGGCATCTTGTTCGAGATCTTCACTCTTCTTATGACCTCAGTGGTCAATACTTATAAATCTTCTCACTCCCATGATACTTCAAATTTTTAATCTCTTTTGTGTCATTACTAAGGTACTTTACCAACCTTTATCCATCTTATGTAATTAGTCAGGTAGAGTCTCCTCCAAGGGCCAAGTATATCATTTATCAACATTGGAAAGTAAACTGGGTCTCTCCTTTTAGGTAACAAAAGTGTTTATATTCCCTAACAACTCAATCCAATGCGACTTTATCAATTCTCACTCTTTCTCTGGAATGGAAATATCTAGACTTCTTCCTATAGCTTCTTAGTATGTGGCCTACTTCTGACACATTGGCACTCAGATCGAGGCTCTACTACTCCTTTAATCTATCATCTCATAATAACTTGTTTTAAACATCTCTTAGTGTGTTCCTAGCATACCTATTCCTCCTTATCCTCATCATTATAACTAGCTCTACCGAGCTTTCTTCCTATCCTTTGGATCTTATCCACTTCCTTTTCCTATTTCTGCTATTGTTGATATCTTTTCAACCTGCTGCACTTATTCCTTAATCGTAATCCTATTTCACCCTTACACCTTTTCCTTCAAGAATGTCCATCCCATCATCAACTTTAACTTTCATTTTATTTCTTAGTCTTATCTTGATTACTAGTTCTATTACTTTGGGAATTCTAACCTTATGATTTACTCCTACCAGCACATTCTTCACCTTTTGTAACACTTATAATTAACCATAGAAAATTCTTTTTGTATCCCCTTTCCCAACTTAACTATTAGAACATTATCATTCCCTACCAGCCTTAGTAGGAAATTGCTCATCTTGGATGGATAGGAGCCCCATAAACTATAAGTTCCATCTGAACTAACACGGCCGTGAGAAATGTGTGCCATGCCTTAATTCTAAACAAGATACTTCACGTGTTTATTCTCCTTAATATAATCACATATACTGCCCACAACTTTCCAAACTTCAACCTCAAATTATCCATCAGCAAAAATTTCATCTATTGAAACTCATCCACAATTAGTATTTCCTCCAGTTCATAGTTTAAAATAGTTGCAAGCCTTAGTAGCTAACTCAATTTAACTCCTGTCATTACCATGTTCGTCCTTTCATACTTAATACTAGGTATGCACTTACTGTCATTCTCATATCAGGAAATTGTATATGAATTGGTGCCTACCAAAATCTCAAATAACTAGGTCTCCTTGACTCAGTCTCTGTTCCTTATATAACCCTCTAAAACCAATAGCACAAGCTAAACTTGAAAAGAAAGAAAATATCCTCTTATATTCAACTATGCCCGATTGACCATATAATAACGTTTAACCTATGTTTCTTGGTATTTCTCTTCAAATTTCATCATCTCCTAGCACAATTGTGCTCTACCTATAAGGTATCATCTGCATGAACCCTTTACCGTACCATTTTCCTTCCTGACATAATATTTTATAATTTATTAACTTTACTTATACTCGACCTATGATTCATAGCTATCATCGTTTATATTGTGCCCTTAACTTTTGTTGATTCCTGAAAGATTTCTCTCACTAATAAATTCTTCCAACACTAATTCCACCCAGACTTGTCACCTTTCGTTCTACCCCTACTGTTGTCCTGTCATTATTGTTTCACTGCAAAGTGATTCTATTGGTCACACTAAAAATGTTTGCCTGACATTCATAATGAACCTCTAACTACCTCCTCACTATCTCAAAAGTCTAACCTAAAGCCTCTGTGTCATCATCTATCATTCTTTTCCTCTCATCATACCTTTTTGATCCCTTAAATTAACTTTTATTCAACTTACTACTTATTAACTTCTTCTTCTCTACCTAATTAGATAGTCTACAATATCATCGCACACCTTCTAGCTTTTGCTCATTACTATTGTATTCCTCGCCAAATCTTTTTGATACTGTTAACAAGTTAAAAGAATCTTGTCCCATTGCTATCCACTTCACTTTAGGAATAGGGAATAGATAAAGTATGATCCAATCATGTAACTCCAAGCTCTATATTTTAGCCCCTGGCACTACCTCAACTACATCATGCTATGAGTATCACGTTACTAGATTCCACACCTCTATCACTATCCTCACTAATGTGGTCCCATTTTGGGTTCTCCATCCTTGTCATTCACCTTGCCAAGAATAACACTTAGCTTCCCCTATATCTAAACTTTGTTCCTTTTATTATGCGCCCTTCAGATTGTCCTTTCATTTATTTCCTTTGTCTTACCCAAAATAGAACTTGACTATTCTATCCTTGGTTCCATTCTTCTTCCTAACATGACAGCTGTACTTGCTAACTATATCTTTCAGAGTCTCTACCACATTATCATATGTCTGTGCTACTCAGATTTGGTCCTTTGACCACTCTAACTAGTACTTCTACTGGCATTTAGATTATATTGCATCTGCAATCAATTATCCAAACCTTCATTCTGCACTTTCTTTATCCATTGGCCTTCTATGATTTATCTTTGCTAATTTATTACTCTTAACACTATTATAATTAGATTATACTATTATTGTGAACAATATGAAGTTAGAAAAGAACTCAGGAAGTTGCAGTCATATCTTTATCGTATGATTTCTATTATTATCCTTTAGCTTGCATAATACCCTTACTACCTCGACAACTGATTCTGCAGTAATTTTATTTATTTGTTATTATTATCATTATCATTTTCCATGTTTACTCAATTAGCCAAAACTTAAGATTCTGGGCACCCAAACACGTCATCCTATGCAAAGGATTTACATCCATCGTGATCTGATTATATATGATTCCTATAATGGAACTTATATCCTCTGCAGGATACCCGAGCTAACTTCTCTCTACCATACTATACAGTCTCATATGGGGCGCTATTTTGTTGATCACCATTATTAGTAATAACTTTCGATCTCTTCTAAAAAGATAGGTCTATACCCTAACTTGCTGCAACAAAGGTACTACATTTACCTCCTTGCCCAAAACCATGTCAAATTAATGTCTCTCTTATCATATCATAGCTCTGTAAATCACCAATTCATAGTTTTGACCTTCTCTAGGTAGTAGAGTTGTACTTTACACCTTGCTAATACACACAAGGTATTCTATTCTCACTAAGTTCTAAGAAAAACGTCTGTCGTTCTGCAAAAATCATCCAAAATTCCATACCGAAGATTAGATGGTCTCACTCTATAGGTGTCACCTTTACTTTGCAACTAGTCTGAAACCTCTGATCTGATGGCAACTCTTAATGCAACTCTAGCGCATGCTAGGGTAACTGAGTCACTGACTCTAGTTATCACCCAACTGTGACCTTTCAATATTCTAACTCTAGACCCCTAACCAGGAGTTCCCAACTCCTCTGTAGATATAAAACTCTGTTCTGGCATAACTGTACCAAAACAGAAGCCATCCGCAAACACCCTCATTATGGAGCACCACGGGGATGCATGTAGCTCTACACAATAATCTCATGTTGGTACTGTAATCTGCAGCTTACGAGCAGACATCGAGAACATTGTATAGTTACTACGATACGTCCTAATCGACTAGGTCTCCTAATTTCTTATCTCTCTTGAATCTCTATTATCACAAACTTATTCTGACTGGGTCATCCACTGATGATTGCCAGCAGTGGTATCCTCATCCTTATCTAGGGCAACTGTACTTCAAGACTCACTTTTATATACTCGTGCCTTGCATGAAATGGGCACACCATTTAAACCCATACAGACAGAAACATAGCATTTCTTAGAGTACGTATCCTCATGAGAGACCTCAATATGTCTGTTAACTCTATTTCACCTTTCTATGTACTCCACGAAAATCAAGACATTAACTGAGGCACTTTTATATTTTCTGAGGTATAATGCAGAATCTAGAAACAAAGAATTACAGAAAAAGACGAAATAGAATCCTATACTCCGCATGTAACATCCTAACAAGACTCCTTTTACACTCCCAATTATATTATTTCCCATGAATCTAGAGCCTAAGCTCTGATACTAACTTTGTCATGACCCAACCTATGGACCGGACCGGCACTAGGACCTGGGCTAGCCTAAAGCCCTCGAGGCCCGTAGTAAGCCTAACTATTCCTCAACCCATGACTAGGCCTACAATTTAGGCCCAATATGCATATAAAATAATTTAAATTAAACTGTTGTAATTTTATTTCGGGCGAACTTAGCCCAGTGATTATCAGAAACTAAATTAGGAGAGCCCAGCTCAACCCTGTTATACCATTTACAAACTATTTAAAACTCATAAAAATTTTTCATTTGTTAATACAAAAACTTAAGTTCATGCAATCCCTGACAGGATTAATGCTACTATTAGTACATGCGGAATCCTAAATTACAAACTTGGAGAATAATAATACAATTAAGTAATCTTTTCATAACCTACGAGGAAAGGGACAGGTTATTCTGAAAAAGGTCTCCTCCTGTAGCCTGGAAAAATATGGTGAACAGGAGTGAGCGTTCGACTCAAAGAGTAAAATATCAATTTTAACCATAATATCTATAACTATCTAAAACTAATACACCATGTAGAGTGAAATGCATCATCAGCAATAATTTCATATCATAACATCAAAAAGGTAATTTAGAGCACTCACACACACCCAGTAATATCAATCATAATATATGGGAGCTGATCCCCTATACAGCTCTCTTAGATCCAACCTGTGCCAGCGAAGAACTCAAGCCGGACTTTCGCTTAATAAACCAAATCGGGGTCCCAGCGAAGAACTCAAGCCATGTCTACCCGAAGGACCGGGTCCCAGCGAAGATCTCAAGCCGTGTCTACCCATCCTATCCATAGTCCACACCACATCACACGTACGCCAACACACGCACACTACTCCAAATTACCACAACAACATCCATGGCACTTTAACAGTTGTGAATGCAACATAAAACGTGCCTAGAGTTTAACTACATAGATATATATACATATAAGTGATGCATGGGCATGCTTGAACATATAATAATAGTGAAATTACAATTAAAATTAATATTTTACTCACAGTACACTAATGACTATTGTGGCTGCTGGATGCAGAAAAATAGCTGACCTCGATCACCTAATAATTAAATTATAAATTTATTAGTACTAAGTTAAGATAAAACTCTAAAGAGGCAATAGACAGCCTAATTTATGCCGGAAATCCGGCAGAGTTTCCCCTATACCTGGGACCTACCTAACCTGCAAAAAGGCTCAAATAACACTTCTAAATTCAACTCATATCTCATCATCATTAGATGGCCCCTCTTGGGCCCTTCAAACCAAGCAATACTCAAAATCTTTAAAATTATGTTTTAGTCCCTATAATTGACATTTTGCAAAAATCCACTCAAACAAGCTCTAAAAATTCTAAAATTTTGGCCCGCGGTCCTTAACAATATTATAAGGCTATTGCAAAAGGAATTGTAATTTTCTAATCACCCATGAATATTTTACTCAAAAATATTACTCAATTTCATAAGTTTCCAACAGCTAACGTATTCTTAATTCAACCCAATTTAATATTCACATATTTAAACCTCCATCCTCAAGCTTCAACCAATCATATAAAATTTAAATATCTTAATTTCAAATAATCTTATATGCCCATATGCTAAAAATCTAACTAAAATCCATCTATATTTTTCAAAAATATTCTACAATCACTCAAAAATTCAACAAACACCATAAAATATCTCCAAATAATTTTACTTTCATCATATATTTTGCTTAGAATTTTTCTCTAATTTTTCCTGTTTAAGAAACACTGTATTTATGCTCCACAGACAGAGAAATAATGAAAATAGTCTTACCCAAAGTTTATCTGTGTCTCAAAAATTTCAAAAATTTATGAGGAAGCCTCTGGAAGTTGAATCATCTCCAAAGCTCACCGGAGCCATCGCCGGAACCACCGCGCACGGTGGCCGGCGACATTTGCCGGATCTGATCATACCATCATGTTCCTTCCCTCTTCCTCAGTCCATATGTGGTCTCGGATCGTCGATCCAACGGTCGGATCGTCCTAGATCTGACGAAAAAGCTTGAAAAACCCGAAACTTCTCTCCTCCATATCTCACTCATCCGACCTCCATTTGCTACAAAATTTGTATCAAAAGAAAGCTCTCGGAACAAGCTTTCCAACGCCACCTGAATCACCTCGATCGGATGTGCGCTGGAAAGCCGCTGCCCACTGTGTGCGCTTTTTCTCTCTCTTCTCCCTCTCTTGCTATCGTTTCTGGTGGTTCTGGCCGTCGCTGGAGGGTCGCCGGCCAGGTGGGGAGCCGCTTGGGAGGTCGCCAGCCGGTCACCGGAGAAGGAAAGAAGAAGAAGAAAGGGGAGGAGAGGAGAGAAGAGAAATTGGGGGGGGGGGGGTTCTCCTCTCGATTTTTGACCCTTTTTTTTTTTTTTAGGTTGGCAGTGACAGTGGAAATCCACTGTCACACGCCAAAGTCCCATCTTTTTTTTTTTTTTTTGGTTGTTACATCAAATAAGTATCAGCTTCAGAATGATGCTGCTTCATGGTGTTATTAATATTGAAAACCAATAGATCTTCACAAAATCTAAGAGTCAATTTTTCTCCCTAAACATCAATCAATGCTCTTGCTATAGCTAGAAGGGCCTTCCAAAAATATTTAGGATATTAGAATCCTCTTCCATGTCCAAGATGACAAAGTTAATAGGTATATAGAACTTCCCAACCTTCAGAGGCACATTCTCCAAAATCCCCTCAGGATACTTAATTGATCTGTTAGCTAACTGAAGAGAAATGTGGGTTGGCTTAAGATCTCCCATATTAAGCTTCTCATAAATGGACAGGGGCATAAGGCTAACACTAGCTCCTAGATCACATAAAGCTTTTATAGAACACGAATTTCCAATATGACATGGAATTGAAAAACTTCCAGGGTCCTTGAGCTTAGGAGGAAGTTTCTTCTGGAGTATGGCATTACATTCTTCTGTCAAAGCTATAGTTTCATGGTCTTCAATTCTCCTCTTGTTTGAGAGAATTTCTTTTAAGAATTTTGCATAAGAGGGCATTTATGAAAGAGCATCAATAAAAGGCATATTTATGTATAGCTTCTTCAAAACCTCTAAGAACTTCACAAATTGCTTATCAAGCTTGGCTTTTTAAAATCTTTGTGGAAAGGGAAGTTGTGGCTTATAAGGCTCTGGAGGTATATATTTCTCTTCCTTCTCTTTAATTTTATCTTTACCTTTTTCTGCACTTTCTTTCTCACTTTCTTGTTTTCCACTCTCATCAATTTCTTTCTCATTTTCTCTCTTCTCACTTTTTTCACTCTTCTTATTGTTTACAACCTTCCCACTTCTTAAAGTAATAGCTTGACACTGCTCTCTTGGGTTTTCTGGCTGACTTGAAAGTTTTCCAAAAGACTTGGTACCTGAGGAAGATGCTTGTTGTGCAATATGGTTTTCCAATATTTTGTTATGTGTTTGCATCTGTTCTAGCCTTGCTTTCAGCTCTCTCATCTCTTCATCATGCTTAGTTTGGTTAGTAAGAATCTATTGTAACAAAGCTTCTGTGGTGGAACCTTTCTCTTGCTATTTGGGTGGAGGATTCATTTTTCTCTGCTAAAACTTAGGCAATGGTTGCCTATTTTGCTGATATAGAATTCCTTATTGCTGTTGTGGTTGAAGATTCTGATTTGGGACTTGATTTTACTGATTTCCCCATGAAAAGTTGGGATGATTCCTCCAAGCTGGATTATAAGTTTGAGAGTAAGGATTCCCCATCTGTTTGTTTCCATAATTACCAACATATACAGCTTGCTCTCCATAGTCTACTCCACAGCTGGTAGTTCCTTCTGCATAAGCAACTTGTTGTGAACTACTAGATGATGATGATGAACTAACCAACATACTTAAATCTTCCATCTTCTTTGCTAAAATATTTGTAAGTGTATCAAACTTTACATTAATCATGTTGAATGGATCAAGGTCATACATTCTAGCAGCTTGCCTCTTTTGAGTTGGAGCTGGTCCTCTTGGACTACTCCAAGATGAGTATTCTTTACAATTCTCTCCAACAGCTCATAAGCTTCATCTTCTTGCTTCATAATAAATTCTCCTCCTGTTTGAGCATCAATAATCCCTCTAATTGCAGGAGTAACATTGGTGTAAAAATTCTGGTTTATCATCCATTTTGGAATGGCATGATGTGGACATTGTCTCTCTAATTCCTTCCATCTTCTCTTGGTCTGAAAGCTATCATTTGATTCCTCAATTCTTGAGTTTTTCTAGGTGGAAAATATTGTGCAAGAAATGCATCAGTGAGTTGCTCCTAATTTGTAATAGAGTTGTGAGGTAAAGAATCAAGCCAATCCAATGCTCTATCCTTCAAAGAGAATGGGAATAGCTTCAATCTTGTTGCATCATCAGATACTCCAGATTGTTTTTGCATATCACAAATCATAGCAAACTTCTTTAGATGTGTGTGTGGATTTTCTGAAGGATGTCCCCCAAATTGAGAATTTTGAATCATTTGAAGAACCCCAAAATCCATTTTGTAGCTATTTGCATCAATTCTTGGTCTTGCTATACTCTCTCTCAAGTTATCAAAATGAGGAAATGCATGATTCATCATACTTCCCCTAGGCACATTAGCATTATAACCTATTCACCATGAGCTGCATTTTCATTATTTCGATCATTTCCAACATTGCCACCACTAATTCTAATTCTTTCATAAACCATTTCTGCTTCAATTTCAGTTGCTCTCAAGGCTTCTTTCCTTTTTCTAGTTTCTTTTTTGTTGGCTCTACAAAATTTCTCAATTTCAGGATTAAATAATAAGGATGTGTCACTTGTTCTTCTAGCTCTTCTCATAAAAGATTAAGAGCAGCTAAAAAAGAACAAACAAACATAAAATGAAAAGATAATAAAAATAAAAATTATAAAGAACTAAAATAATCAAAAATTCAATCTTAAACAAATAACTCCCTTGCAATGGCGCTAAAAACTTGATGTGGCCCAACCGCAAGTGCACGAGTCATACAAGTAATATAGAAAAGATATTGTTCCCACGAGGAGTTGTGTTAATAATTGAATTTTTGATATAAAAATTGACTAATTTGAACTATTTTTGAAATTAAAGCAATATATTAATAGATATTGAAGTGTGAAATCTATATATGCAAAATTAATAATCTAATCAACAATGTAAAGATTTAACTAAATTTATGAAAAATTAAAGTAAGAAAATTGAAATATGATAAGATTTGAAATGGCAAGCAATTAAATTTGATTAGAAATTAACAATGATAAAAGGGGCGATTCCTGGGTTTAGAAATTCATATTCAAGCTATTTTGGAATTTTTAAATTGGTTATCCAATCTTATGGAAATTAAGGGTTTTAAGGAGATTAATTCTTAAATCCTTTGAATACTCTTTCGAGTGAGATAAAGAGTTCCTTAATCAATCTAATCCTACTTTTGTGGAGTTAAAATTAATCAAGACTCATTAGATTCCTTAACTAATATGTAAATCCTCTTAATCCTTAGTCTATTTCTAGATCTAAGTTAATTAAGTCTAATTTCTTAATTATCTATCACAAGGTTTTCTCCTTTCGGTGCTTCAACCAAGGATTAAGAACAATACTAAATGGGATCCTACACTAAGCATGTCATTGAGCACACAAGAAATGGATAAAACTTCATTAAAACCACAAAATATGGATTACTCAATCAAAATCTATAAAATATCTCAAATATTACATTCCAACTCTAGAATCTAATGAAAACTACTCACTATCCATAATATTTACAAGAAATTCTAAGTAAATATGGAAACAAAACTTGAATCTATACTAAGAACTAAGAAGCCCAATACAAAAAAGGTAGGAAATAGGGAAGAAAGGAAGAAAACTCCAAATCTGGTTCAGAAATGGAGAAGTGACGTTTTTGCTCTGTTTTTCTGACTCTTCCCCTGTTGCTGCTCTTTTCTTCCCTCTTTTTCCTCTCCCTTTCTGAAATGAGATAAGGACATATTTATATCTTTTTGACAAGTAGCCCTAAAATGGTGTGTCTGAGGTGAAGTTCACGCGAGAAAAATCTTCTGCCAGCTTATCATGAAGAGTTGCACAAGTTGTGCAAGTGTCTTATGCAGATTCCATGCAAAATTGGTGGTTTCAGGTATTTCTCGTGATGTTGCATATGCTATGCAGGTTGGTTATGTAGTTTTTTCAAGCTTTAGAGTCTTCTATGAAACTACATAAGTGGACTGCATAACTTATGCAGGCCCTTATGCAGTTTTCGGCAGGTTTAGGGCTCTCTGTGTGAAGCTGCATAAGTAAAGAATAGATCTGCATAAGTTATTGAAGGAGCAGAAGTATGAAAATTATTAGATTAGAACATTGAATTCAAAAAATTTTCTTCTAGGGTCTCATGCATCATGCAAGATTCATTATGTACCTAATTGATTTTAATGTTCAATTGCATATTAAAACACTTTTAATATGTATTAGGATCTACATTTGCCATTTAAGATTTTAGAATTAACAAATTAATTCATTAGAACCCTAGAATGATATAAGAATATGTGCACTAACCTTTTGATGCACTGTAGATGTGATTGGTACCTTTGTGAAGCACCTAGGACCCCAAATGTTGTCCCTCTAGCTTGTCCACAATAAGATCCCCAATGGCAGCCCCTTGAATAGCTTTTCAAGCCTTGCCAACCAATTAGAAATTAGGAATTTGCCTTTAGAGAGGTTGTAGATGCATATAGAACACTAGAAATAATTTCTAGTAATTTTAATTCAAGAGAATTTAGGCAATTCTCTTTGAATTGATGAGAAAAGATGAAGAGGAGAGGAGAGCATAAGGGTGGTAGCACCTTGAAGAAAATAAGAAGAGAGTGGTTGATTTTTATTTTCTCATAACATCACATTATATAATTAGGTCATCACTTAAAACCCTTGCCACATGTCATCACTTGATTGCATTTTAATTTTAATTGACCTAATCACATTAAGCCAAGGATCAAAGCTAGACTTAATGTTGACTTTGATCATCTTGCATGATAGGAAGACAAATGGCAAGCTTATATGGTGCCATGTGTCACCATCTCATGGTGTCACATGTCGCCCTGTGAAATGACCAAATTACCCTTGTGTTATAATTTTGAGTTCTCAATCCAAAATAATTATTTCTCCTCTTCTAATCAATTTATATCAAATATAGATTAATTAATTAATCTCTATTAATTAATTTCTCATAATTAAATTTATATTTAAACACTTTAAATATAAATTTAACTTATATTATACATCCAATAACCTAGATTTAGTTTCAAGCCATGCTAGGGACTTTGCAATCTAATTGCAAACCAAACCAATTTAATTAATCAATTAAACTCTTTAACTAATTAATTAAATCACATTTAACTTGATGATTACTTGTGTATGTGTGTGACTCACTAGGCTCTTCACTAATTGGCAATGAGATATGATATCAACTCTTAATATCATCAGAAACTTTTCTTACCATAAATGATTTCTCTAAATCATTTTAGGCACCTCATAGACCATGGTTAACACCTAGCATAACATGCCATGGCCACCCAATCAGTAATAAGGAATACCTTAAATGAACCTTTAATCATATGTTACCGTGCACTTGAATCTCTCTGTTACAAAATCCTAATTCGAGCTGGAGTCATGGTTTATGTCAAACCCCATTTGCTATGAATATTATGTTCTCTTTTAATTCTAATTATTGATTAAAAAGATTTTCTCATCAGAAACTCTTTTCTGATTAAACCTGTCTATCTTGGCTATGAACTTGAAACATCAAGAACAATTAAATGAACATAGGATTTTATCCCTATTTACTTAGGGTAACATATTCTATCTTGATCAACACCTACCTCGATATATAACTAGTAGGAGCCAACACATGCCCATATACCCATACACAGTACAAGTATGAAAGCAGTATCAAACTCAAACCACCTATATACAAGATAACTGTGTTATCTCAGGTCTAAAGATTATATGCGCTGATATGATTTATGACAATGCATTGATAAGAGTAAACTCCATGTGCTTGTCATAAGTGTCATTGGTTCGGCCTACTTATCATGTATAAGTGCCTATCATGTTTGTTATATGGTATGAGACTCACCATTCCATCTTATTTATATCTCATATAAATACCTTGGGAACAAACATGAATACAATCTTTCTAGATAAGTCATGTCCTGTGTGAAGTATCCTCGATTGTGAACCAATTTATGATACTTTGTGCTAGAAATACTGTCACTCATATTCTTAACAACTTAAAAATAGAATTTCTAACAAAATATTAATGGACCTTTTCTATTACACATAAATATATTATGTAAATAGAAAAGTGAAAATGCCTTTTTATTAATAAAATATGCACAAGATACATACTAAATGATATACTCTTGGGCATACTACTAATAGTTATGTAGTAGCTTATGCAGATTTCGGCTATTTTAATTGTCTCCCCCGTGAAACTACATAAGCAGAGTGCGAGACTGCATAAGTCATGCAGTTTTCTGTCAAGTTGCATAAGCAAGACGTGAACTTGCACAAGTCATGCAGAGTAGTTATATAGATCTTAGTAGGTTTAGGAGTTTACTTCTTCTTCCTGTGCAGAACTGCACAACTTATGCAACAGGTTATGCATATTTTGGCCACCTTGCATTTTTCAATTTTTAAGCTTTGTTTTTAATATCTTTGGCTGTAGGAATCACTCCTCATTAGTAAAATTTCTTTTTTAGTCTCTCCAAAACACCATTTTTCCTACAAAACAAAGCAAAATTACAAATTAACCAAAAAATTGACAATTATGAAAAACTATCTAAATAACTAATAAAATTGACTAAAAATGACTAACAAGTGAATGAAATCACCATGAAATTTAACCTAAATGACTATGCAAAATGCATGTATCATCGACTACAGCAAGTGCATGAGTCGTTCAAGTAGTATAAAAAAAATATCATTCCTAAGAAGAGTTGTGTTTTCAATTGAATTTTTGATGTAAAATAAATTTTGTTAAAATTGTATTTTAATCAAACAAATAAAAAAATTTGAGAATTTGAAGTTTAAGATATGAAAATGCAAAACTTAATTCAAACAATAACTAATTTAATAATTAGCTAAATAAAGAAATTGAGAATATTAATAATGAAAATTGATAAAGTGAGATTAAACTAAACACTTAAAAGTAAAATTCCAAGCAACAATTGATAAAAAGATGATTCCGGAGTTAAGGGTTTATATTCAAGTCAATTTGGGATTTTCCTAGCTAACCCAATCTATGAAATTTATGGGTTTAAAGGAGACCAATTCTAAAATCTTTTGAAATCTCTTTCGAGTGAATCAAAGAGTGCCTTGGTTAATTAAATCATATTTTGGTGGAGTTTAAAATTAACCAAGACTCATTAAAATCTTTAATCAATCATAAAACTCTCTTAATCCTTAGTCTATTTCTAGATTTAAGCTAATTAAGTCTAATTTCTTGATTATCTATCATTCCATCTTCTTCTTTCGGTCCTTCTACTAAGGATTAAGAACATAACTTGATGGGGTCCTTTACTAAGCATGTAAATAAGCATACAAGAAATTGATTAAACCTCATAAATTTCATTAAATTGGGACTAAAATAGTTCAATCCATAAAAATAACTCAAATATTACATCCCTAACTCAAAAATCAAAGAAAACTATTCACAATCCATGTTTAATACAAGAGATTTTGTGTAAAAGAAGAAATAAAATATGAAAAATAAACTAAAACTAAAAAACCTAACGTTTTGCGTGAAGAAATGGTGAAGAAGAAGAAGAAGAAGAAGAAAAATCTAAGCTCTTGTAATCCAAAAATGGAGTGTGCCTCTCTTTTCTCTCTCCTCTTTCTCCAAATATTTTTTCTTATTATTCCTCTTGTAGCAAAAAGTGATGTAAGAATGCTTACATATCCCTAGCAAAAACCCTAGAATGGTCTAAAAATGGTATAAGATGAGGTCATTACACATGTGGAAAGATTTGCCACTTCAACTAATTCAGGAGAAAATGCATAGCTAGAACTGTGGTTATGCAGCATCTTATGCAGAGTTAGAATTGGAAAGAATGAGTGAAGATATGTTTGCATAGCCATGCAAGTCCCTATGCATGATTTGGCAAGCTTCAGAGGTTTTCCGTAAAGGTGCATAGGCAAATGCGTGAAGTTGCATAGTCTATGCAAGAAGTTATGCAACATTCGGCAGGTTTTGGTTTATCTTTCGTGAAGGTGCATAGGCAAGTGCATGAAGCTGCATAGCTTATGCAAGAAGTCATGGAACTTTCGGCAGGTTCTATAATTTTTTATTTTTCTGCATAAGCAGGTGTATAGCCTATGCACTAAGCTATGTAACTTTTGGTAAGTTGAGAATTTCTTTTATTTTCTGGACAAAAGTTGCATAGGCAATGCAGCTTGTTATACAACTTTTGCCAGCCTTCAAAATCTTTAATTTTTAGGCTTCATTTTTGGTACTTTTGGACCTGGAATGTACTCCTCACTTGCACAGTTACTTTTTAGTCTCTCAAAAACACCATTTTATCCATAAAACAAAAGCAAAATTACAAATTAATCTAAAATTAATAATTATGAAAAAAATTAACTACATAACTAATAAAATTAACTAAAAATAACTAACAAATGGATAAAATGACAATGAAATTTAACTTAAATGACTACATGTAATGCACGTATCAATTATAATAATTTATTATGATAGATTTCATGTAAATTGATCATAATTAGTAATTAAAATTTATTTATTATACATATAATAATTACATAAAACAATTTCTTTTGATCTTGACCAATACAATTGTTTCTCCAGAGTAGAAAGCAATTCGAGCGAGATTATTGGAGTGAAATCTTGACCAATAACAACCTTATAGCAGCATGGAGAGTTTATCTATCGGATTTTTCTTGCCTAAACTTGGTTCATCATGGACCTAAGAGATAAGATATATAGTAAGATCCATCTATTAAGTACATGCGTTTCATATGTTTGTGTCTTAAATCCATGATAGATCGAGTTTAGGCAATAATTTTTCCTTTTTATCTAAGGGTGAGAATTTCCTACATATATGAGGTTGTAATTGTTGGTCCTAAGTTATATAGAAGTTGCACATCAAACAATAATCCATTTCCATCTCTCAAAATTTTCAATGTTTGAAAGGATTCCTTAATGGCAATAGTACTACGTTAGGGGTGAGCATAGCCAATTTGGTTTGTTTCAATTTTGAAAAACTGAAAAATTGAATAATTTGAAATTTTTAATAAATTGAATCAAATTGGACTAAATTAGACAGCAAATCAAATCAAATCAAACAAAATAAATTGAAAATTCAAACCAAATCAAATTACTTTAATTTGATTTGGTTTGATTTATTGATTTGGATTCCATATTAAGCTTTTTTTAAACTTATTTTGGACTCATTTTAAACTCAATTTCATTTATATTTTTTATTTTTAACTTTAATATGAGAGCTAATAATAATTAATTAAAAAAATAAATTATTTTATTTAATTCGATTCTTTTTTTTTTTAAGGAAACCAAACTGAATCTAATAGACTGAATTTTTTAAATTCAAGACCAAATCCAATTAAATTGTAAAAAAAAGAAATTGAATTTTTAAATTAAGCCAATTTAATAATATTTTTCATTTAAGGCGCTTTTCCTGTCATGCATTTGCGTCGCATTAATTAGAGAATGTCCCAATACGGAAGACATATCCAATCTCTTGCCCCCTACGACAACATTTGGAGATTCTATGGGCTTTAGGAGTTTATTAGATGTGTACTGTGATTTGTGGTCGACAAATCACCTTATGGGTTGCATTCTTTCATGACAAACAAATCCTCCCTCAGCAAATAATGGCTGATCTTTTTGCTATCTTAGGAAAAATTAGAATGAGGAAACATGATTCACTTAGATGATTCTTGTACAAATATGATTTTTTTTTTAAGAGTGATATTGGGCTTTTGTTTTGGGAGTGTTTTTTCTTCCCATTCTGAGGTGTGGCACATGCAGCTGTAATTGGGTTTAAATAGCCAAATTGGGAAAGAAAAATATTTGATTTGTTTGACCATAAAATTCAAACTAACCACATTAGTTATGATATATTAATTTAGGAACCAAATTGAATTTTATGCCTAAGCCTAATTATTATTTTACCACAGATAGTACTTGATATTCGGGCTATATGGATGGATGACACATGGACATGGTATAATTTATGGGAATAAGGAAATTTAGGTGATAAGTAAATTCGGTATTCTGGTGAGGTATATAATTGAATAAAACTACTTCCCGGTGCTTTTGATGAAGTCGGAGGTTGGCCACGACTATCATCACTGCTAGGTAATAAATGGTTAGAGGGCCAAAGGGATGCTCTCACTTGGCACTCTGATATTTAAGTTAGTCTTGGGTAGAAAGGCAGAAGACAAAGAATAAAGAGTGTAGAAAGTGTTAAAAGAAGAATGTTTTACCACCGGTAATAAATGCTTACAATAAGAAATGTAGTAGCGAGATAACACTTGAAGGTTTATGTCAAGTGGAATTGTCTCATTCAATTAGATCTCTGTTTGAGGTATGAACATGTCATGTCAGGATGATTGATGATTCTGACATACATAAAATGACGGATAGTCTAAATGTATAGGTATATTAGAATAGGTGAAAGACAAAATCGACCTATAAATAAGGGATAAATAATTCAATTAGCAATAAGGCAAGTCCTTGAATTGACAAGTGCTTGAGTTGTCTTAGACAACATATATTCTCGGCATTGGCGCTATTTTATATATGTATTTTAGGTATTCAGAATCAAACTACTTAGTAGGTAAACTATGCCAACCAGAGGTAGACGAATAGCAGTAGTTGGCTTCTAATTGGAAGGGCTCGTAAGATGACCAGTTAACGTAAAAGGTTTCCGACTAGTTGCACTAGAGCCCTTTATTGTGAGTATAAATATGGAGGTATTAAATATTTAAATAAATATAAGTAGTTCATACTATGTTTAACGTATTATATTTCTGTAGGATATTCAAGCGGTGAAATATAATACGACTCGTGGAACATGTGACATCAATCTAAGTAATTGGATAATTTATATTATATCGATCGATACTTATTTGTATAGAATTAGCCTTTGTATATGATGTATACATCCGCAATACTTCAATAGAGAGTTTTTACACTAATTGTGAAACTAGGGATGGACTAGAAGTTAAAAAACTTAACCTTAAAGAGAGTTTGTTCATTTTCACCGTAGTTTCTCTGTTTTTGTTTTTCTTGAAACAAGAAACTGATTTTATTTTTTATTTTTTTTCTAGAAACAGTTTTCTATACTTTTCCTTTTTATATGCAGAATTTTTTAATTTTTAATAAAAATCATTGCTTTTGCTTCATCTCCTATTTGTAATAAAATATCGTAAAATTTTTTAGTTTTATTTTTCTTGCAATAATTTTTATCAAAAAATAATAAAAAAAATCTCAAACACGAGAAAAATCATTAACGTTGAATAAAGCGACTACATATTTTTAGTTCTCTATATGAACATATGTATTCAATTGCTTAAGAAAATATTTGAAAAGAAATCACAAAAATTAAAGAAAAAATTTTAAATTTTTCAGAAAACAAAGAATTTTTTTCTATAAAATGAAAAAGGAAAACCATATGAGCAATGAATTTCAATTTAATGAGTAATGGGTTTGTATTTTTTTTTTTTTTTTTTTTTGAGAATTTAGAGAGGGACAAACACAGAAATCAAGTTGAATGAAAACCATCAACATGCATATGGGTTTGCTGTATCTCTAAGGAAGAATTTTTAACAAGTGAAGGAAGAAGAAAATTGCGAAAAAGAAGAAAGGAAGGAGAGAAATTCGCATCTAAATCTAGTCTATCATAAATTTAAGATATAATTATATAAGATTTACGTATTTATTAAATGTGTCCCACTATATATTTTATATCTTGAGTTATGATAGATCAAGTATAAATAAGAAAAATCCAAATCAAAATACAAAAATAGAAATGAAGAGACCCACTCCACAAAACATTTTTCCAAAAGATGAAAATCAAAAATGGTAAATGTAATGAATTTTTATTCGTCAAAAATTCGTTGTTGAAGCCTGCAGTAATGCAAAAAAGATTACGAGCAATCAAATTTTTTTTCTTTTATCATTATTTTTTTTACGGTGAAATAATAAAAAAGTACTATTTTAAAAATTATTTAAAGAATACTGATATAGCTCCCCAAATATATATATATATATATATATATATATATATATATATATATATATATATATATTTATTTGATCTAGTTACTCAAGTTTTCAAATAGCTCATGAGTCTAATTATATTTAATGGTTCAGCCATGATATTTATTTAGTTAGCTTAACTACTGTAAGACCTACTCAATAAAAGGAAAAAATCTTAATTAAAAATAATCAATATTTGTAGGATTGCCAAATATAGTAATCCTTATAATTATACACTATAAATACAAATATAATTCTATAATTATGGTAGCTAATAATATCAATATAATTACATAATTGACTTACCATAACTAACCATTGTCATATAAAGAGATTAGATCATCTATGGAGGTATATTTTTTCTCTTTAATCAATTTAATACACTATTCTCTCATATCAACTTTAACTTGAGCATCAGAGGGTCTTTACCGAGTCCATACCCGATGAATCCCTAATTCATTTATTTTTTATTTTGCAGGTCTATACCTAAAAGGTATTTTAATAGACCCAACAATGGTGCCGTCTGTGAGAAACGATACAAGAAGCCGTGTCTCTTCCTTATATTATTTATATTATAAACTCAAAATAGGAAAATGAACCCAATGAGAGGATGGCTTGTAGTTTGCAACAACCTAGCCAAAAATTTTTTATAATGCTCAAAAAATTTTTAAATTTACTCAGGTACATTCTAAAAAATTTACTTACAGTGATGTGAAATTTGTTTTAATTTGCTAGAGGGCTTTATATCTAGGGTAAATTACCGCACGAGTGTGCCATGCGAAGGAAAATACCGAAAAAGAGTTGAAAATCGAAAAATTATGAGAGTGGAGTGAGTTGAAAATATAGACGCGAGTCAAAATAGCATCTTTACTTGGGACGCTATCTTTGATAGCGTGCAAAGGCAAAATGAGCGGGAACGCTGTTAAGAACAACGTCCAAATGGGCGGGACGTTGTTCTTAACAGCGTCCAAATGGATAATTTTAATAAATAAATTAAAAATATTATTTTAATAAATAAAATTATAATAATTAATTTTTTTTATTTTATTAAAAAATAAAAGAAATTTATAATAAAAATATTATAATATATAATATTAATTATTATAACTTTATTTATTAAAATAATATTTTTAATTTATTTAAAAAAAATAAAATAATTAAAAAAAAATTGGACGCCACTACTTTTCTTAAATTTTTTTAATTATTTATTTTCTAATTTTAATTTTTTATTTCATTAAATTTAATTTAATTTTAAATTAAAAAATAATATTTATAATAAAAATATTATAATATATAATATTAAATATTATGATTTTTATTTATTAAAATAATATTTTTAATTTATTTAAAATATAAAATAAAATAATTAAAAATTAAAAAAAAAGTTGACTCTACTATAATTAAAAAAAGAAAAGTTGGACGCTAATATTAGCCTCCAACTTTTCTTAAATTTTTTTAATTATTTATTTTTTAATTTTAATTTTTTATTTTATTAAATTTTAAATTAAAAAATAATATTTATAATAAAAATATTATAATATATAATGTTAAATATTATGATTTTTTTATTAAAATAATATTTTTAATTTATTTAAAATATAAAATAAAATAATTAAAAATTTAAAGAAAAGTTGAACGTACTTATCCAACTTTTTTTTAATTTTTTTAATTTAAAAAAATTTAAAAATATAAAATAAAATAAAATGATTACACCTTTTCTTTAAAATTTTAATTATTTTATTTTATATTTTAAATAAAATATAAATATTATTTTAATAAATAAAATCATAATATTTAATATTATATATTATAATATTTTTATTATAAATATTATTTTTTAAATTTAAAATTATATTAAAATTTAATCAAATAAAAAATTAAAATTAAAAAAATAAATAATTAAAAAGTTTAAGAATTCCAACTTTTCTTTAAAATTTTAATTATTTTATTTTATATTTTAAATAAAATATAAATATTATTTTAATAAATAAATATTTAATATTATATATTATAATATTTTTATTATAAATATTATTTTTTAAATTTAAAATTAAATTAAAATTTAATAAAATAAAAAATTAAAATTAAAAAAATAAATAATTAAAAAGTTTAAGAATTCCAACATTTCTTTAAATTTTTAATTATTTTATTTTATATTTTAAATAAATTAAAAATATTATTTTAATAAATAAAATCATAATATTTAATATTATATATTATAATATTTTTATTATAAATATTATTTTTTAATTTAAAATTAAATTAAAATTTAATGAAATAAAAAATTAAAATTAAAAAATAAATAATTAAAAAAGTTTAAGAAAAGTTGGACACTACTTATAGTGTTCAACTTTTTTTTTAATTATTTTATTTTATATTTTAAATAAATTAAAAATATTATTTTAATAAATAAAGTTATAATACGGCACACTCGTACGGTAATAAATTAAAAATATTATTTTAATATTATTTTCGCATTTTCCTTCCTACGGCACACTCGTACGGTAATTAACCCTTATATCTATTTGGATGATCAATCTAAGACATTCTTCTTGTAGTAAGTTTAAATGTTTTATCATTATATCACTCTTTCTTCTTTACTATTACGTGCCTATATATAACCCATGTGCTTTAGACAATATTTTCATATTTTATTTTACAAAAGTTTGACATTAAAAAAAAAAATTCACATTTTCAATTGCTATGAAGTATTTTTAATAGTTTAAAAATTGATGAGAGATCATTGTGAAGTTCTATAACTTTCAAATTATTTGAGCTAATAAAAATTCTTATTTAATAATTTGTATTTATTTTACAAAATTATCGATGTTTCTATGGTAAGGAAATTGTCTTCATTTATGTTAATAGCTCTAAAAGAGCCACATTTAATAAGTCCGTCACCGCACCTTCATTTATGCTATTGCTATATTTTGTTGAAAATTACCTATAATGCTTTCAGTCAACATTATATGGATTTTAGTTAATTTTCTTGACAAAGAATTCTATTATTATCAAAATCAAATTCATTACTTGACTTTAAACGAATAGAAATTATAATTGTATTTTAGTTTAATGGGACTTGAAAAAATTATGTAATTCTAAAAATTAATTTTTAGGATTATTTGGGGGCAATAGCATAAACTCTATTAGACTAAATTATAGTCCAAGTTTGTCTCCAAGGTGAATAGTAATTGGAGATACCTAAAATTATTTTAAAATTTATCACTTTAATTTCCATGATCTAGCATTACTTTTGATTTCTATTTAGCTCATACTTACTATACTACAAAATTTAGATGTTATTAAAATTAAAATTCGTTTTATAGCCATGTATATATGAATATATGTTTATCAATAACATATTACTCTCAAATATTCTTTAAACTCAAAGGCCTTTATTTTTTATCAAAATTAGTTTATAAATCCCTTGGAAATGTACATTATACATTGCATTTATAATATTATTTATTGAAAAATCTTGCATAAATCTACAATATGCATTATAAGGATTATCTTCACAAAAATATTTATACAAGCATTATTTTTGCAGATAATTTCAAGAAAGCCACTAGCTCTAAGGCGACAATTCGCCATTATCAAAATTATCAAGGCAACAATCTGCCAGGCTAAAAATAAACTGAGAGTGCTTAGCCCATCCATAGCGATAGTCTGTTAGACTAAATAAATTGAGAGTACTTAACCCATCCACGGCGATAGTCTACTAGGCTAACTAAATTAAGGATGCTTAGCCGATCCACTGCAATAGTCTGTCAGGCTAAATAAAATAAGGGGTGTTTTGCCCATCCACGGTAATAGTTTGCAAGGCTAACTAAACTAAGGTTGCTTAGCCCACCACAGCGATAGTCCTTCAGGCTAAATAAACTGAGAGTGCTTAATCCACCCACGACAATAATCTGCTAAGCTAAATAAACTAAGGGTGCTTAACCCATCAACGACGATAGTCCGCTAGGGCTAAAAAATAAAATGCTTAGCCTATTAAAGGTAATAGTTCACCAAGCTAAACAAATGAAAGTGTAAGCCTAATTATGGTGAGAGTCTACCAGGATAAATAAATGAAAGATGAAAATCCAACTAAGGCAATAGTTTGCCATTATCAAGTTCAAAGTGATAGTTCACACTCCAAAAAATTATAAGGTGATGGCAAAAAACTTTATTGTCTACGTACAATGAACCTAAAGATTCGTACTCAAAGAGGGGACTAATGATATATATATATATATATATATGATCCAGTTACTTGAGTTTTTGGATAGCCAATGAACCTAATCATATTTAATGGTTCAGCCATAAGATTCGTTTAGCTGGTTTAACTACTGTAAGACCCAACACAATAAACAAAAAAAAAATCTTAATTAAAGATAATTAATATTTGTAGGATTGTCAAATATAGCAATCCCTATAATTGTGTACTATAAATACAAATATAATTATATAATTATGCTAGCTAATAATATCCATATAATTATATAATTTACTTACCATAATCAATCATTGTCTATATCCTATATAAAGAGATTAGATCATCTATGGAGGTATGTTATTTCTCCCTAATTAATCTAATACATTATTCTCTCATATTAACTCTAACTTGAGCATCGGAGGGTCCTCACCAGGTAGCTCCTCAAATAATATATATATAG
The DNA here is from genome assembly GCF_030052815.1 of Hevea brasiliensis. Classification (NCBI taxonomy): domain Eukaryota; kingdom Viridiplantae; phylum Streptophyta; class Magnoliopsida; order Malpighiales; family Euphorbiaceae; genus Hevea; species Hevea brasiliensis. The sequence continues at coordinate 98,231,978 of NC_079495.1, read as the reverse complement.
TTATTCGAGTTTTTGGATAGCCTATGAGCTTAATCATATTTAATGGTTCGACTATGAGATTCGTTTAGCTGGTTTAACCACTGTAAAACTCACACAATAAAAAGAAAGAATCTTAATTAAAGATAATTAATATTTGTAGGGTTACCAAATATGGCAATCTCTATAATTGTATACTATAAATACAAATATAATTATATAATTATGCTGGCTAATAGTATCCATGTAATCACATAATTGACTTACCATAATCTATCATTGTCTATATCCTATATGAAGAGATTAGATCATCGATAGATATATGTTCTTTCTTCCTAATTAATCTAATACATTATTCTTTCATATCAACTCTAACTTAAGCGTCAGAGGGTCCTCACCGAGTCCATATCCGATTGATCTCTAACCCATTTATTTTCTGCTTTGCAGGTTTATACCAACAAAGAATTTCCATGGACCTTAACAATATTTTAAAAAATTATTTAATTATTTTAAATTTTTATAATTAAAATATATTGAAATTAAATTAATATCAAATAAATCTTATATACGAATGCTGATTACAACATAAAGATTTTAAAGCTTATCTATAAGCAAAAATCTAATAATACTAATTTAGAATCCTAATACAACAAGAATTATTTATATTAGGAATAATAAAGAGTGTAAACCCAGCATAGGGCTTGGCCCAATGTCATAATTATATGGGCGAGATTTAAAGAGTACTGTGCATTAATAAATTAAATACAATTATTATAAATTATTTCTCAGCATTAAAAGAATAATTCTAAACTTTTATCATAAAAATGTTCAAATAAATTCAAGTTGCAATATATTTGATAAACAGTAATTCAAGTTGCAGACTCTCGGAAACTAATAATTTTGTGTTTATTTTCTTCAATTTTATGAGAAATATATATATTGCAATAATTATTTTTCATTTTAATATTTACAATTAATTTTAAAATTTTGATACTTAATAGAGACCCAAAATTTTGATACTGCTGGTTAGCAAAATGCAGTGCTACTGTTTGAACTTTCTTGCAAATTTTTAAAGAAAACAAATATTAAAATTAGCAGTAGCAACATTAATTTTATTGTCGATAAGGTTTACATACTACAACAATATGAATAATTATTATTAATAGTATATAAAAGAGATATAACAATAATTATTATTATCATTTAAAATTTTTAATAATAATAATAATTATTGTCAAAAGACTTTTTTCACAGCAATCATAATTTTATTATAAAATACATATAATTGCAATTTTATAACAATAATATACAATAATTTATATGTTATTACTATAAATTTATTATAATAAATTTTATATATTTAATAATAAAAATTATTACTGTTAAATTTAATATTTTTATAGTGGTCAGTAATCCTTGACTCCACGAAACAGACATGCACATAAAATTAATGGAAGGAAAAAGAAAAAAAGGCTGTACCATCAAATTCATTAATTTTTGTTTACTTCCTCTTAAAAAATCAATAAAATGTATGGTTTCTGTTAACTATAATCATTTTGAGATGTATTTAATTAGAAGTCAGCTTTAGCATCCCTTTCTATCTTTTTTAAGCCAATTTTCATTTTATACTTTGTCTCCCCTTTGTTCCAAATAATTGAAATATTTATTTTTAAAAATAAAATGATAGAAATATATATTCTTCTTGTATTACAATCCAAGCACAAACACCCATCATTGGCCTATATTAGTCCAATTTGAACACTAATTCTTTTCATTATCCTCGCAATGATTGTTAAATTAATACTTTTATATTTGACAATAACCTAATCATATTCCAATATGAAGAAATTCTCTCAATAATATTGAAATTATTTTTAAAATTATAAGGTTTGAGTTAAAGTTAAATTGAAACTATTTATTAAAAAATATAAAAAAAATATTTAAAATAAAAACATGAGTTTAGATAATTAAGAATGAATGAGAGATTTGAAAAACATATGGACTCTGGGATTATTTTATATAATTGATCTTAAAAACAATATCATTACATCAAAATAATTCCATTTTGGTGCAATTGACAAAGATTAGATCAAGGCTAATTATTAGATGCACGGGGAGCACTAAAAAATAGTATTCCCTCTCTCACAGAAAAGTGGATCATTCCTACACTAATGTTACATTATTGCAATAGATTTTTGGCTCCAACGAAACAATGAAATCAAAATGTAATTGAAATTAATACGAGCTTGTAAACGAAGAATAAATCCCAGCAAATGAAACGAGCAGTAACAATGATAGTTGCTGATTCAAATTCTAACACTTAGGTAGATCAGCCGGTGGAGGTGGCAAGGTAGATCCCGGAGTGGGTCCGTTCTGGACCACGAAAGCTGTGGCTAGTCCCCAAGGCAAGTGCACGTCTAGATGACAGTGCATGAACCATACACCTGCAAGTGCACAAGCAGTTGAAACAAGGCAAACGACATAGTGTACATTTTACGAGAATTGAAAAGACAAATTCATACCAGGATTATTGGCTGTGAATCTGATGACTGCCCATCCTCCTACAGGGACTCCAATCGTGTTACGTAGTGGTGAGTTGACAAGATTGAACTTTTTGGGGTCGTTTACAGGATCATAGTTTCCAAATCCTTGAGCCAACACATGGAAATTGAAACCGTGAATATGTATGGGATGATTCTCCACAGCAAGCAAGGCCGTGTTCTGTAAAACTATCTGCACCGTCGCATTGTACTTCAGCACCTTTACGCTCGTTGATTTGGGAGTAAACAGCAGCGACAGATCGCTGCTGATATTGGCGTTTGTGTAGTCGAACTTCACTGGAGGCGCATCGGGGAAATTAGGAGTGTAGACTCCGCTTACGTTGAAAAAGAAGGCTTGCAACATTGACAGCCCTGTTGGGAGCTGAAAAGATTCATTGTTCATGCTAGCAGAGAATCGCTGCCCGAATGGACCCGGACATGTAGCATTCCCTCCGCAGGGTGCAAGCCCAACCCCAACTGTCACGAACATGTGCTCGTCAATTTGACGTGGCACCGGCACCCAGTGTGGTCCCCCAGCAAGTCCAGTGAGGTTGCTGTAGAACTTATGGGCCGTCGGAGTGTCATTAGTGGCCGGCATTAGAGGCATAATAGGAGTGGGGGCCGTGGAGCCTTCGTATATGAGGATGCCTCTCGTGGTGGTGTCATCGAACGGTACGCCAGGAGCACTCGCATAAGGGCTGGCCGCCATGTAGTAAGACCCCACTGGCTGGTCAGCGGTGATGAGGACATCGGTGGTCATGCCGGGGCCAGTGACAACGACGTCTGTGATATAAGGTTGTGTGTAGGAAGCATCGATGGAGACAACTGTCATCTTGTGATTGGCTATCTTGAAAAAGAGCTGATTATTGAGTGCAGCGTTGATTATGCGTAACAAGTAGGTTTTTCCGTTCTCCACCTTAAGTGTGTATGTCTCTAATTAAATATTTAAAAAAATTAATTAACATTAGAAGCAATAAGTTATAACAAACAATGTAAAAATTTTACAATTTTTTGTGAGATGGGCAAGATTCTTACGGTTTTGAGAGCAAGGGTAAAGATCACCAGGCATTCCATTAATGGTGTAAGCATTGGAATTGTTAGGTGCGCCGCCGGTGGCGAGTGCCTGGTTCTCAACGTCAATAATATTAGCATTCCACCACTCTCCTGCAATCGGATTTACAATTCATCGATCATTGATTTGTTAACCCACAAGTACTCTACAAGCAATAATAAGATATTTGGGGTACCTAATAAGATGGGTACTTCTTTGTCGGGTTTAGGGAACGGGTAGGAATGGCCGGATCTTGGACGGATAATAAGAGCTCCGTAAACTGTAGCTCTGAGAGTTAAGACGTGAGCATGCCACCAGAGAGTACCCTCCTGTTTGATGACCTTAAATCTGTAGGTGTAGCTACTTCCAGGGATTATTGGACATTGAGTTACCATATTAGGCCCATCTGCCCACCCACTTAGTTTCTGAAATATTCCATGCCTGCATTCATCACATTGTTCATTACTGTTAATTAATCCTAAATGTAAAAGCGATGGAGAGGATAATCATGCCAATGAAGAGTATCATTATGATGGTTAATTATTAAGAATCTATTCATTTCACATTATAATTAGGTTCCGCTTTGTTAATTGGAAAAAAATTATATATATAGATATTATTTCATAACTTGGATAAATTAATTAAAATAATTAAGAAAGACTCACAGAAATATTAGTTAAGTCATGCAGATTAATGCTTATTTTCTTGTTTATGTGATGGGAGCAGCTGGAAATCTTGTGAAGGTTTTTCTTTTTAAATTATATCCAAATCAAATGGATTCGAAGATTGAGTTTTCTGACAGTAATATTATTAGGTTAGCATTTTCTATGGATTTACCAATGAATTGTGACATTGTAGGGAGACTCGTTAGACACATGAACCACAAGGGTGTCACCCTCTCGAACGCGGAGGGTTGGGCCGGGGAGGCTTCCGTTCACTGCAGTTACCACTTGCTCACTGCACAACCGCCGGAGAGTAAGGTTTTTCACCTGAAATATATATACATATTGAAATATGAGATGGGGTTCTGTTAAGCCTGCTTTATGCCTCACATGTAAAACTGAAGGTAATAAAATGCACATCAGAAAAGTAATTGGGCTAAACTCAAATTAACTCATGGATGTTGCGAAGAACGTGTCACCTATGCATGCATGAACTCATTTAACTATCAAGAAGAGAAATGAAGGAACAAGAAAGAAATAAGGAAGGGGAAAAAATTACATGGAATGAATGTTCCACAATTGCAGCAGAAGCCACTGAAGAGGCTAGAAGAGCTGATGCACATAGCAGAAGAAAAAGAAAACAAGACATGTTGAAATGTGAAGAGGAGATACTACAAAATGAGAGGGCTAAAGGTTCTGCGAAGAACGTGGTGCTAATAATTTAGCTAAACTCCGTGCATTGATTTGATGCGATGGATACATAACAGGAAACTTTTAGATAAATATTTATAGATATAATGAGTTGAGAGAGTCATAGGGTTTGCACGATTAAGTGACAAGGTGGCTGAGTGATTTTAATTAGGGATTTGAATCGAAATTAATTAAGAGAGTTAGCGGAAGCTTCGTTATCTACAGTTTAAGTTAGGCCATCAAAATATACATAAACAAAGCTATCTCTCTCTTTTGAATTTGGCATTTCTCAAGTGCATGGGCCCAAAATTATAATTTAAATATAGAAAAATTCTTATTTAAATCTGATACATCATGAATTCAACACACAAATGTGCAGAATCTATGTATTTAATATATGAGTTTCACTATATATTTTATATTTTGAGTTCATAATAAACTTGGTCTAAACAAGAAAAATTCTTAAATTTAAGTATATTATGAACCTAAGACACAAATATATGAGAATCGTGGATCTCATTATATATTTTTTATTTTGAATTCATGATAAAAATTCTTAAATTTAAGTATATTATGAACCTAAAATACAAATTTATGAGAATCGTGGATCTCACTATATATTTTTTATTTTGAATTCATGCTAAATCAGGTATAAATAAGAAAAATACTTCAATATAGAAACTTGCATTTCCACTTTATATGTATTATCTAGCGATTAAATTGATAAAACTACTTTTTACATAGATCTTTTAAGCATTTTAATTATTTATATTGTAATAATTTATTTATTTAATAATTTAAAAAATCTTAACAATCAATTGGCTTAATAGTTTTAAAGTTATCTATAATATTATGAAGTGTTTGAATTTAAACTCTAATTAGTTGAATATAAATAACAAAATTAGAATTGAATTAAATTTACACCTTAAATAAATAATCTAATATTTGACATAACGAAATTAACAAAGAAAAGGAATAAAACTTTAATTACTTTGCACATAAAATGATTTTATATTTTAATGCTAAATTAAGAATACTAACGCCTATGCCTAGCTAAGATTTTCTCTTATTTGTTGTTTCCTTGAAAATTAAAAAATATAAAAAAATATCATTAAAGAATTTTAATTATGAATAATAGACAGGATCATGGTGGCTTCCATTAGAAATCATATTTAAAGTCTCATAGTTTTGAAAACAATTACAATACTATTAAATTAAAACTCATTAATATCGATATATTTCTTTAAACTTCACCCCTATCCAATTATTTTTAAAATTAAATCTAATTAAAGTTTCCGAATTTAATTCTCAATCACATTTACTAAGTGTTCCATTAATTAAAAGTTTAGTTTTCTCTTTTAATTATCATCTATTTTATTTTAAAAATAAAATTTTGATATAAAAATTTCTTATAATTCAAACTCAATATGTTTAATTAGTATATGTAACAATAAATTGAAATCTAAATTTTTCATCATTTAGAAATGATAAAGTTTGAGTCAAGTTCTATCAATTAAAATCTATAGAATTTACAAGTAAATTTTAAATTAAAAAGGCTGCAATTTTAAAATAAATTATATAGTTAATATTAGTAAATGTTATTATAATTTTTTATAAAACTAAATTGCAAAATCAAATAACACTACTATAGATATTAATTAGAATTAACAGCAACAGTAATTTTGCTGCCTATAATAAATTAACATACAATAACAATAAATAATTATTGTTAATGATATATAAAAAAGACATGCTAACAGTTATTGTTATTATTAAAATTTTTTTGTAACGATAATTATTGCTGATAATAACTATTTTTTTAACACATACAATTTTAATGTCATAATATGCTGTAATTTACATATTATTATCGTACATTTATGGCAGTAAATTCTAAACATTTTGCAGTAAATTTTTTATTAATGTTATAAACACAATATAATTAAATAAGGGGAGAGTAAACATTGGTGGTTGTGGTCAAGCTGAGAGACGCATTTTACCTTGGACGCCAATACCAGAGAACAATAAAGGTTTGCTGAAAAAATAATGGAAAACTATAGAATATGGACAGATTTCAAAGATTGAAGACGACAAACATTTGTTTGTTTCACATTTGGATGGATGACTAGAGGCAAATCAATTGGATGGAGTCAATGATCACAAAGTCATTTTTTCCCTTTTAAGAACAGTCTCGTGCAATGTTATGCCCTCACCATTGAAGTCATGAGTGACATCTTTCCAGAAGTGCAAGCGAAAAAATAAATAATTTATCCGTATATATATATATATATATATATATATATATATATATATATATAAAAGGATAGTGTTAAAAAAAATCAAAATCCCTGAAATTAAATTATATATTAACAACAGGCCGGTTGAAAAAAAAAATTTTATTGCATTTTAATAATTTTATTTGATTTTTTAAATCTTGATGGAATTGGTCAAGTTCTTAAAATTTTATTCAAATTCCTTCAATTGAATGTTGAATTCTTCAATTTATTTATAGCTAAAATTTAACATTGTAATATTTATCTATTTTTTCATAATTTCATTTTGATAACTATTAAACATCAAATAGTGTCATGATTTGGTGATAGTGAAGAGAGAGAGTGTGTGACTAAAACATTTAATGTAATCAAATGGCTAAGAATTTTAATACACAATGGATATCAAAATAAAGTTTAAAAGTAATTAATAGTAATGGTAACATTAGATCAGCAAAAAATAATGTGAAAGAATATGTAAAAAAAAAAAATTGGATAAAATTATAAAAAAAATTTCAAAATTTTGAAATATTTAAATTAAAACTTTTATATATTTTGAAATTTTGATTGATTCTATCAAAATAAAAAAAAATTGAACAAAAATATCAAACGGGATAAGATTTTTTTTTTTTTAATTAATAGGACTTAAAAAAATCATTAAAGGGCATGCCTGAGAAACAAGTTGTGTGTCCATTAATTTTATGTTAATTAAAAAAATGCGTTCAAATCTTTTATACATGAGCTTTATTAATGACTGAATATTACTAATCGTAACAGTAAAAAACCAAAATATAGTTAAATCCCAAGTTTCCCCCTAATTCATTAATTTATAATCTTAATTTTCATGGCAGAGAAAATAATTAATAAGAGGGTTTGTTTATTAATTATTTTTATTTATTTAATTTCAATTCAAAGTGTAATTTTAGTAATATTAAAATATAGATTAAAAATTCATAGTTTCCTTTAATATAGATATTATCAATTAATCATTGACACCTTAGACTGAATCAACGTTGGAATATAATAAGAAGGCCTCAATATGTTGGGCGTTTTCCAACTTTCAATGCGCATTCCTTTATCAACATAGATTTTTATCTGGTCTATCATATTTTTGAAATATAAAATTATAATAATTTATTAAATATATAAATTTCATTTATATATTTATATATATATTTAATTTATTTTTATTTTTTCCAATTCAATTTGCTTGTTTTTTCAATATTATGGCTCTCATGAAATTATCCAAGTAGAAAGTGCTCAATTATTACCATTTGAATTATAATAACATAAAATCAGCGACCAGTATTATATTTATTTTGAGCATATATAGTTTCGTAATGGAAGACATCATATATAGGTTGTCAAATTCGAGCCTGGTGGAATAATTTAATTAATCTGATTTTCATAAATTTAATGTGAACCTGCAGGATGATTGAATAAGGAATTTATTTAATCGACAAATTCATAAATTCGATCAGGTTTAAAGTTGATGTTGATTGAGTCATCTCATTCAAAACAAATTTATTAAAAATATTTATGAGCAAATTTATTATTATGAAAATTTTATTCTTAATACTTCTTTTATTATATATAAAATATTACTATTTTAATTCAAAATTCTAAATAAAATTTTAAATTTTTTTAAAAATATTTACATGTTGAAATTTAATTAAATTTATTCTTTTAATTACTTAGAATATATATTAAACTAAATTATTACTATTATTTAAAAAATTATTAGTTTTATAATATGTTTAATAATATATTGATCAAACTCCAAATTGTTTTCATGATTCAATGACTAAATCAGATTTAAAAACCATGAATTTAGTTTCTCGTACTGTCAATTTGATAATTTATAAAAACTGAGAATTTAATTTAAAATTAATTCGATAATTGATATAACTTCCACTTTTTTTTAAGTTGCGACTCATTTTCAAAAATAAACTCTATTTATTTCATAAAAGATAATTTATATATTAAAATATTTTAAATAAAACTTATTTTTTTTTAAATGTTTCTCATTAAAATATTTTTTATTATTTAATTATAATATTAAACTGATAATATTGATATTGTTATTTTCTTCCGTGAGTATAGGATAATGAATTTAAAAATTAAATATGTAACAGTGGCATCGTTGGTGATACCGTTACTGGTAGGAGGGTGGATGGGGAGTGGTGATGGATCCATAAATGGCGGTAAATTTGAGGTCATGATGGGTTTGCTGATGGAGAAAAAAAAAGAGAAAAAAGCAATCACATTTTTTTATTGATGGAAAAGATTTTTGTGACGATCTTTCCCATAAAAGGCGCTAATAATGTTATTCTTCTCTTTATGAGTATAAAATTAAGAATCTAGGTATTGAATTCGTATTACTTACTTGAGCATTGAAGTGGTTGTTGATTAGTCCATTCGGTATTCTCTCTTATTTTACATGTTCAATTACTAAATCCATCATTTCATACCTATAAAAAAGGAGATAACATCAAATATGTGTTATAAGTCTTTTTATATTTTAATAAGAATATTGTCAAAATTCAGAAAATTATTTAATATTTAGAAAAGAGAAAATTATTTTTTTTTAAATAGTTTAATTTTTTTTTTATTAAGAAAATATTTTCTGTTAGACTCATTTTCTAAGTACTTTAAACTCTAGAAAATGATAAAAATACTTAAAAAAAATATTTTTTGCAAAATATTGAAGCCTGAGAAAAAAAAAAAGAGTTTCATATTTTTTTTAAGTACATTTTATTAATAAACCATAAAAACGTAGCATATATCAATCAAATTAAACCAAGTCAAAAGACCTTTCTTAATACACCCAACTTAAGCTAACCTATGTTAACTGGGAAAAACTTGAAATCAAAACGGAATACGGCAAATAGTTCAAAAAAAAAAAAAAAAAACATGAACAAAGCATCGACAAAATCAGTAAAAATAAATAAACAATAAAGGATGCACTCAAGACTCTTAACTTGTGGACACGATTGGAGTTTGAAGAAGTGTTTTAGTATTTATTATGTCTTATTCAAATCCTTTCTATATTGTCTTAAATTATATTTAATTTTCTTTACACATTACTTAATTATATTTTTCATCTCAATAACTCACTATTAGCATAATTAATCAATTAATATTATAGGCGCCGGGGAACGTTTTGGGTTTCTCCATGCCAGTTGGTTGTGTTAGGTAGCCATTGACTAGAACTTCTTCCCCCGATACAGGTGAGAGTTGGCCCCTTGCGTTGGCATCCAAGTTAATTAACCCTTATTTGACTTCAAATTTTATATTCTGCCGTCTGCTTTAATCAACCAAAATATTAAAACTTTTAGATATCCTCTCAATTTATGATGAGAAACTTTTAGGTAACTCAAACTATCACATCATTTATAGAATAGGCTAATTAAATTATTTTATATAGTAACACAATTATAGATAATATAATTATAGATAAATATATAGTTCCATTTTTAATTATCTTTCTATATTTATATAATTATAAATAATTACATAGATAATATAAAATGATTTGATTGATTTAGATATGTCCGATTAAACTGTTTGATACACCTAATGGCTAATAATTGATAGTTGCTGCTAATAATTGATATATTCTAAATATTTGATAAAATAATGTCTAATTAATATTGTTAATATGTAAAATAATTAATAAGAGTATATATATATATATATATATTATTTATTTTATTACTAAAATAGAAGTATAATCATTAATTTATTACACAACATACATAAAAATTAAAAATATAATTAATTTCATACATATACATACATATTTTTTATCATGTAAGAAAGAAGATTATAATTAATTTAATTATTATTTACAACATTTTTATATTTATTTATTTTTACAATTTTAAAAAATATATTAATATAAAAAATAATTTAAAAATACAAAAATTTTGTAATTAATAAATTTTAAAAGGTTCATATAGTCTAAATAAAAAATAAAATTAAATAAGCTATTAATTGATAATAAATAGCTCTAAAAATAAAATTAATACAAATTACAGCCAATAAATAATTTATAAGCTATAATTGTAGTTTTAATAAGTTTACTAAATAGATTGATTCGTCTATTTAAATATTTATTATCTATTAGTTGCATTCAAAAGCTAAATTAAATATCCTCTTTGTTTATAAATAATATGGTACCAAGTCTCCCAAATCACTCATTTATGATTATGATACAAATCCTAAAACTAGATAATAAAAAAGTTATGTAATCTTTATGAATCCCTAATCTTGATGTGATTAGTGAACGGACCAATAGATATGGAATAGAATAGTAAATTGTTTGAAAGTTGACTCATATTTAATACCACTGTATTGCAATAATAAATCAAAAGATCTTTCTCTAGAAATTTTGTTCCTCTCCTCACCTCTAATCTTCCATATGTCAAAATCCAGATTTTATTTTACAATAGATTTAATTAATATATATGAATGGAATAGTCCAATTGATTAGGTACAAGTAAACCTTACTTGGAAGCATAGTTTCATTAGAAATTTGTTTAAATAATTATTGCATATTTTCTTGTGGATGACAAGACTGTGGAATAGACACTGTAAGAATATTAACAGAAATTTACATATGGAAAATTTAAGAGAGAGCAATTGAAATTGAAAAGTCTATAATTAATTAAATAATTTTGTCAGTAACCATTAGCTGGAATTATAAATTGATAAAAGGAAGCAAAACAGTTAAGAGTATTGTAATTAAGAAATTGAAAAACCACTGAAGTGTCATAGTGATGTCATCGCATCAGATGTTAATTTTATTAAAATTACGTGCACAAGCATGCATATGTATAAATATATTAATTAATTAAGACAATGAAGTTCAAATGTAACTTTGATCAACAACGCATGCCTAACTTTCTACATTAATATACCAAAACACACACACACACACACACACACACACACACACACACACACACACACACACACACACACACACACACACACATATATATATATATATATATATATATATATATATATATATATATATATATATATATATATATATTAATTTTATATATTAAAATTGTTATGCATCATAAAAATGTATAAATTATAAAGAAATAAAATAAATATACAAAACATGTAATTTGCCCTCTTTACATAGACTACATCCATGAGTATACCATTTTTCCAATCAATAATATACTAATCAATTATAAGGTCAAAGCTATATATCTATAAATTTAATTATAGTTAATAGAATCCTCACAATAATCTATTCGTAGTAAATATATTAATTAATTCTCTCAGTCTCCTCTAAAGATAAACTAATATATTTGTTACTTTAATTATTTAATATACCACAAAAAATATATTCAACTATAATGGACAATAGTCCATTTCTTTTAGACTATTTCCTTCTCTACTTTAAGCTGAAATCTCTTTCTCTTTATAAGATTGCAACCTTAGGCTGGATTTTCTGTCTCTCTATGAGACTGCAATGGGTAAAAGTCTCTCATCAATGAATAAATTTAAATTCTTAACAATTGGCAAAGCCTTTATTTATAATGGGCAACAGTCTCATTCTATAAATTGAAAGCTCATTCTATAAATTAAAAGTCAAATAACATTTTCACCATACTCATATTTATAGTGTAAATTCTCTTAATTTTAATCTAATTAGAAATCTTACTCAATTTTAGAATAACACTAAAATACTCGTTCTACTCTATATGCAAAATATTTCTTAACTCTATTAAAGAATGTTTCTCACACTCAAATTTAAAAAAAAAAATCTTCTAAATCAATTAGGATTTTGGATCATAAATTCAATATTAAAATTAAATGTTTTTACAATTAATATTAATATATATATATATATATATATATATATATATATATATATATATATATATATATATTAAAGAGTATTACCCTTAAAATATTATTTAACAAAATCAAATATGGTTGCTAAAAAAAGAAGTACAATAATATTCACTTAATTAATCTTTAATGTATTTGTAACAGTATCATTGTAGTATGTCTGCAGCTCAAAATTGATAGATGATAGGCAATCATTTGCGTAAAAGGAGAATTTATGACATTGATTTATATTCTATCAATCCATTATAAAGAATTATGGTTAATATTTAATATATTTATGTCCTTCCATAACTTTATATTCAAAATTAGTATACATTTATTAATACCGAATATAATAGGTTTACCAAACAATTATTATTATTATTATTATTATTATTATTATTATTATTATTATTATTATTATTATTATCAAATAGGTCCTACAAGCTAATTGGGGATGAATGTATATAAGCTTTAAAATCTCTCTCAAAATTATTAAAACATAAAACTAATTATTATAAAATCAACATTTTTTCTTCCTAAAATAAATTTATATATAGAAAAAAAAATACATTAATAAATTTATTTTTCACTTTTTATCCTGCATATAAATTTATAAAATGGATTAATTATCAAGTTTCATTTTATTATATTTAGATTTTATTATAAATTTTATTGCACCTATATCATTTAATTTTTTATTTTGTGTCTTTTTTTTATAATTACCTTATTTAATTACTAGATGCAATAAATTATATTAACTTTTTTTTTATTATCTGAATTGACAAAATAAAAGAAAAGAATAAAATCATAAAAGATATTCAACTCTTTAGCATTTATTTCTTCTATATATTTAAAATGAATAATTTCCCTTTACACACACTTAAACTCTTAAAAATCTAACCTTGATTTTTACTTTCATAACAATTTAACTTTTTAACACAATATCATTACAAAATTAACATTTTCAATGTTGCGGTTAACTTTCAATTTCTTAAATAATTAGTTTAATGATCATATGATAATGGCTTAAGTTGAACTTTAAATTTAAAGGAAATATGTATCATTCAAAATTAATTATATTTGCAAATTAAAAATAAATTTTCCTCTATCTACTTGTTGTTATATGTTGAAAAAGAAATTGTTGAAAAATTTACTATGAATTCACTTATAGGTAACTTTTGTGATATGAATGAACAACACACTCTTTTTTATTGGGTTATATATTATTATAGCAGGCATGTAAATTTAAAACACATACACAATCGCACAATAGGCACTTAAATTTAAAACACATACACAATTATACAATCACATAATATAGAAAAGAGAGAAAAAAAAAAAAAACCACAGGATTTACGTGGTTCGACCTTAAAATCTACGTACATGAGGAAAATAAGAAAAAAGTTCCATGATGGAAAAAAATAAAATACAATCACTTAGAACTCTCAAACATTAACCCTATCGACCTGTGCCCTTCCCTACTATAACAGACGTCACTTTTTATTCTAATCGAATCACAGCACAAAATTTTCAAATTGTGTAATAATTCGAATCCATGAAAATTTATTCAAAATTTAAGCCACATAAAAAATAAATTTAAAATTTGGCCCTCCTTATCCAATATTACGTCCGTCCCTAGCTATTTTATTAAAGTTTGGTCAAATCGTTGATCTTTATCGATTATTTTTATTTATTTATTTTTTAGGTTGAACATTTTGACCAAACCTTATTATGTAAAGTTAAGTTTTTTCATATCATTTTCTTGTTGTTCTTCACTTGGTAACACTTATTGTTATAACAAGCACATAAATCTAAGGCATACACACAAATCGCACAATCACATAGTATAGAAAAAGAAAAGAAAAATAACATAGGATTTAACGTGGTTTAACCATAAAGTCTACATCCACAGGCAAGATAAGAGAAATAGTTTCACCATGATGAGAGTAAGATACAATCACTCAGAACTCTTAAATCCTAACCCTAATGTATTTTTCGAATGTCTCACAACTCTATCTCAAATGGCAAAATATTATAATATTTATACTGGTTCACAGATTTCACTTTTTATCCCAATCAGGTCACAGTGTGAATCTTTTGGGTCAGACCATAATTCAGGTTCATTAAAACATATCCAAAATTCAAGCTATATAAAAAATAACAATTCTTCTCCTTGGCTTGAATTCCCTCAATCATTAACAAAATAACTATCAAAACACTCTTTCTTGCCATATGCCCTCGCAAGGGCATTACTGAGTGCTACAAACACCATCCAAGCCTAGGCAGTGCCTAAACTTGTTGACTGGGACTCCCTTAGTCATTATATCTACTAGATTATCATGTGTAAATACTGTAGATAATCTAGTAGATTATCATGTGCAAACTAAGTACATTGATGTCAGATATCACTTCATTCACTTAGTTTGCACATGATAATCTACTAGATTATCTACAGTCTTTACACATGATAATCTAGTAGATATAATGACTAAGGGAGTCCCAGTCAACAAGTTTAGCAATCGCCAGACTTGGATGGTGTTTGTAGCACTCAGTAATGCCCTTGCGAGAGCATATGGCAAGAAAGAGTGTTTTAATGGTTATTTTGTTAATGATTGAGGGAATTCAAGCCAAGGAGAAGAATTGTTATTTTTTATATGGCTTGAATTTTGGATATGTCTTAATGAACCTGAATTACGGTCCGACCCAAAAGTTTCACACTGTGACCTGATTGGGATAAAAAGTAAAATCTGTTTCACTTAGTTTGCACATCATAATCTACTAGATTATCTACAGTCTTTACACATGATAATCTAGTAGATATAATGACTAAGGGAGTCCCAGTCAACAAGTTTAGGCACTGCCTAGACTTGGATGGTGTTTGTAGCACTCAGTAATGCCCTTGCGAGAGCATATGGCAAGAAAGAGTGTTTTAATGGTTATTTTGTTAATGATTGAGGGAATTCAAGCCAAGGAGAAGAATTGTTATTTTTTATATGGCTTGAATTTTGGATATGTCTTAATGAACCTGAATTACAGTCCGACCCAAAAGTTTCACACTGTGACCTGATTGGGATAAAAAGTGAAATCTGTGAACCAGTATAAATATTATAATATTTTGCCATTTGAGATAGAGTTGTGAGACATTCGAAAAATACATTAGGGTTAGGATTTAAGAGTTCTGAGTGATTGTATCTTACTCTCATCATGGTGAAACTATTTCTCTTATCTTGCCTGTGGATGTAGACTTTATGGTTAAACCACGTTAAATCCTATGTTATTTTTCTTTTCTTTTTCTATACTATGTGATTGTGCGATTTGTGTGTATGCCTTAGATTTATGTGCTTGTTATAACAATAAGTGTTACCAAGTGAAGAACAACAAGAAAATGATATGAAAAAACTTAACTTTACATAATAAGGTTTGGTCAAAATGTTCAACCTAAAAAATAAATAAATAAAAATAATCGATAAAGATCAACGATTTGACCAAACTTTAATAAAATAGCTAGGGACGGACGTAATATTGGATAAGGAGGGCCAAATTTTAAATTTATTTTTTATGTGGCTTAAATTTTGAATAAATTTTCATGGATTCGAATTATTACACAATTTGAAAATTTTGTGCTGTGATTCGATTAGAATAAAAAGTGACGTCTGTTATAGTAGGGAAGGGCACAGGTCGATAGGGTTAATGTTTGAGAGTTCTAAGTGATTGTATTTTATTTTTTTCTATCATGAAACTTTTTTCTTATTTCCCCATGTATATAGATTTTAAGGTCGAACCACGTAAATCCAATGTTATTTTTTTTTTCTCTTTTCTATATTATATGATTGTATAATTGTGTATGTGTTTTAAATTTAAGTGCCTATTGTGCGATTGTATATGTGTTTTAAATTTATATGCCTGCTATAATAATATGTAACCCAATAAAAAAGAGTGTGTTGTTCATTCATATCACAAAAGTTACCTATAAGTGAATTCATAGTAAATTTTTCAACAATTTCTTTTTCAACATATAACAACAAGCAAATAGAGGAAAATTTATTTTTAATTTGCAAATATAATTAATTTTGAATGATACATATTTCCTTTAAATTTAAAGTTCAACTTAAGCCATTATCATATGATCATTAAACTAATTATTTAAGAAATTGAAAGTTAACCGCAACATTGAAAATGTCAATTTTGTAATGATATTGTATTAAAAAAGTTAAATTGTTATGAAAGTAAAATTCAAGGTTAGATTTTTAAGAGTTTTAAGTGTGTGTAAAGGGAAATTATTCATTTTAAATATATAGAAGAAATAAATGCTAAAGAGTAGAATATCTTTTATGATTTTATTCTTTTCTTTTATTTTGTCAATTCAGATAATAAAAAAAAAGTTAATATAATTTATTGCATCTAGTAATTAAATAAGGTAATTATAAAAAAAAGACACAAAATAAAAAATTAAATGATATAGGTGCAATAAAATTTATAATAAAATGTAAATATAATAAAATGAAACTTGATAATTAATCCATTTTATAAATTTATATGCAGGATAAAAAGTGAAAAATAAATTTATTAGTGCATTTTTTTCTATATATAAATTTATTTGAGGAAGAAAAAATGTTGATTTTATAATAATTAGTTTTATGTTTTAATAATTTTGAGAGAGAGAGATTTTAAAGCTTATATACATTCATCCCCAATTAGCTTGTAGGACCTATTTGATGAAAAAATAATGATAATAATTGTTTGGTGAACCTATTATATTCGGTATTAATAAATATATACTAATTTTGAATATAAATTTATGGAAGGACATAAATATATTAAATATTAACCATAATTCTTTATAATTGATTGATAGAATATAAATCAACGTCATAAATTCTCCTTTTACGCAAATGATTGCCTATCATCTATCAATTTTGAGCTGCAGACATACTACAGTGATACTGTTACAAATACATTAAAGATTAATTAAGTGAAAATTATTGTACTTCATTTTTATAATTGATTAGTATATTATTGATTGGAAAAATAGTATACTCATGGATGTAGTTTATGTGAAGAGGGCGAATTACATATTTTATATATTTTTTTTATTTTTTTTATAATTTATATATTTCATGATGCATAACAATTTTAATATATAAAATTAATATATATATATATATATATATATATATATATGTGTGTGTGTGTGTGTGTGTGTGTGTGTGTGTGTGTGAGTGTGTGTTTTGGTATATTAATGTAGAAAGTTAGGCATGCGTTGTTGATCAAAGTTACATTTGAACTTCATTGTCTTAATTAATTAATATATTTATACATATGCATGCTTGTGCACGTAATTTTAATAAAATTAACATCTGATGCGATGACATCACTGTGACGCTTCAGTGGTTTTTCAATTTCTTAATTACAATACTCTTAACTGTTTTGCTACCTTTTATCAATTTACAATTTCAGCTAATGGTTATTGACAACATTATTTAATTAATTATAGACTTTTCAATTTCAGTTGCTCTCTCTTAAAATTTCCATATGTAAATTTCTGTTAATATTCTTACAGTGTCTATTCCACAGTCTTGTCATCCACAAGAAAATATGCAATAATTATTTAAACAAATTTCTAATGAAAACTATGCTTCCAAGTAAGGTTCACTTGTACCTAATCAATTGGACTATTCCATTCATATATATTAATTAAATCTATTGTAAAATAAAGTCTGGATTTTGACATATGGAAGATTAGAGGTGAGGAAAGGAACAAAATTTCTAGAGAAAGATCTTTTGATTTATTATTGCAATACAGTGGTATTAAATATGAGTCAACTTTCAAACAATTTACTATTCTATTCTATATCTCTTGGTCCATTCACTAATCACATCAAGATTAGGGATTCATAAAGATTACATAACTTTTTTATTATCTAGTTTTAGGATTTGTATCATAATCATAAATGAGTGATTTGGGAGACTTGGTACCACATTATTTATAAACAAAGAGGATATTTAATTTAACTTTGAATACAACTGATAGATAATAGATATCTAAATAGACGAATCAATCCATTTAGTAAACTCATTAAAACTACTATTATAGATATCTAAAAAATTTTTCGAGTTTTCTGGAAATTTTTGAAATTTTTGGGTCTCGGTTTTGGTGTGAAGGCAGAGTAAAAATTTAAATTTGGGTATCTTTAATCAAACTGGTCGAATTTAACTGGACCAGATTGGACCAGTTGAATCGAACCGGTCCCTTTCCTTTTTCTTTCCCCCTCCCTTTCCCTGCGTGGCACCTCTTTTTCTCCCCTTCAATTCTCTCTCCTCCCTCCTCCTACGGCCAGCCGACCACCTCCCTTCCCTTCCCTTCCTCAGTCGCTGAGGCACCACCCCCATGCCTCCCCCTTGCCAGCAGCCACCCAAGGACGCCGAAAAATGTGCCCAAAACTCCCTTTTCGCGTGGCGCATTGCTTCACTTTTCCGGCTAGCATCCAACCGATCCAGCTACTAATAAAATTGGGTCTTGTCCCAAACCTCTTCTACTCCTCAAGAGCTTTCCATAAACATCAAGAACAATCAATTTCATTGAGCGGTTTGTCTAATTTTTGCCGGGAAAGTTTTAGCCCATTTTGAATTTTGAGCTAAATTTCTCTCAAACTGAGAACCCTATGAAAATTCTAAGAGTACCGGCGTACTCTACTCAACGAGAGCTTCGCAACCATATAAATTTCAAAATTTTCCGACATCAAAATTTCGATGGGTCCCTTGAACTTCGTAGTGTTTTTTCAAGCTCCAAACGAGCTTAATTAATTTTCTAACAATTTTATTCTAATCCTTGGTGTTATGGGCTTTGCGTAATTACTTTTGTTTTGTGGAAATTCGATCGTTGCTCTGGTCTATATTTCCGAACTGGACAGACAGACTGCCAAAATAACTTTTAATTTGGGTCAAAGTTATAGTCTACCCTACCATTTTCAAATGCCCCGGACGCATTCTAAGTATCAGAATTGGTATAGGTAAACCCAAACCCTAAGTTTCTTCAATTACCTAGTGCTAAATTTAGAATAAAAATCTATAAAATATTCATGGGTAGCTAGAAAATTATAAACCCTTTTGTATTAGCTTCATAATATTGTTAAGGACCACGGGACAGAATTTTAGAAATTTTAAAGCTCGTTTAAATTATTTATAATAAAATGATAATTATGGAGACTAAAATATAATTTTTTTAAAATTATGAGTATTGACTGTTTTGGAGGGCCCCGGAGGGGCCATATGATGATGATAAGATGTAGATGTGGGATTTGTATATTTGAAGTATTATTTGGATCATTTTGCAAGTTGGATAGGTCCTAGGTATATGAAAAACTCTGTAGGATTTTCAACAAAATTTAAGATTTGTCCTTTGATTCTTTAAAATTTTGTTTGAATAAATATTGATAAATTTTTTGATATAATATTTAAATGAGCCGGGTCAGCCTTCCTTCTCCGCCCAGCCGCCGCAGTGATCAACGGTTAATTAATGAGTACATATTAATTTTATTTATAATTTCAATATTATTATAATTAAAGCATGTTCATGCATCACTTATACCTATATGTATGTAGTAAACATTAGACACACTTTATGTTGCATTTGTTCTTGATGATATTGTTAGGATTATTGTTTTATGGCAATCTAGAGCTGTATGCATGAGTGGGTGTGTTTGTGGTGTGTATATGGATATGGATAGGACGGGTAGACGCTGCTGGAGCTTGACTCATTGGGACTCGATCCTTATTATGGATAAGTCGGAGTAGTCGCAGCTTTGAGTTGATCTCGGTAGCCCTCGCAGTTGGATATTTAGAGAAAGTTCGGCTTTGAGTTGATCTCACTGGTAAAGATTGAAACTAAGAGAATTGTATAGGAGATCAACTCCCGTATATATATGTGTGAGTATGGATATGGCACATGGGTGTGTGAGTGTTCCAGATTGCTTTTGATGTGATTATGACTTGTCCTATTTGAACTTTGTGAAGGTGTTGCATTCATTCTTAGGGATGTACTAGACTTAGGTAGTTATAAAAATTGTATATAGAATCAATATCTTACTCTATGAGTCGAACGCTCACTCCTGTTCACCATATTTTTCCAGCTATAGGAGGAGTTCTTTTTCAGAATAACCTATTTCCTTCCTCGCATGTTTATTAGCAATTATTTATTTGTATTATCATTTTCGAAAATTGTAATATAGAACTCTGCATGAGTTAGCACTAGTAATGATCTTGTCAAGCATTATGTAAATTTTAGTTTTGGTGTTTTAATAAATGCAAATTTTTAGGATATTTAAAATGTTTGCAAATTGTGGTATGAGAGTTGAGCTGGGCTCCCCTGACTTTAGGTTTTCTAATGGTTATCGAGTTGGGTTGACTTGAATAAAAATGTAATATTCTATTTTATTTTGTTCACAAGTTGGGGCTCAGTTTTTTGCTCTGGTCATGGATTTGGGAACATTAAAGCTTACTACGGGTTTCGGGGGTTTTATGCTAACCCAGGTCCTAGTGCTGGTCCAGCCCATAGAATCGAGTCATGACACTCTCTATAATATGGAGAGTGGGTCCAAATAATTATGAGAGATGGTGCATATACAGCGGGTGCACCTAATAATCTCTCTTGGCTTTGTACAACCTGATGCGGAGCTAGATAATTGATTCTAAAAAATTTTATTTAATTTAATTTAATTAATATATGTAAAATTTTAATAATGACAATAATTAAATAAAAAATAATTTCATAAAATAATAAATTTTTATTATAATATTAAATTTACAATGGTTTTTAATGAGTTTTTGTTTTTTGAAAGTGTTATATGATTGATGTAGCCCAATAGCAAGTGCATGGGTCGTTCGAGTAGTATAGAAAAAATATCATTCCCTTGAAAAGTTGTGTCAAAATTAAATTTTTAATGTAAAAGTATACTAATATAAACTAAATTTGGACTAATAATTAATTAAATGAAGAGATTGAAGATTAAAATATATATTTGCAAATTTAATAAAGAGATTACTTGAGTAGAAAAATTCACTACAATCACAAGAAATAAATTGAGTTAAATGAAATATGTCAAGAATAAAGATATTAAGCGCTTAAAAAGGTTAACAATAATCAACAATGGCAAAAGGTGATTCCGGAGTTTTGGAGTTCATATCTAAGTTATTTTGAGATTTTGATTGGTTAGCCAAGCATATAATAATTATGTGCTTCAAGAAGATTAATTTTCAAATCTTTTGAAAACTCCTTCGAGTGAGACGAAGAGTACCTTAATTAATTAAATTTTACTTTTGTAAAGTTTAAAATTAACTAAGACCCATTAGTTTCTTCAATCAATCCATTAATCCTCTTAATCCTTAGCCTATTTCTAGATCTAAGTTAATTAAGTTCAATTACTTGATTATCTATCACTGGGTTTTCTCTTTTCGGTGCTTCAACCAAGGATTAAAAATATAATTTAATGGGATCCTATACTAAGTATGTCATTAGGCATACAAGAAATGGATAAAACTTCATAATAACCATAAAGTCTAGTCTAACTAGTTCAAATCCATAAATTATCTTAAATATTTCATACTCAACTCCAGAATCTTAAAAGAATTACTCACTATTTATGTTTAATGCAAATACTCTAACAAAAGAAGAAGTAAAAGATGAAAATAAAATTAAAACTGAAAAAACCGATGAAGGAAGTGCAGAAAATGGCAGAAATGAAACAGAATCGAAGCTTCAAATAGAAATAATGAGGTTGACAGCTCCCTTTCTCCTACTTTTCATGTAACAACCTAAATTTTAAAATATAAATTTTATATTTTCATATAGTATCTAGATATTATTTTAATAGTATCTAACTAATTTATAATTTTTGCAAAACCCTCATTTACATATTCTTAATATTATTATAAACATATTTTATAAATTATTTAATAGTTTAATTTAATTGAAATGATTAGTTTTAAATATTAATGTTAAACTAATTAACAAAATATATTATTTTATTATTTTTAACCTTAGTTCTAATATTTGATTTATTATTATTATTTTGATTATTATTATTATCAATATTATTTATTGAATTTTATTTATTATTTAATTGTAAATATTTTTGTATTTTGGGACTTATTTGAAAAATATAGAAAAGATCAAGGATTTATTAAGGACTAATTTGAAACTTTTCAAGAATGAATCTAGACAAATGCTTGTTCAAATTCATTCCCAGATTTAAAAAAAAAAAATTCAGCTACATTTTCCTCTCTCTCTTTTTCCCTTCCACACTCTTCCCTCTCCCACCCGTTACTCTCTTCCCCCTCCCCCACCCCACCCCCCCCCCCCCTCCCTCCTTTTTGCAGCTATCGGTGAGACTCTGGCCACCACCAGTAGCCGGCAGGGGAGCCCTACCACTCCACTAACCCGGCAAGTCACCAGCAGGCAGGAGTAGCTTTAGCAGTGGTGCGAATGAAGGAAATTCCTCCTTCAATGTGCACGCAAGGGCAACGACTTCTAGACGCGATTTTGGCTTCATCCATCAGCCGATCAAGGCATTCTTGGTGGCTTTGGAAAGCGTATTCCAAGAGCTTTCTTTTGATACCAATTTTGTAACAAATGGTGGTCGGAGGAAAAAGTTATGGAGGAGAGATTTTTCGTGTTTTTTAAGCTTTCCGATCAGATCTAGAACGATCCAACCATTAGATTGATGATCTGAGACCACCGATGAACTCAGAGAGATGAAACCTTTGAGATGGGATTGACCTTGCTCTGATCGGACACCATTTGAAAAAAGCAATCATCAAACGATCTAGATCATTTAGTGAGATTTTCGAACTTTTTCTATGCCTATAAATTAAATATAATTGTATAATAATTATTAATAATTTATGGGTTTCTTTTAAGTACAATCAGATCGATGTTAGCTCATTGATGCTCGGGATTGAGTTTTCAGCCTGATTCAGCTGCCTAGTGGCCCGTCACGGAATATAGTTAATATTACGGTTGATCCCAACATTTTAAGACTTGTCAAACACAGTCTAGGTAGCAGAATTTGCAAATGTAGTCCCGAACTTAAGTTGTGTAAATTTTTATCTTGGCTAGCTAGCTAATAAATTTGTAAAATATTCTTGGCTTAGTAAAATTAAGTAAAATAATTTTGATTAATATAAAGACAATGTAGAGGACCTCCAAAAATATTTTTATAATTTTTAGAGTGCTAAAAATAAATATTTGGATTGTAGAGGAGTTAGAGATCCGAGCTGAAGTTTGAAGGATTGGACCTAGATTAGGATTCTTGTAGGCCCTGGATGGGCATTATAATTGTTATTGTAGGCCTGAGGCCCTGTGTGTTATTGTTGGTTTGTTTTTCTTGCAGGGTGATTAGGTCCAATTATAAGGAAGACTCTACCAAATTTTCAGCAAGACCTTAGGATTTATTTTAAATCTATAGTTTGAATTAATTATTTAATTTTGTTAGTCTTTTGATAGAGTTCAGTGCGTATGTTTAGATGATCAGTACTAGCCATCTTCTCCTTTCAGTCAGACCAGCTACAGTCCAGTGGACCAGTCTGTAAGTTGGATATTGATTATTTTTATAATTTCAATATTAATTATATATTTGGTATGTTCATGCATTTTATAAATATTTAATTATGCACATGTATAGTTAATACATTAGAGGTATTTTGATTACTACATATTTAATTATTATTATTTATTTGTGATTGCCACCCTAAGGATAATTTGGAGCTATGTTCGTGTGTTGGTGTGAGTATGGTGTGGATATGGATATGGATAGGATGGGTAGTCATGGTTGGAACTTACCTCATTGGGACTCAATCCTTATATATGGATAAATTGAGGTGAGTACGGCTTTGAGTTGATCTCGTTGACCCTTGTACTTGGATTGTTAAGCGAAAATCTGGCTTGAGTTGATCTCATTGGCAAGTATTAGATCAAGAGAGTTGTATAGGATATCAGTTACCATATGTATATATTAATGCGGTACAATGGGTGTGTGTGTAGCTCCAAATTAACTTCTCGTGCAAATATTAAGTGAATTATTTATTTTATGTATTGAATGTGTATTTCATGATAGGATTGCACTAGTTTTAGATAGTTATAGAAATTGCATCAATATTTAAACTCTCTAAGTTGAACGCTCATTCCTGTTTAAATATTTTTTCCCAAGTTGCAGAAGGAGCAAGTTTATTTCTTTGACTCTAACCTGCATTTTCCTCTGCAGGTTGTGCTTCTAAGTTAATAGTTTCTTGTGTTTATTTATTTATTTATTTAATAACTAGAACTTCACTATGATATAGGGTTATGTATTTAAGGTATTAATTAATAAAAAAAATTTTATAATATTAAATAGTTTATACATGATGATATCAGGGTTGAGCTCGACTCCCCCAGCTTTAGTTTTTAATGGTCATCGAGTTTGGTTAGCCTAAATAATAATATAATATTTTATTTTATTTACATGTTGGGCCTTAATTTTGGCCCTGGTTATGGGTTTGAGAATGGTGAGACTTACTACAGGCCTCAGGGGCTTTATGCTGACTCAGGTCCTAGTGCAAATCTGGCCCATAGAATTGGGTTGTGATAAAGCTGGTATCAGAGCTTAGGCTCTAGATTCATGGAAAGTGTATACCTAGAGTTATCACATGCAGAGTATAGGATCCTGTTTCATCTTCTTCTGTAATTCCTAATTTTTAGATTCTGTATTTTTCCTTGGGTAGTATAAAAGTGCTTCAGTTTAGTGTCTCGTTTTTCATGGAGTGCATGGTGATGTGAACTTAAGCTAGTAGATGTGCTGAGGTCTGCCATGAGTATACGTGCTCCAAGAAATAATGTGTTTCTATTAGTTTGAGGCTAAGTGGCGTGCTTATCTAGCACAAGGCATGAGTACATAAAAGTGAGTCATGGCAGTATAATTACCCTAGATAGGAGTGAGGGTACTACTATCTGCAGTTATAAGTGGATAGCTCAATCAGAGTAAATTTATATTATCAGGAGGTTAAAGAGAAATGAGAGGTTAGAAAACCTTGTCTGTTGGGATATATCGTAGTGGCCTATATAATGTTCTCGATCTTTATGCTATAAGCTATAAATTATAGTACCGATATAGGATTGTTATGTAAAGCTACATGCATCCCCATGGTGTTCCATGATGAGGGTATTTGCAGATAACCTCTGGCATGGTATAGATATGCCAGAACAGATTTCTTTTATAGAGGAGTTGGAAACTCCTAGTTAGGGCTTTAAAATCTTGAGCTAGAATATCAAAGGTCATAGTTGGGCAATAACTAGAGTCAGTAACTCAATTACCCTAGCATGAGCTAAAGTCATATCAGGAGTTGTCATAAGACTAAAGGTTTTAGTATAGTCATAAAGTAAAGGTACCACCTACAGAGTGAGAATATCTAGTCTCTGATATGGGGTCTTGGACAGTTTAGGCATTATAAGAGACATTTTGCTTAAAGATTAGTGAAAATAGTATCTTCTTTATATGACAGTAGGGCGCAGAATACGACTTTGCTCTCCTAAAGGAGACTGAATGTTATGAATAATGTTTATAGCCTATGAAATGATGTTTAGATAATGTTTGTAATATGATAAGAGAGCAAATAGCCTGACATGATTGTGGCAAGGTGACAGATGCAGTTTGTAATCAGTTGTCATGTAGGGTGGTCTTATCCTTTCAGGAGAGACAAAAGGTTACTACTGGTCATGGTGACCTATGGAATAATGTCTCAAATGGGACTGTAGAGTGTGGTAAGGAGCTGTTGGCTCAGGTATCCTAAAGAGAGTATAAGTTCCATTATAGGGACCATAAGTGATCGAATCATGATGGATGAAAAGTCTATGAATTGAATGACGGGTTATGGTACCAAGTATCTTAAGTTTAAAGGAGCGGAAGCATGAAAATTATTAGATTAGAACATTGAATTTAAAAATTTTCTTCTAGGGTCTCATGCATCATGCAAGATTCATTATTTACCTATTGATTTCAATGTTCAATAGCATATTAAAACACTTTTAATATGTATTTGGATCTACATTTGCCATTTAATATTTTAGAATTAACATATTCATTCATTAGAACCCTAGATTAATTCAAGAACATGTGTACTAACCTTTTGATACACTGTAGATGTATTTGGTACCTTTGGGAAGTACCTAGAACCCCAAATGTTATCCCTCTAGATTGTCCATACAAAGATCACCAATGGAAGCCCCTTGAACGGCTTCTAAAGCCTTGTCAACCAATTAAAAAATAGGGATTTGCCTTTAGAGATGTTGTAGATATATACAGGACACTAGAAACAATTTCTAGCAATTTTAATTCAAAAGAATATAGGCAATTCTCTTTGAATTAATGAAAGAAGAAGAAGAAGAGAGAGGAGAGCTTTTTTGGGTAGCGGCACATATGAGAGAATATCATATTGATTTTTCATTCTTTCATAACATCACATTAGATTATTAGGTCATCACTTAAAACCCTTACCACATGTCATCTTCTGATTGCCTCTTAGTTTAATTGACCCAATCACATTGTGCCAAGTGTCAAACCTAGATTTAATCTTGACTTTGATCATCTTACATGATTAAAAGAAAAATAGCAAGCTTATATGCTACCATGTGTCACTATCTCATAGTGCCACATGTCACCCTGTGAAATGACCAAATTATCCTTGTGTTGTAATTTAGAGTTCTCAACCCAAAATAATTATTTCTCCTCTTCTAATCAATTTATATCAAATATAAATAAATTAATTAATCTCTATTAATTAATTTCTCACAATTAAATTCATATTTAAATAATTTAAATATAAATTTAACTTATACTATATATCCAATAACCTAGATTTGGTTTCAAGCCATGCTAGGGACTTTGCAATCTAATTGCAAACCAAACCTATTTAATTAATCAATTGAACTCTTTAATTAATTAATTAATTAAATCACATTTAAATTGGTGATTACTTGTGTATGTGTGTGACTCACTAGACTCATCACTAATTGGCAATGAGATATGATATTAACTCTTAATATTATCAAAACTCTTTCTTATCATAAATGATTTCTCTAAATCATTTTATGCACCTCATAGACCATGGTTAACACCTAGCATAGCATGCCATGGCCACCCAATTAGTAATAAGAAATACCTTAAATGAACCTTTTATCATATGTTACCATGCACTAGAATCTCTATTACAAAATCCCAATTTGAGCTAGAGTCATGGTTTATGTCAAACCCTATTTGTTATGAATATTATGTTCTCTTTTAATTTCAGTTCTTGATTAAAAAGATTTTCTCATCAGAAACTCTTTTCTAATTAAATCTATCTGTCCTGACCAGGAACTTGAAAACATCAAGAAGAATTAAATGAACATAGGATTTTATCCCTATTTATTTAGGGTAACAGATTCCATCTTGATCAACACCTACCTCCATATATAACTAGTAGGAGCCAACACATGCCCATATACCCATACACAGTACAAGTATGAAAGCAATATCAAACTCAAACCACTTATATACAAGATAACTGTGTTATCTCAGGTCTAAAGATTATATGCACTGATATGATTTATGACAATGCATTGACAAGAGTAAACTCCATGTGTCATAAATGTCACTAGTTCAGCCTACTTATCATGTATAAGTGCCTATCATGTTTGTTATATGGCATGAGACTCACCATTCCATCTTATTTATATCTCATATAAATACCTTGGGAACAAATATGATTACAATCTTTTTGGATAAGTCATGTCCTGTGTGAAGTATCCTCGATTGTGAACCAATTTATGATACTTTGTGCTAGAAATACTATCACTCATATTCTTAATAACTTAAGAATAGAATTTTTAACAAAATATCAATGTACCTTTTCTATTACACATCAATATACTATGTAAATGGAAAAGTGGAATTGCCTTTTATTAATAAAATAAGTACAAGATACATACTAAATAATATGTTCTAGGGCATACTACTAACAATCTCCCACTAGCACTAGAGCCATTCATTACAATATCTTAGACCCATCTTCTTAAGATGTCGGTCTAACTGAGCTTATGACATTGCCTTAGTGAATGGATCAGCTAGATTTTCAGCTGATGCTATTTTCTGCATGGCTATATCGCCTTGCCCAACTATCTCTCTGATAATGTGGTAGCGCCTTTCTATGTGTTTGGATTTCTGGTGAGACTGGGGTTCCTTATATCCAAACAGCCTCTTTTACAGCATCTGATGCAGTAATGTATTAGGCCTCTGTAGTGGAATCAGCAGTCGTACTCTGTTTGGAACTCTTTCAACTGACTGCACCTCCATTACAAATGAACACAAACCTAGAGATAGACTTTCTATCATCGATATCTGATTGGAAATTATAATCAGTATAACCATCCAATTACAAGTCACCACCTCCATAAATCAAGAATAAATCCTTAGTTCTTCTCAAGTACTTAAGGATATTCTTGACAGCTATCCAGTGTTCCAAACCTAGATTGGATTGAAACCTGCTAGTCAAACTAACAGCATATGTGATATTCGGCCTAGTACACATCATTGCATACATCAAACTTCCAATAGCCGAAGCATATAGAATCTTGGCCATTTTATCTCTTTCTTCATGTGTCTTTGGACACATCTCTTTAGAAAGGTGGATACCATGTCTCACTGGTAACAATCCTCTCTTAGAATCAAGCATGTTAAACCTCTTTAACACCTTTTCTAAGTATAGACTTTGGGATAAATCAATTATTCTTTTTGCTCTATCTCTATAGATGCGAATCCCAAGAATATAGGTTGCCTCCCCTAAGTCTTTCATGGAGAATGTATTTGATAATCATACCTTGACAGTTGTCAACATACCTATGTCATTACCTATCAACAGAATATCATCCACATATGAGACAAGGAAATTGATAGTACTATTTCTAAACTTCTTATATACACATGGCTCATCCTTAAAAAACCAAATGACTTAATGGCTTCATCAAAATAGATGTTCCAACTCCTCGAAGCTACTTTCAACCCATAAATGGATCGCTTTAGCTTGCATACCTTAGAACCATCTTGGGATTCAAAACCCCTAGGTTGTTCCATGAAAATGTTTTCTTCAATGTATCCATTGAGAAAAGCTGTTTTGACATCCATCTGCCAAATCTCATAATCATAGTATGCAGCTATTGTTAATAGAATCCTAATTGATTTAAGCATGGCAACAGGCGAGAAAGTATCCTCATAGTCGATTCCTTACCTCTAGCGAAACCCTTTTGCTACTAGCCTTGCTTTATAGGTCTCTCTACCTTTCCATTAGAATCAATTTTCTTCTTAAAAACCCATTTATTCCCTATAGGTACAATACCTTCAGGTGGGTCAACAAGATCCCAAACTTAATTCTTATACATGGAATCAATCTCGGATTTCATAGTATCAATCCATTTTGAAGAGTCTATATCTGATATAGCTTCTTCATAGGTAAGTGGATCATCTCCATGATCTACTTCTTCATGAGTAGACAACTCTTATTCTTCTTCATGAAAAAAACCATATCTCACTGGTAGGTGAGATATCCTAGTTGATCTGCGAGGAATAGCTGTAGATGTTTCATCAATAGGTGTAGGTTAACTAGATGGATCTATATCCATTTGATTTGTTGGTTGGTCAGAATTCTCCAATTCTAACTCTATTTGCCTTCCTTTGCCTCCTTCTTGAACAAATTATTGTTTAAGAAATGTGGCATCTCTACTTACCACAACCTTTTGTGATGTAGGCAAATAAAAATAATATCCAAAACTCTCTTTTGGATATCCAACAAATCAACCCTTTTCTGATCTGATTTCCAATTTATCAGTGTTCAGCTTTTTTATATAAGTTGGACAACCCTAAATCTTAATATGCTTAAGACTTAATTTTCTTCCATGCCATATCTCATAAGGTGTGGAAGATACTGATTTTGATGAAATCCTATTCAGAATATGCAAAGCTAATTTTAATGCAAATCCCCAAAAGGAGATTGGCATATCAGTATAGCTCATCATACTGTGTACCATATCTAATAGGATACGATTTCTCCTTTCAGATACACCATTCAGTTGTGGCGTTCCTGGAGGAGTCAGCTGGGAAACAATGCCATGCTCTTTCAAGTATTCATCAAATTCAGTACTTAAGTATTCACCTCCATGATCTGATCAAAGAGCTTTAATACTTTTTCCTGTTTGATTTTCTACTTCAGATTTAAATTCTTTTAACTTTTCAAAGGATTCATGTTTGTATTTCATCAAATACAAATACCCAAACCTTGATTTATCATCAGTAAAGGTAATGAAATAATGAAAACTGCCTCTAGCCATTTCTCTAAATGGGCCACATACATCACTAAGTATTAGTTCCAAAATATTTTCAGCTCTTAGCCCTTGTCCAACAAAGGGTGATCTAGTCATTTTGCCCTGAAGGCAGGATTCACAAGTTGGAGTAGGCTCAGAACCCAATGAGGATAAAATTCCCATTTTCTCCAGTTTTGCAATCCTATCTTCTGCAACATGACCTAATCTTAAGTGCCAAATATATTTTGAACTTGAGTTGATTTTCACCATGGCATTGCATTCATTTAGATCACTTGCATTCAATTTGTGTTTGTCATTATTATCTAAATAATAAAGACCATCTTGCATATAACCCGAGCCAACATATTTACTTCTAAAATAAATATTGCAAACATCATATGTGAACTGAAATTCATAACCATCTCTAGTCAAACTAGATATAGAAATGATGTTCTTAAAAGCATCAAGTACATGCAAAACCTTATTTAAATACAAAACATGTCCAGACATGTAAAAAGATTTAGATCCAGTGGCTAAAGCTTCAACAGTTGAGCCATCACCAATCCGGAGTCTAACATCTCGAGAACTCAAGCTGCTACTTTTTGCTATACTCTGCATAGTTCCTATTCCATTGCCCATCCTTCTGGCAGTGGAAACACTTTCCCTTGCCTTTGTTAACTTTGGTCTTTGTTTTCTGTTTGGCTATCTTCTTGGAAGGACCAGGAATTTGAAGCTTCTTTTTTTTATTGCCCTTCTTCTTGTTGGACTTTCCAGCAGAAGAAGATGTAATCAAAGCTACCTCTTTTCCTTTATTGCCCAGCATATTCTTTTGAGCAATAACCAGCATGTTAAGCAGACCAGCCAAGGTGTATTCCTGCTTAGTCATATAGAAATTTGTCACAAAATTCCCAAATGACTCAGGAAGGGACTGAAGGATCAAATCCGTCTGCAGTTGGAAATCCATGTTAAAGTTAAGATGTTCCAGCTACTCAATAAGCCAAATCATCTTGTGGACATGATCCCCAACATTTTATCCCTTAGACATCCTCATGCGAAATAGCTGCCTAGATATCTCAAACCTGGCATTCCTGCTATGTTCACCATACAACTCTTATAGGTGAAGGAGGATCTCACTTGCATATTGCATGTTCTCATGTTGCTTCTGTAACTCATTACTCATAGAAGTAAACATGTAACACTTGGCTCTCACATCATGCTCCTTCCACTTGTCCAAAGTTTCATGTTCCTCTTGAGTGGCCTTTGGAGGTAAGGGACCAGGAACTTGTGAGTCTAGAACATATCCTATATGTTCAAAGTTCAGGACAAGTTTCAAATTTCTTAGCCAATTAGAAAGATTAGGTCCTATCAACCTATTGTGATCAAGTATGCTCACAAGGATATTGGATGGTGGTGGTTGTGGTGTGCTCATTATTATCAGAAAATTAACTATAGAAAATAACCAGATTAATTAGTAAATGTATCATGTATTTAATCAAAATGATTATGGTCTTTTAATCAAATTGGTCCTCCCACTAACTTAGTGAATCCTACACTTCCAAAGTAAAAAACGGAAATCCTAGTTGGATGGATTTCTAGTGGGTGATTGAATTCTTATAATCTTATTGATCATCCTTAGGCACATCCATTATTGGAATTACAATAAACTATAAGTGAGCAACTTCTTGCCCATCACATCTCATGTGAGGTTCAATCCTTTACCTAGCATCTAATGCTCAAAATCTCAAGCACATCCATTATTGACTTATCTTGCATTAGTTAAGTTAATCCCATTGAGCCAATAAACATGAAAATAATTTTAATGTCCTCAGGCACATCCATTATTGGCCACCAAACTATTTACATATTTACAACATCTCATGCTTAATAATTATTCTTAAGAAAATCTCTTAAATTAATTGCATCATATGTAAGTATTTAAAATTTCTTAAAATAATTGTCTCAATGGAGGGCCCATGATATAATTACCTTTAATTATACCATTTCCAACTTAATCATTTGTTTGGAAGATTTTGTGGTCGGCCTAATTACTATTATGGTCTCACTTTGCACATTATCCAATTAGCATGTATATATCATATACTTGCATACATTCCCATACATCTCATGCATTCATGGATAAACATATAATGGTATGATCATGGACTTTCTAAGGGATTCAATTCTGAGCTACCAAGAATTGAATCAGGGCATTTGTAGGTGCATTTTATTCATTCATATTACAAGAGTTGCTGAAGAGTACATAATCAATACTTGATCTTGAATTCCTCCCACTGGTCCTACCAATGCTCTTGACTTCCTTGATCTTCTTGCAATCCAATTACATTGTAATCCTTGGCATACCAAGGCGAATTTACAAGAACCAAATAAATAAAATTACAACCCAAAAATATTACAACCTTTATAATACATGCCACTAAAATAAATTAATTAATTTATAACCCAAAGAAACATAAAAGAAATAAATCCAATCACATTGGTCTTTTATTGTCCATGATCATCCATCATGCATATCACCATTTAACAATTAACTAAAACATACATACTAAAATTAAATTGAATATCTCATATTCAACTTAAAAATCCAGATTTGAATATAATTCAAACAAATTTAAAAATTCAGATTTAAATGAAAATTTAATTGTGTGATTAAAACTCATAATTAAACATTTTAATTAGTCATGGGCCTAATTATGGGCCTTGAAAATAAGCCCACATTCAAGCCCAAAATCCATGCGCATGGTTGAATGAACCAAACCATGCGCACCAATGGTGCTCATCACCATACCGCCACCTATTCTTTACAACCAGCAATGAATTAATCAACTTTTGATCAGATCACATAATTAAATCAGATATTAAACAATCTAAATGGCAAATATAGTGGCTCTGATACCAATTAAAGGAGCGGAAGTATGAAAATTATTAGATTAGAACATTGAATTCAAAAATTTTCTTCTAGGGTCTCATGCATCATGCAAGATTCATTATTTACCTATTGATTTCAATGTTTTATAGCATATTAAAATACTTTTAATATGTATTTGGATCTACATTTACCATTTAAGATTTTAGAATTAACATATTAATTCATTAGAACCCTAGATTAATTCAAGAACATGTGCACTAACCTTTTGATGCACTGTAGATGTGTTTGGTACCTTTGGGAAGCACCTAGGACCCAAAATGTTGTCCCTCTAGATTTTCCACACCAAGATCACCAATGGCAGCCCCTTGAACAGCTTCTAAAGCATTGCCAACCAATTAGAAAATAGGGATTTGCCTTTAGAGAGGTTGTAGATGTATACAGGACACTAAAAATAATTTCTAGCAATTTTAATTCAAGAGAATATAGGCAATTCTCTTTGAATTGATGAAAGAAGAAGAAGAAGAAGAGAGAGGAGAGCTTCTTTGGGTAGCAGCACAAATGAGAGAATATCATATTGGTTTTTCATTCTTTCATAATATCACATTATATAATTAGGTCATCACTTAAAAACCTTGCCACATGTCATCTTCTGATTGCCTCTTAGTTTAATTGACCCAATCATATTGTGCCAAGTGTCAAACCTAGATTTAATCTTGACTTTGATCATCTTACATGATTAAAAGACAAATGGCAAGCTTATATGGTGCCATGTGTCACCATCTCATGGTGCCACCTGTCACTCTGTGAAATGACCAAATTATCCTGGTGTTGTAATTTTGAGTTCTCAACCCAAAATAATTATTTCTCCTCTTCTAATCAATTTATATCAAATATAAATTAATTAATTAATCTCTATTAATTAATTTCTCACAATTAAATATATATTTAAACTATTTAAATATAAACTTAACTTATACTATACATCCAATAACATAGATTTGGTTTCAAGCCATGCTAGGGACTTTGCAATCTAATTGCAAACCAAACATATTTAATTAATCAATTAAACTCTTTAACTAATTAATTAAATCACATTTAACTTGGTGATTACTTGTGTATGTGTGTAACTCACTAGGCTAATCACTAATTGGCAATGAGATATGATATTAATCCTTAATATCATCAGAACTCTTTCTTACCATAAATGATTTCTCTAAATCATTTTATGCACCTCATAGACCATGGTTAACACCTAGCATAGCATGTCATGGCTACCCAATTAGTAATAAGGAATACCTTAAATAAACCTTTTATCATATGTTACCATGCACTAGAATCTCTCTGTTACAAAATCCCAATTCGAGCTGGAGTTATGGTTTATGTCAAACCTCATTTGCTATGAATATTATGTTCTCTTTTAATTCCAGTTCTTGATTAAAAAGATTTTCTCATCAGAAACTCTTTTCTGATTAAATCTAACTGTCCTGGCCAGGAACTTGAAAACATCAAGAACAATTAAATGAACATAAGATTTTATCCCTATTTACTTAGGGTCATAGATTCCATCTTGATCAACACCTACCTCCATATATAACTAGTAGGAGCCAACACACACCCATATACCCATACACAGTACAAATATAAAAGCAGTATCAAACTCAAACCACCTATATACAAGATAATTGTGCTATCTCAGGTCTAAAGATTATATGCACTGATATGATTTTTGACAATGCATTAACGAGAGTAAACTCCATGTGCTTGTCATAAATGTCACTGGTTCGGCCTACTTATCATGCATAAGTGCCTATCATGTTTGTTATATGGCATGAGACTCACCATTCTATCTTATTTATATCTCATATAAATACCATGGGAACAAACATGATTACAATCTTTCTGGATAAGTCATGTCTTGTGTGAAGTATCCTCAACTGTGAACCAATTTATGATACTTTGCTCTAGAAATACTGTCACTCATATTCTTAACAACTTAATAATAGAATTTCTTATAAAATATCAATGGACCTTTTCTATTACACATAAATATATTATATAAACGGAAAAGTGGAATTGCCTTTTATTAATAAAATAAGTACAAGATACATAATAAATGATATGCTCTAGGGCATACTACTAACAAAGTTTTAACTAATTGAGTGGATATGGGAAAATAAAATCTCTGTAGATCCCCTCCTTGATATAGTAGAGAGTAGTATATAGTCTAAAGAATAGAAACAGAGATCACATAGTGAATGCATGGCTACTATTCTCTGAGTTCCTCCTTAGTTTCCTATTGCTTAAGATAAGAGTATACTCTCAACAGAATAATGTTAAGAGCAGTAAGTCAGCAAAGACAAATTATAGAATGCCAATAAAAAAAGAGAGTGTAGAAATGAAAATTTAAACAATTGGCTGTAGATGTAGCATAACACAAATGCCAGTGAAAGTACTAGCTAGAGTGATCAAAAGACCAAATTTGAGTAACACTGAGGTGTAGATGACTTGGTAGAGACAGTAAAAAAATACAAGTTTTTGATATGATAGTCAGGTCAAGAGAGAGAATAGAGCTAAAGAATTAAATAGTCAAAGTTCAGTTTGGGGTAAGAAAAAAGGAGTTGGCTAAAGAACAAATTGAAAAGCCCAGATTAAGATAAGATTAGGATGAGTACAGTTAAGATACAGAGGGGATAAATGTGGTTTTAGGGAAGGCAAACAAGATAAATAGAAAAGTAAGGGTAGAGAGCTTAGAAAAGGATGACATTAGAGAGAACGTTTGTCAGGGTATAAAACCAAAAAGTGTAGAATTCAAAGTAGGTCATAATTAGTGTAGTGTTAGGAGCCAGAATATAGAGCTTAGAGTTGTAAGGTATGGAATAGGTTTTGTATATTTTCTATCACCAAGGTATAATAAGAAGCAATGGGATAAGGACCTTTGACATTGTTAATAGTATGAGGAAAGTTAAGTGAGATATGCAACCAAAATGGGTAATAACCAGAGGGTGTGCAACTGTAACACAGATTGTCTTATCAGACAAAGAAGCAATGTCAATAGTTAGTAAGTTAAATAAAACTCAACCTAATGGATTCAATTATGCATGATGAGAGATAAGAATAAGGAATAATAACACAAAGATTTGATGTTAGAATTTAGAATGGCAAGATAGTAGTCATAGAGACAGTAATCATAGGTTAGGTAAGTGTTTATAATATGACCAATAGGTTAAATTTGTAAGAAAACATGAGTGACAGTAAGCAACAGAATAATAGTAAAGGGCAAGATAGGATAGGTATAGATATTAATCACAAGTTATTAGAAAATACATAGATCAAATGAATGATTATTGATAAGACTGGAGTTAGTTCTAGAACAATCTATTAGTGCTTTACCTTCCAGAATATAGCGAAGAAAAAGGGGCACTAGACAAATGATTATAAATATGGAGGACAAATAGAGAACAAAAAAAGATTATAAATTTTAAGATGTTGAGTGGAATAGTGGTACAATGGAGGGTTGGTGCAGTTGATATTCTGTAGAAAGAGCACATTAGTAGCAAGGAGATGTTAAAACTTGAACTGGGATATAAGATATGGGTACTTTTGAGGTTGAAGTTTGGAAAGCTATGGCAATAGATGTATCAATATCAAAGTGAATGAACATGTAAGGTATCTTGTCAGGGTTTATGGCAGAACACACATTCACCATTGCCATGGTTAGCTCAGGTGAAACTTATAGGTTTAAGGGCATCTAGCTAAACATGATGAGCATTTTCCCTACAAAAGGTATTAGGGAATGATAATTTTCTGATGTTCAAGTTGGAGAAGGAGGTACTGGAAGAACCTTTCATGGTGAATGGCTAGTGTTCCATAATATGACTAGTACGCTAGTACTATAGTATGATGCCATATAGTGGATGTGCTAGTAGGAGCCAATCGCAGAGTTAAAATTTTGGAAGTAATAGAGTTAGTAATCAAGTTAGGGTTAATAAGTAAAAAGGTTACAGTTAACACTGATAGGATGAATATCTTCAAATGAAAGGGACACTAAGGGATGTTTAGGACAAATTATGGTAAAATGGCAGGTTAAAGGAGCGGTAGAGCCCTGATTCAAGTGCCCAATGTGTCAGGAAGTACATAAGATGGTAAAAAGTTTCAAGCAGAGACTAAGATATGATGAGTCATGTTGACTGAGTGATTCGAGAATACATAAATTTTTGTCATGTCAGAGGAGAGACCGATTCACTTGTCAATGTCGATAGATGATGGAAGGAATGCTTGGCATTTGGATGGGACTCTACACAACTGATTATCTATGAGATAGGCAAGAGTCGGTACAAGGACCTTATTAGTGGCACAAAGTAAGTGGAAAGATCACAATACCAGGGAATTAAGAAGCACAGGTGCTTTTAGTACGGAGAAAAGTCTTAGTAAAGCTCCATTGGCCAAATAGGATCAGCAATGATTTCTGGTAAGATGCATGCAAAAGTAGTAATTTTAGAAGGGCGCTTCATGAAATCTTGTAAAACAAGTAGTGTGAGTCACTTTTGTGCACCACAAAGATTGGTAATAGAAGAGAACAAGGATTAGAATTTCAAGCTACTACACCAGAGTCTAGTAAAAGAATAAAGAGTATCAAAGATATCAAAAAAAGATTAAGGAAGAGTTGGAGGTAGGAGTTTCACTACAAAAGGATGATGATGGCTTAGATGCTAAAGCAAAGTTAGAGAATAGTAGAATAGGTTTGATAGCATAAGTAGAGTTCAAGGAGCAATGAACAACCACATTCTTTTCCTTGGCCCTTTTTGTTTAAAATTTGGGGATGAAGTTTTCTTTAGAGGGGAAGATTGTAATAATCTGAATTTTAAAATATAGATTTTATATTTTTATATAGTATCTAAATATTATTTTAATAGTATCTAACTAATTTATAATTTTTGTAAACCCTCATTTATATGTTCTTAATATTATTCTAATAATATTTTATAAATTATTTAATAGTTTAATTTAATTGAAATTGTTAGTTTTAAATATTAATGTTAAACCAATTAACAAAATA
Organism: Hevea brasiliensis; assembly: GCF_030052815.1. Classification (NCBI taxonomy): domain Eukaryota; kingdom Viridiplantae; phylum Streptophyta; class Magnoliopsida; order Malpighiales; family Euphorbiaceae; genus Hevea; species Hevea brasiliensis. The sequence goes on along the minus strand of NC_079495.1, from coordinate 98,192,626 downwards.
TATTATTTCATTATTTTTAACCTTAGTTCTAAGATTTAATTTATTGTTATTAATTTTATTATTATTATCAATATTATTTATTGAATTTTATTTATTATTTAATTGTACATATATATTTATTTTGGGACTTATTTGAAAAATATATAAAAGATTAAGTATTTATAAAAAAATCAAGGATTTATTAAGGACTTATTTTAAACTTTTCAGGAATGAATCTAGACAAATGCTTGTCCAAATTCATTCCCAGATTTTAAAAAGAAATATAAATTCAGCTGTCTTTTTCTCTCTCTCTCTCTTTTTCCCTCCCACACTCTTCCCTCTCCCTCCTGTCACTCTTTTCCTCCCCCGCCCCCACTCCCCCCTCCTTCCTTTTGCAACTGCCGGCGAGACTCTGACCACCGGCAGTGGCCTGCAATAGAGCCCCACCACCCCAAGATGCCAACAAGCCACCAGCTAGTCGGAGCAACACCAGTAGTGGTGCAAACGCGGAAATTCCTCCTTCGATGCCTGCACGGGGGTAATAACTTTCAAGCTCGATTCTGGCCTCATCCGAGTCTGATCAAGGCATTCTTAGTGGAGTTGGAAAGCTTATTCTGAGAGCTTTCTTTTGATACCAATTTTGCAGCAAATGGTGGTCGTAGGAAAAGTTATGAAAGAGAGAAGTTTTGGGTTTTTCAGTTTTTTGATCAAATCTAAGACGATCCGACTATTGGATCGACGATCCGAGACTACTGATAGACTTAAAGTGACGAAACCTTCGAGATGAAATTGACCTTGCTCTGATCAGATACCGTTTGAAAAAGGCGATCATCGAATGGTCCAGATCACTTAGTGAGATTTTTAACCTTTTTTGATACCTGTAAATTAAATATAATTGTATGATAATTATCAGTAATTTATGGGCTTAGTTTAGGTGCAATCGGATTGATGTTAGCTCACTAGTGCCTAGGACTGAGTTTTCGGCCTGATCTGGCTGCCCGGCGGCCCGTCCTAGAATATAATTAATATTACAGTCGATCCTAGCATTTTCAGACATTTCGAACACATTCTAGATAGCAAAATTTGCATAGGTAGTCTCGAACTTAAGTTGTGTAAATTTTTACCTTGGCTAGTTAACTGATAAATCTCTAAAATATTTCTAACTTAATAAAATTAAATAAAATAATTTTAATTAATATAAGGATGATGTAGAGGACCTCCAGCAATATTTTTATAATTTTTGAAGTGCTAAAAATAAATATTTAGATTGTAAAGGAGTTAGGGACATGAGTTGGAGTTTAGAGGATTAAGCCTAGATTAGGATTCTTGTAGGTCCCAAATGGGCATTCTAATTATTGTTGTGGACCTGAAACCCTGTGTGTTATTGTTGGTTTATTTTTCTTACAAGGGGTTAGGCCCAATTATAGGGGAGACTCTGTCAAAATTTTGACAAGACCTTAATTAGGATTTATTTTAATTTTATAGTTTGAATTAATTATTTAATTTTATCAGTCTTTTAATAAAGGTCAGTGTGTATGTTTAGGTAATCAGTGCAGGCCGTCTTTTCCTTCTAGCCAGACCAACTGTAGTCCAGTCAACTAGTCTGTGAGTTAGATATTGATTATTTTTATAATTTCAATATTAATTATATATTTGGCATGGTCATGCATTTTATGAATATTTAATTATACACATGTATAGTTAATATATTAATGGCATTAAGCCAGACTGCAGGTTGTGCTTCTTAGTTAATAGTTTCTTGTGTTTATTTATTTATTTACTTATTTGTTTAATAACTAGAACTCCGCTGTGACATTGGGTTATGTATTTATGGTATTAATTAAAGAAAAAAAATTTATAATATTAAATAGTTTGTTCATGATGATATCAAGGTTGAGCTGAGCTCCTCTAGCTTTAGTTTCTGATGGTCATCAGGTTGGGTTGACTCAAATAAAAATATAATAGTTATTTTATTTGCATGTCAGGCCTTAATTTTGGCCCTAGTTATGAGTTTGAGAATATTGAGGCTTACTATAGGCCTCGGGGCCTTTAAGATGGCCTAGGTCCTAGTGCCGGTCCTACCCATAGAATCAGGTTGTGACATTTCAAATCTTTCTTCTACCAGCAAAAATGAGGTAATAATGCTTTTATACTCCCTGACATAAACCCTAAAATAGACTAAAAATGGTGTGTGGTGAGGTTATACACATGTGACAAAATTTTGCTCTTTCAGCCAATTAATAAGGAATTGCATGGCTGGAAATGTGCCCATGTAGCGTCTTATGCGGAGTTAGAATTGGAGAAAATAAGTAGAGACAAGTTTGCATGGCCATATAAGTTTTTGGCACATTTTGGTAAGCTTTAAAGAATTTTCATGAAGGTGCATAAGTAGGTACACAGGTTATGCAGAAGGTTATAAACATTTCGGAAAGTTTGGGGGATTTTCCGCTCAGCTGCATAAGCTATTGTATAACCTATGCAATGGGCTATGCAAGTTTCAGCAGATTTAAGTTCATCCTCTGTGAAGGTGCATAGGCTATGCAGGAAGCTCTGCACATTTCAATAAACTTACTATATTTCTCTGGTCTCTTGCATAAGATAGTGCCTAGCCTATGCACTAGGCTATGCAAATTTCGACAACTTAAGAACTTCTTTTATTTTTTGGACATAAGCTGCACAAGCTATGCAACTCCTTATGCAACTTTCAACAGCCTTAAAATATCTTTAATTTTTAGGCTTTATTTTTTACACTTTTGGATCTGGAATTTACTCATCACTTGCACAATTACCTTTTAGTCCCTCAAGAGTACCATTTTACCTACAAAATAAAATGAAATTATGAATTAATCTAAAATTTGATAATTATAAAAAAATTAACTAAATAACTAATAAAATTAACTAAAAATGACTAACAAAAGAATAAAATAACTATGAAAGTTAACCTGAATGACTATAAGAAATGTATATATCAATGATCGCTTTGTTATTAATATTATCAAAAATATTTTTCTCAGCATATGCATTCAAAGAAGTATTTGACAAATTTTTTTTCCATCCACTTTAATTATTATAGAGTTCTTTTATAGGACAAATTCATAAAATAAAAGAATGTGGCATTACCTCCAAGGGGTGAGATGGGATGGCAAGGGTCCCTTCTACCTTAACCAGTGATTTCAGGTTTGAGTCTTGGGTATTGAGTACCTTTAAAACTTGGGAGGAGGTGCTTTGCCCTCTTTGTGGACCTACCAGGCACGAATCCGGATTATTCAGGCAAGTGAGCTTTGGATACTGGGTGGTTTCTACCAAAAAAAAAAAGAATGAGGGTGTTAATAAAGATATCGTGTATTACATATATCAATATTAAAAAAAAAAAAAAAAGGATATGTCCATGTTGAAGAATTTAATAACTGGGGTTAATTATCAACCTTTTATCACCAAAATGGTAAGACTTGAGCTCAATTGACCATTAAATTTTTAAACATATATAAATTTGGATGCATCTAATATAAGCTTGAACTCATATGAGAAGAAGTTTAATTACTGTTAAATTAAATATTTGTATTATGATATGTGCAGAATTAATTAAGATGTATATATAAAATGGACAAATATATATTCAAAAATTCAATCTAATAATAGATACACTCTTCCATATATGAAATTGAACTCTCCATAATCACACCCTATAAATTTAAAAAAAAAAAAATTTAGTGAATCAATTAACCCTTAAAACCACAAAAGAATTGTATTAATTGCTATGATTATTTTGTTTTTGAAAGTGTCACGGAAAAATAGAACAAATTATGGATTTTTTTTATTCAATTCACCGTAAATTTGACATATTTGTATAAAATATATGATATAATTTACCTCTCTATATATATATATATTACACATATTTATGTTTTAAGTTGATCGAATCTAAGTAAAACTTTTTTAAAAATTATATACCTTATTCTCGAATTTAGAGGCATATAATTGTGTGATGGTTAAATTTTAATTTGAAATATAGAACTCATTTAATTTCAATTTAATGAATATAAAATTTTTTATTATTCATAATTATTGATTTTTTAGTAATAATATAATAAAACGACTTACGAAAATTAATAACAAATTTATTCTGCCACTAATTATCAACAGATTTGCAATGTAATAAAAACTAATTTGTGTAGTCAAATTAGCTACGAAAAAAATTTTATTGTTAATTTTAGCTCCAAAAGTTGGCATACAATTTAGTAGTGAAATATCAAGAAAATTTAGTAATTTCGTTGTTAATTTCAGTGCCAAATTAACAATGAATTGGCAATGGATTTTGTAAAAATTATGAAGCAATCTTTTTTAAAAGAAAAAATTTTGCAATTTTGATGATAAATTAGCAATGAAATCTAAATCCCTTTTAAAATTTAACAATATATTTTGAATATGTTACTAAATTGTGGAGTTTTTTTTTTTTAATAACAGCTAATTTTGCAATCAATCGCTTAAATTAATAATGAATTTTAGCTCTGTTAGTAAGTTGTCAACCTTTTTTTTATTAGGAAAAAATTATTTTTTTAATTATAAATTGCATTACAAGACCACAAAGGCAATATTCCATTCAATGAGGATCCAAATACACAAGGGCCCATAAACCTGATAGAAACCTAAGAACAAATAACAGGTCTAAGCCCCAATTTTCCTCTCCTTCACGGCGCCGCACGCCTAAGCTCGAAGGAAAAATAAAATTTTAAGTACAAAAATTAAGATAATTATTTATATATTTAAAAATGAAAAAAATTTTATCTAAATTCAATTTATTATAAATTTAAAATATAAATATATGATATTTATATATTTAATAGGTAAATTTATTATAAATTTTATTATATATTTTATACCTTAAATACATAATAAATCAAATTTAGATAAAAAAATCTCTAAATATATTTACAATATATTTATTAAAGGATGCAAATGCATTTATAATATAGACTGTGTATATGAATCTAAACTATTGTATGGAAAGTGAATGGAAAGGGGATGGAAGGGAATAGAAATTGTTTATGAAAATCAAATGAAATAAATGGGAATGAAGTAAATGGTTATGAGTTATCCATCTTATTTCTACTCTTTCCATCCCGGTTTATATAAGAATTAAGACATTGTTAAAATTATCATAATTTTAATAAATATTTATTTTTATAGCTGAATAATATGTGTGCCTATCTCTCGATAGAAAAATAAAAAACCTTTCTATCAACTTTTAATAATTGATATTAGAGCATAATTGTAAACTTTTTTTTTTTTCATATTATGTCTTCTCTATATATTCCAGTGGTCAAGGTGTTTTTTTTTTTCTTTAATTTTCATAATTATTGACTTGTCGTAAGGGCATATTAATTTTCATTTAATTTTGCCATTTTTAGGCGGAATACTATTTTTGTTAATTAAATTAAATATAAGAGACCAAACTATTTCATTTTCTAACTTTTATAGATCTCAAAATTATCATATAATTTACTCTAAATTAAAGTTCAAGACATTATTATATAGGATAATTTATAATTTAAACTTTGATGTATGATAAAATTTATAATTTAATTCTTATATTTTTTAAACTAAATAATTTATTTCTATCATTAAAATTTCATTAAGCTACTATTAATTTTAATAAAAATTATTAAAATCATCCTTATATTTTATAAATTGATGCTTATATATATATATATATAAATAAATTATAATTCTTATTAAAATATTAAAATTAAATTACTTAATTTAAAAATTATAGAGGCTAATTTATAAGTTTAATCAAATTTTAAAAATTAAATTACTAATAAAATAAAATTTTAGAAATTAAATTATTTTCAGATTAAATATAAAATTAAAAACATTTTGATTATTTTTATTAAAATTAGTGTTAACTTAACTGAAATTTTAATGATAAAACTTATAAATTTTGCAAAATCTTAGAACTAAATAACTTGATTTTAAAAATACAGGGATTAAGTTATAGATTTTATCAAATTTTATAGACTAAATTGTAGTTTATCCTTTCTAATTTTTTTACACTAATTTACAAATTAATCCTCAAACTATGTGAAAGATTACAAGCCAGTCCATTTTTTAAGGAGAAGCACTTTAAGTTTCAAAATTTAATTATGTTGACAAAATAATTCATCCATTTAAATTTACCATTAAATGATTAAAATAATCTTATCTAAGTTTAATTTAAAATAATGATGTGTCGAATTTTATATTATTTTTAAAATTTATATTTAAGTAATTATTTACTGTATATTAAAATAATTAATAACTTAAATTATTATAATTCATTATAATATATAATTTTTTATAAAAATATCAATAATTCTTTGATAAGTTAAAAAATTTATAAATTATAAATGAATTATATATTTAAATGATTTACATATAACTATATTCTGTTAAAATAAATTAAATTGAATCACATAAAATAAATTTTTTTATATTTTCTTTTAAAAATTATGTTAAGAGAATTTTTATAATTGTTTAATTATTGAAAATTACCACTTTAGATAAAATTAATTACAATATGAAATTATAAGCTATAATATAAGAAATTTAAGAATTTAGAGAAATTTTAATTAGCAATAACTAATTATTTTTTAATTATTTATTATTAATATTTTGTATTTGAATAGTTGAGTGTTATAAAAATATTAAATTATAAATATTATTTAAATTTAATTTTTCAGGATTTCAAAAAAATTTTAATTTTTTTCTAATATTTATTTATTAAATAATTAAATATTATTTAAATATGAAATTGAAATAGAAAATGTATTTTATTAATAAATAAAATATAAATTATTTAATTATTTTAAATTAAAAACACAATAAAAATATTTTACTTGGAGGAAATAATTATCCTGTAAACAAAATTAAATTCCAAAATTAATATATTTTTTTATTATTCAATTATAAAAATAACATATAAATTGTAACACACGTCAAGGTCAACTTCTAATAGCCTACTCATCATTATCGATGATATTTCCTCGCAATTCTCCGTGAAGACGCTCTGCAGTTCCTAGTCCAAGTCTTTCTCCAAGAGCATGACTCAGTATAATACACCATTAAACAAAGATCCCTCCCCCACTCTCTCTCTCTCTCTCTCTCTCTCTCTCTCTCTCCTTTTATTTGCATTGTTTAATAATTAATATTTGATAATTTTCTCCTTTTGCTCTTTCGGTTTTGATAAGTGAAAGCAAGCACTGATAGAATTGCAAGGTCACCTAATCCAATACCCATTTCTTCAACGTTTTGAATTTTGACATCACCTAGAGCTTCAAACTATTAAAAGTATTTTCATTCCCCAAAATCCAAGTGCCATTTAGCAAGTTCTTTCGTTCAAGATTAAAAATTTTTCAAAAAAATGTCTGCTTTAGAAATGTCCCACATCGATTTGGAGCAGGGGAGCCACAGCCGTTCCGTCACGGGAAGTGATGACTCCTGCTTTTCTGATGCAGAAGATGGGTCTTGCTACTCTCAATTTTATTCTACCACGGGTGGCTCCTATGACGATTACGCTTTCGCTTGTGTCTCTGATCCTGAGATTATAGACGGTGTGGTTCCGGATTCTAGGAGGGTATCGTCTGTGTCTGATTGCTCTGTGGAGGTGGAGATTGAGGGTCGGGTAACTGAGATAAAGGTGCATTTGGATAAGTTGGAGAGGGATTGTAGGATATGCCATCTGGGTCTGGAGAGCAATAGCCATGAATCCGGGGTTCCCATTGAATTAGGTTGTTCTTGTAAGGATGATTTGGCTGCTGCTCATAAACAGTGTGCTGAGGCTTGGTTCCAGATTAAAGGAAACAAGTAAGTACAAAAAATAATTTTATTTATTTATTTATTTATTTGGAAAACGTTATTTGGATTATTAATTTTGTTTGTTCGCGGGAAAAGGTGGATTCCCTATTTGGTAGTGGCAAGTTCATGCATTTTTCTGGTGTAATGAATGATCCATTTCACTGTTCATAATAGTCTAAGAAGTGCCTGTAAATCTCCACTTCAGTGGTTGCGTTTTCCTTACTCTTCAAGGAAAGCTAATGATAATTACCCATTAAAGATGCAAAAGAAAAAGATTGGTTCCAGGTTGGGTGTATCAGAATATAGTTTAATTGGATGTGAAGCATAATATAAGGGTAGCAACTCTGATTACTTATAACATAAAGGGAAAGTGGAAGGGAATTGCGTTTCTTGATCAAGTTAGAAAAAGTAAAGCCAAAAAGTAAAGCATTAGGATACAAGACCTCATATGTAATTGCACCGACAATTCCTTAACAGTCCATTCTTTTTTCCAGGTTTAGGAATCTTTGTGTTGCTCTTTTGTGATTATCCTTTCTTTATGAAAGTTGAGATTTGACACCCTATTGATGGACACGTTTGTCTTTACTACAAGCTTATTTCTTGCAGGGTAGGCCGCTTGATTTTTTTCATAATTTGCTAGATACAGATTCCTGACTTGCTGTTCATCTAACATGTTTAATGACAAATGATAAATTGACTTTTAACAAGATACTGAAAATGGCTAAAAATTTCCTGATGCTTATCATTTTTTTAAGATGTTGGCAAGTGGTGTACCTTTAGACTGGATATTGTTTTAAATTTGGCAGGGCAAAGCAATCTGGTGGGGCAAATTTTTATCTGAAAACTTAATAAAGTTTTAAAATGTTCAATTCAGGAGCCATGTTAGCTTGAAAGAAAAAAATATATGCTTTTAATAGCACTAGAAGGAATTTACTTTTAATCTCTCTCCTTACATTGTAGAAATCTCTTTTCTCATGTGAAAGCATATAAAATATATGCAGGAATGTACAGCAGAGATGCCATCACGAGATTCAACAATAATTAATTATTCTTAAGCTGATTTTGAAGGCAATAATATATGCAAAGTTTTATGTGCTGTAGTATCAACATAGATATTCCAATCCTTTAAGTTTTCCCAATACTTTGTCTAGGCAGTTGCTAATGTTTCGAATCTTATGCTTATAACTGTAGCAGTATGGTGGTGTAAATTTCCAAAAACGAATCTCTATTATTGACATGTTTGGCACAAATATTTCCATTTTATCACTTCCTCATTTCTTTACCTAATATCCGAGTCCTTATTCTGGATTAGCCTTTTTAATCTGGATTGCACGTCGCTTTCTTTTTTCCAGCTTGCTGGGAATCATTTGCTGTTTCCTGTTTCCTGTTTTTTCACTGTGAAGAAGACATCTGTGCTCACTTAATATATGAATTATGTGAGCTATGTTCTTTTTGTTGGTATCTCCCTTTTTGCTTGTCTTTTTGTTTATTTATTGTCTTATTATTACATTGACTGCCAACTGAACACCTCTATTATGCAGGTGAATAAATATGTGTAAACCAGTATCATTTATTTGTAGTTGATCTCTCTTTTGAACTCCAAAACATGTTACAAATATTAAGCTAGCTTCCATTAGTTCCTTTCGTCATGAAAGATTGATTGGTCTCATTTATGTTCTAGTATTTATTCCTCTTTTTGCATTCATTTACCATTCTCTATATATATCAGGACCTGTGAGATTTGTCATTCCATTGCTCGTAATGTGGTTGGAGTAAATGAAATTGAGAAAAAAGAGCAATCAAATGAGGCAAACAATGCTACTGCAGTGGCTGCAGCCCCAGCATCAGCACACCATTCAGAAACTCAAAGCTTCTGGCATGGCCATCGCTTCCTGAATAGTCTACTTGTGTGCGTGGTATTTTCATTTGTCATATCATGGCTCTTTCACTTTAATGTTCCATCCTCATAAACTGTGAAACGTATTGAGACCAAATATATATATAGAAGAAGAAGAAGAAGAAGAAGAAGAAGGAAGAGCATCAATGAGAAGAAAGAATAGTTGCAGAATAGCAAAGCTTGCAGAATTTGTTGCTGTATTGTCGATGAACAAAATAGTTGAGAACCTAAAGGGTTTCATAGGTAGTCACACAACCTTGTTTTTCACTTTATACCACAGAGAACTCTGCCTTGAAAATTACTTATAGTTTCAAATGCTTGGATATTGGATTGATTTGCTCTGAGTGTTGTAGTCTGCCGTTCATCGTTAATGCTAAGCATGTCCCCAATCCACAATTTGCTTTGTGAAACAATTATGAAAAACTCTTGGTTGTTGCCTTTTTCTTTGCTTTATTTATTTTATTGGGGAAATTAAAAAAAAATTTTCATGTGGATATGCATATTTTCACTTTGAGATTTAGTTTGGGGTAAAGTGATACCTTATAATTATGTGCCATTATCAAATAAAGGTATTTTAACTAACGCCGTTAAAATATGATAATGTGGCATTAAAAAATAATATTATAATATTATTTTAATTATAAAAATAGTCTCACTTAAAATAAAATTAAAAAACAAAAATTTTTAATTACTATTAGCGGCAGATGAGCTTTTCTCCGATGGAAATATTCTTGTTACAGGTTTGCTATGCGGACAATTAAGAGTTGCTTTGGGTTTGGTTTATATGCTTTAGAAATTTTTGGTGGCCTTGACCCTCTAATTGACCTTGCTTATCTCATTCTTGGTTTGACATTGGTATGGTGGTTAAGAGAGAGCATCTTGACTGAGGAAAGGCCTTATTATGTGATGATTGTGTGTATGTTTTTTTCCTTTTATAACACTAATACATAGGTGAAATGTTTCGCGTAGTTGTAACATTTTTAAAATAAAGCTTGTGGAATAAATAAAAGCAAAATGAGAAAGAAACATGTGTTATAACCGCTTTGAATTCTTCTCATCGCACGGCTGTTATTATTGAGGATTATGTAGGCACCTATTTTGCGACTACAGTTTTGTTCAATCTCAATACAATAGGTGGAGTTAGATACGTCTGATAAATCACCTAATCCAAATGAACTTGGAGATGCTTCAGATTTTCCTTTCTTCCCATTATTCATGGCTCACGCACATTAGCAGGGCGTGATATGACTAGCATGGATAGCACCCTCTCTCGGATAGATGAAAATTTGACCTTGTCTAGTTTACAGTATGATGCCACATAATCACTACGTTTTATCCTTTTTTCTCATAAAAAACAAAGGATTTGCTTTATATAATTTGCTCTCTCTCTCTCTCTCTCTCTCTCTCTCTCTCTCTCTCTCTCTCTCTCTCTATATATATATATATATATATATATATATTATATACATCACGTCTAGTTTCTTTATGTTTTGCGCTATATATAACCCACTCCATCGAATTTCAGTGACTGCACTAGCTATGATGTAGAAGAGCTCATTTAAAACCTCAAACTTATCCCTTCCTATCCTTCTTTCATTTGAAATTAGGAGAGATAGAACACTATTTAGTTCACAACTCCATTCTTTCCATTATTGCTTCGCTTATTTTTCCATGGTTCCATTCCTTCCATCTTGAATCACAATTTGCTTGAAGAAGGATATTGGGTAATGGTAGCAACCACTGCCAATTGTTCAGAAATTTGCAAGGCCCCATCTGGAAATGGCTCAGCTCACTTCTGGGCTTGAATGGAAATGGAGATTCTAGCAACATCGCTGGAGCATGGATAAGCTTGCGTGAAGTTTCTAAAATAGAATCTATTTTTTTTTATATTTTTATAATTTTTAATAATTAAAAATTATTTTAAAATATTATAATATTATTTTTTATATCACATTAGGATATTTAATTAGCGTTAGTAAAAATATCTTTATTTGATAACACCGCACAACTATAAGCTATCACTTTGTCACGAACTAAATCTCATATTCTGAAGTAAAAATTATGCAAAACCACAGGATACTTTTTTATAATTTCTCCTATTTTATTTATTCATTATTCGTATCCGCAATTATATGCACTGTTCTATAAGTAGTTTTCCTTTTTTTGGCTTTTTTTTTATTTTTTTTATAAATATTTTTAAAATTATTTACTCTTTCTACAAGAGTGTCTATTCATACGATGTCACGGTAATAGATAGGATATTTACCAAAATCATCGTAATTTTACCTGAATCCAATTAATATTTTCAATATTATAATTCATTTTAAATTTAATTAAAATTTACTTTCAATTATCTTTAATTAATAGTTTGCATAAAATATTTTTATATTGATAATTTATATTTTATAAATTTAATAATCCTATAAAATATTATCATTTTCGTGGAATCGAATATTTGATGTCCCCCTGTTCCCATAAGCTTTTTTCCCCCGCAATCCTCCTAGTCTTTTTTTCCCATCAACCAAACCTTCTGGGCACATGCTTGGACGGCTTTTTAAGATTCTTTTGCAATTTTTTAAAAACTCTTAAATAATTAAATAACTTTCTAAATTTTTTTTTAACATCATTTAAAATATACTTTTTTTTTAAATATTAACATTAATTACTTCAATTACTATTGATTAATATATTAAGAAATTAATAAATTAACTACTTTAAAAAAATAAATTATAAATTTAGACTAATGAAAAAAAATTATAAAATTAGAAAAAAAATTGTCATTAATTACTTTTTTTCATTATTAATAATTAATTAAATTTTATAAAATAATAATAATATTAAAAATTTCCTTTGTGTTAATATTAAAAATTCAAAATAATACTTTCTTAGGTAATTCAAACGCGAGTGAGTTCCCAACCTTGGGAAGCCTAGAGGGTAATTGTCGGTCCCTGAAGATTAATATTACCTAACAAAATCAATGAGGTGTATCGATATTGGCGGATGCATAGAAATAAATGAGGAAAAGTTTGATTTAGTTAATTTTTATTTTTTGTTTATATTAATTTAAAATTTTAAATTTAAATTTAATTTAATTTAAAAATTAAAATTTATGTATTAAGTTTTTTGATTTGAATAAAAAATTAGGGAGTTTAATTTTAAAATTAAATTTTTTTATTTTTTAATTTAAATTCAAAAATTAAAAAATTTAATTTCTTTATTTTCTTGATTTCAAGTTAAATTGAACTTAAATTTAAATTTTTTAATTAAATTTAATAAAAAGTTAAAGTTAGATAAATTAAACTTTTTCAATAAACATAGTGATGTAATTGACCTTTACACCTAATTATATATATTTCTATCCCTCATAAATGTAATTATTAAATTCTCTTTTCAATAAAATTTAAAATTAATTGAAAAAAAATATTTAAATTAAAGTTTATTTATTTTTAAAATTTTACTCTTAACATTTTAATAATAAACTTTATTAAATAATATAATTTATATATATTACAGTGCTAAATAATTTTGAGTTAACTGTGTATTTTGATAGTATTAATAATAATAATTATTTGATTTTATTATAATTTTTTTGAGTTTAATTATTTATTATATTTTTTATTTTATATATATATATATATATATATATATATATATATATATATATATATATTTAACATACTGAGCTGAAAAAGAATTAATTAAAAATTCAAAATAATACTTTCTTAAGCAATTCAAACGCTAGTGAGATCCCAACCTCAGGTAATTGTCAGTCCCTGGAGTAGGGCAGCCAAATCAGTGACTGCGTTTCAAGTGCTGCATTCAACAGATTAAGATTCAGCATAAATATTTATCAACACAAACAACAATTCCTGAAGAATCCTCAATGTTGTAGCGTCAAGAAAAACTGAAAATTAGGTGGGAAAACTAATAAGACTACGTACAATAAATAGCCTACACAAAATTATAAAAATAAAATACATTGCAAAAAAAGGGGAAAACGAATGGGAAAAATGAGAAACCTATACACTTTCAGCTTTTGTTCCTTTTGGCTTCTAATTTTGTGCCATCTTTGAGTGTTTCTTGTGCATCCGTCTCCATTCCAAGGCTGAAGAGACAAGCTGCTTGAAGGTATGAGGCAGTGGGCCACTCAGGAGATACCACTTGGGCTTGCATAGCATCCCCAAGAGCTTCTTGTGGCATTTCACTCATTAAGTAAGATAAGCAGCGCCTGGCATGCACAGTTGGCGACACCATGGTTCCCCCATCAATGAACTGCAGAAGACAAAAGGGAAAAACTTAGCTTCTCGCACAAGCCAATATATCGAAGTCTTATTACCATATTATGCAGCTGGAATTGGAAAGTCTCGTAATTTTCCTTTACTTTTTATCTTGAATGTGATGAAAGTTTACCAGGAGACAACTTGCTTCTATTTGCTCACAGAATATAATACTAAATGCATCTAGTTACGACGTCTGATGATCAGTGAGACCTAATTCTTGCATTTCTCCCAAGACAAATAATAGGGGTTTGTTTGGATAGTTGTGCATTTGAAATGAATAAGGATTTAAATTTGTGTTCTAAGTGAAAAATCATAAATTCAACATGATATCAAATTCAAATACTTTATCATTTGAAATCCACATCTATCCAAACTTATTTTTCCACAATTGCAATGGCAATTTAGATGATCAATTATTCTGGATCACCAAGTTTGGCTGCTTGTAGATTATCGAAAAAAATATAAGGCAAAACCCAAAATTTGCTAGGTCAAAGTGAAATGGGAATACTCACTTGCGTGTAGCATTCAATGGCAGTTGCAAAATCCTTAGCTCGAAAAGCAGTATCTCCATGCTTCTTAGAATTCAATGTCTCCTGCATTTGACTGGTCCACATTTGAAAAGAAAGCTGCAAGACGAGAAATAAAAATTCCTTGAAGCAAAGCAACATAATGTCAATCTGGTTGATTGGCTGAAATTCTAAGATTCAGAACCAGCAACATAATGCCCCGGGGTCTCTTTTTCTTGCGGAGGGGGACCAGGGAAAGTTAAAAATCTATGGATACAAAATTAGCTGACAACACACATCCTTCAGCCAATGGTAAACATTTTCTTTAATCAATTATACTATTACAGTTGCAATGGAACTGTGAGGAACTGAGGGCATAATGGCATGCACTCAAGCATTTTGTTTGCCTAAATAGAGCCAGGTGCTGCATCAGTCTAGCCTTATGCTACGTTGTTTCATTCGAGCCATTTTGCCTTGGTTTAGGAAAGTTCAATTCATCCAAATATACCAGCTGCCGGTGCTATTTCCTAGATTGAATTAAAGCACGACAAGACTTTGTTTTAAACAAATTTTCAGTTTTATCAAATCTGGTATATGTCCACATTTTTCACACAGATGAAATAAGTCATTAGGTCAAACCTCATTGGCAATCCCTTCATCATCCTTGTATCCAATCTTCTCCAGGATTTCATGTATAGCTGTAAGATCCATTCTCAAGCATGCCTCACCAAAAGGAGTTAATGACAATTGCTGAGTTGACGGTGCAGCCTCATGTGGGATACCCATCAATACGTAAGATGGAACCTGCTAAAACTTCATTTAATGAGAAATTATAGCCTCTCTCTTTTTCTACAGAAACTATTTTAGCTCAGCTGAAGCAGACCAAATATTACAAAAAGGAAGTCTGCCATTTGTAAAAATGTGTAGCCAAAACATCCAACTCAAAAAGCATTTCCAACTTTAGAAAGTTAATTCAATAACACTATTATTCTATCTACCTCTGCTTCTTTCTGAAGTGACAAAAGTGAAGTAACAAGCGACTTTGCATTTGGCCTCTCACGAGCTTCATATTGTAAACAACGGGAAGCTAATCGCACTAATTCAGTTCCATCATCTTTTGAAAAATGACCCTCCAAAGCAGAATCCATTAACATAAGGAAATTCTTGCCACGAATCAGGTCAAGTGCCTAAAAGCAAGAAACACATTCAAGTAAATTCCCAAGTTTAAAGCGTTTGACGAGTAAAGATCAACGAGAATAATTTAAATCCAGGAGCCAATAACATAAGTTTTGCCAACACTTTCAAACTAGCAAGAAAAGCACCTCTGGAAAATTTCAAATAATAAAAGACCACTATAAGTGAATAAAAAAATCTTGTGAAAATCCCAAAATCACTTCCTGAGAAGAATATAAAAATGTTGATGCCTCCATCCCACATTCTCAATAAACAGATGAGAGTGTTCGAAGATCAACCAATTATAGAAAACATTATTGTGATATTGGCTGCAGAAACAATTTCATGGAAAAATTAAATCAGGCCAATGCGGTTGAAAAGGAATATTTGAAGTGATGGTAAAAAGGCTAAAGATGCTATAAAATTCTTTGGATATTGCAAACCAAAGTCCCAAAGGTGGCATGGTTCAGTGAACTCAGACAGAAGAAGTAACGGTAGATTGCAACTCTATTACAAATGAATATGCAAGATCCTATATTATATTTCGAATTTCAATGCTACCAGCAGCGACTAAAAATACTTACATGGCTTGGAGGAATATGCTTGCCACTCAGAAGATCTAACAAGAGTGTTCCAAAGCTGTACACTACACTCTCTGGGGTCACTCTACCTGCCAAGATGCACATTAAGCTTCCTATTAGCTTTAACTTGAATTTGAAGCGCATGGAATTTGTGATGATGCTGATTTCAACCATATATACGTTCTTCATAATTTGGGATTATTCATACTGATCTAAGCACACGATACAGAGGCTAATAGTTTTCATCTGTTTCCTAGACTCTGACATTGAGAACTAAAAGGTCAAGGTCAGATCAAGATGGGAATGATTTATATGTGAAGATAATATATCAGTATTTAGTTATTCATAAATTTCTGATGCTCTTATAAACAATTTTTTACCGGTTCTCAAGTACTCCGGAGGGGTGAAAGCCAAATTCGTGCTATAACTTTTTCCATCTCGGCTATTCTTCATTAGTCCAAAGCAAGATAGCCTGGGATTACCATCCTGTCAATCTCCAAAACCAATATCATGAGCCAGCAAATACAACAGATCCACCAAAAAGAGAAAGTGAAGGCATACAAGCAAGGTTTACCTGATCAAATAGGACTCTGTAGGCATTAAGATCATGATACAATGCCCTTCCCTTGCTGCTACAGTATTCCAGGGCTTGCGCCAAATAAAGAGCTACCCTCAGCCTCATTGCCCATTTCATAGGTTGGTTCTCCCCTGCATTAATTCAACCAACAACCACCAAATCAAAAACTGTAACCCACGAATTGAATACCAATTCCTTTAAAATAATATTTAAAAAAAAAAAGAAGGAAAAGAAACTCACAGTGAAACAGATGCCTTGCAAGCGTTTCATGGGGCATGAACTCGGCAACAAGCAATCTCTCATCGCCTTCACAGCAACATCCAATCAAATTCGCCAACCGCTCGCTCCTCAAACTCCCTACTGATCTGGCTTCCTCCTAAATCACATTTCTCATTGACCGATTTAGTTAACATTTAATACCCAAAAAAGAAAAAAAAAAAAAACAATTCAACAACCAAACAAAAAGTGGATATAGATATAGCTAACGGACAAGGAATTGGCGAGAATCAGGCCATGCCAGTCTGTTAAATCGCTTAACAGCAATCCATCGGTCATTGTCGAGCTTCCCTTTGTAAACGACGTTGGGTGCTTTTTCACCGTGCTCCGACACAATATTATCCGAAGAGAAACCACTCGTGGCAACTTTCAGTTGCTCAAAGCTGAACTCGGTGAAACTCGGCCATACATTTCGGTCATTTTTGCCTCCACTTTCTGCAATGAAAAAGACACACACAGCTGCTAAATCACCTAACCCAAAATCACAAAAACGACACTGAGCCTTCAAGAAAAAAAGAATCTTACCGAGATCGGTGGATTCGAGGACGGAAGACTTGAGATGAGAGTGGAACCAACAGAGGGAGAATTTGGAGCAGCGGGCTCCCATTGACGGCGATAATTTAGATGAAAAAAAAAAATCAAATAAAATCAAAATACTGATCAGACAATGTGATCAGACAGTCAGCATTGATTCTCCGTCAAATTTTTTAACTTGGTCAAATCAATCTCAACTTGATAGAAGAGAACAGAAGAGGATCCAAAGGCTTCTTCACCTTCTGTTTCTCTCCTCTCTGCGTGTCTCCATAAATGTATATTTTTCTTGAGCTCCTCTACACTGGTTGATGCGTGTACGCTGCAAAAGCTCCTTTTTCTCTGCTTTCTGCTTTTCTTTACAAAAAAAGTGCATAATTTTATGTTATTTTTATAAGTAGGCGGCAAAGAGATGAACATAACGGTCGTATTGTTCTTTTGGGGTGTAAAGCAAAAGCAGTAACGAAAACGATGACGTAGAAATCAAAATCCAGCTGCTTTTGATTTGGTCGGGTTAACTTCAGCTCAACTAAACAGCAATTGAAAGCTGGTATTCCTTTCTCTTTCCTAACCTAATTATTTGGTAACTACTTTTGTTTTCTTATAATAATTAATTAGTATTAACTAAATGCAATAATAAAAAATATATTAAGTATTTATTAAATTTGCTTATATTTAATTTAGCTTGAAAATAATCGTAATCAACTATTAATGGAAGACTAGACTAAGTCATGGGATGCATGTGACCAACAAAAAAAAACATAGAGTTATTTTGTATTTATTGCCTCTTGTCAATATAAAATTTTTATATTTTGTCTTTATTTAATTAAAGTTTTATTTTTATTTTTTTTTATTGTTGGTTGAAAACAAAAACCTGTGACCTATTGGTTGATCTGGCCAAAGTTCGATTTAGAATTTGGATTTGATTAAAATCGAATCGGTTAAATTTAGGCTTGAGATGG
Source organism: Hevea brasiliensis (assembly GCF_030052815.1). Lineage (NCBI taxonomy): Eukaryota > Viridiplantae > Streptophyta > Magnoliopsida > Malpighiales > Euphorbiaceae > Hevea > Hevea brasiliensis. The sequence continues at coordinate 98,174,031 of NC_079495.1, read as the reverse complement.
TTGAGCTGTTTACAATTTCAAATTAGTTTGGAATTGTTACTCAAGATAAACCTGGTCCAAGGTTGATTCAAAATCAGAATTGAGTAATTCAATTCAAATTTGTTATCAAACCAAAATTTAAAAAAAAAAAACTGTTATGATCAAAATCAGCCTTTAATTGACCAAAATCAAACATGAATCATCCGATTCAATTTGGTTCAAAATCAGAATTTTTATTTTAAAAAATTGACTACTGAATTTGTTTTTTTGGGTAGAAATTGACTATTGAATTTAATTGAACTGAGAGAGACCCTGCAAAGTTCTTATTCCTCCAATTCTTATACCTACAATAGCTGATTCCGGCCTGGATAAGCCGTTGGCCCACCAAGGGCCAGCCTTGAATTAGATTGGACAGAAATTGATGGTTCGATCTGCACTTGGGTTCAAACTCTCCCCTGCACAGACCGAAATCGCTCCTGCGGGGCTCTATTGTTGACCAAATGTGATTTTGGTCATTTTAAAGATTGCGTATTGCAATGGGAGATTGCGTTTTGCTTTATTTTCAAGATTCTTCAAAACGGCATCCGTTTCCAGACGTCTTTTTCCCTGAACATCATATCAATATCCAACTGCATTTACTATATAAAAGGAGGTTAACTTTCTAATCTTGTTCAGAAGTTGTGTTCAAATAAAATCTACCCTTTCACATTCAACAACTATTTTCATTTGTTTAAAAAAAAAAAATGTTTAATATTTAATTGCCATAACCTTTTTAGATGGTATACAATTTCAAAGCAACTTTTCTCTATTTATCTAATTTTTTAAATAAATTGAGACATCTTTTGTCTCGATCAACGAAAGACTAATTCTTTTTAAACATCGGACGTGTAAAGTGAAACTCTCTCCATATTATTAACTCTATCTGTTAAATAGTAAATCAATCTATAAGGTATGATGCACGTTTACGACTACACTAAACTCGCTTGGATATATTTATCCAATTTTAATAAAATAACGTTTTTAAAAAAATATTAAGATATAAATAAGGATTTTTTTTTTCTAGACTAGTCTATCATGAATATAAAATATAAAATATATAGTGAGACTCATCTATTAATTACGTAAGCTTCACGTATTTATATCTTAAGTTTATGATAGATTGAATCTAAGCAAAAATTTACTCGTACTTAATTGCATAAGTAGCCTATTTGTTTTTTATTAGGAGACATGCAATAGCCACTAACTAAACAAATTTATTTTTGAATCTCTTTCAGCAAGACATGAGTGGACCTGAAACAGTAGTAAGTTGGATCTAAAGGGATGGTTGCTGGGATCACATAGACATAGAGATAATGATTGAATAAGGATAAGAAAAACAAAAGAATGGAGGAAATCTAATGCAGAAAGAAAATTTTAATTAATTAGTGTGACAGTTGGAGTCATAATTTGGAACACCCATTTAGGGATCAAGAGGACCCCCCTTTACAGGGGAAAAGAAGAAGCATGTAAAGGGAGAAAGTGGTGGTTATAGTTAGACTTAGACATGCTTCAATTATGATAAAAGTATACATCAATTCATATCAATTGCTACAGTCAATTGCCATCTCTTCTTCTCCTTCTTTATTGACTAACTTTTTATTAGCTTAAATTGCGCCAGCATCACTTTTGGGTCATAGGCATAGACAAGGGTGGAGGAAATTATACCTTATACGATGAGCGTGCATTGGGGCCTAATTGCTATCAATTGCGTACAAAAACACACTTCGAGTGGCCCACATGGGCAACCTCAAACAATTCCCTGGCTGTCATGTGATGCAGCCCACATTGACAGAGGTTGGCAAACCGGTTAAATATTTGTTATTTAAATTTGTTTATATAAGTGATTAATTAAAAATAAAATATATATTTTATATAATAATATTTATAAATTTTGATATATTATATTTTAAATAAATAAAATTTAAATATTTTATAAATTTATTAAATTTTTAAAATATAAATTATTAATAAAAATATTTTTATATAAATTATTAATTAAAATATATATAATTAAATATTTTTAAATATTTTTCAAATAATAACAATCGTATTAACACCCTATTGCCCATTCAATGGATTCTTCAACTACATTACACCAAACATATTCTCATTCCTAATTTTCTATGACCACTTTCAATGTTCATAGGACTTCGAATATGAAATTGTCCTATCTTCCTAATCCTAGGCCAATTACATTTTCCGAAACGGTGGAAATTTAAAAGGTTCATACATTTTTAGGAATGTCACTGTTAAGGATCGTAGCTCCAAGGTTTTTGCTTGTTACCTAATTTTACAGGACAGTTTTTTTTTTCTGAATTATTGCATCTTTTAATTTTTTTTAAAAAATTAATGATTTAATTTGTATATTTTAACTAATTAAATTAAAAATCCTTCCAATTATATTTTAAAAAATAATTTTTTAAATAATTTTAACGGAGTTAAAGACTAAATTTTTAATTTTTAAAAAATTAAGGGATATATATATATATATATATATATATATATATATATATATATATATATATATATTAATTTTAACATAATCCAAGAATAAAAAAATAATTTACCATTGAAAATATTTTTTTAGACTGATGAAAAATTAATTATATGAATCTTTAATTTGACATAATTAAAATAAAGAGAATAAATTATTAATTTTTAAAGATTAAGAAACATATGCATTAATTTTAAAAAGGATAATGTCCAAAAAAAATTCTAAAATTTGAGATTTTTCATACTTTTACCTCAAACTTTTTTCCTTTAAACAAAAATATCCTGAACTTTTAAATTATTTACAATTACACCTTTTTAACAGTGAAAACGTCCAAAAAACCCCAAAATTTTAACCCTTTTTTTTGTAATTGTATTTTAAATTATTTTATTAATAAATATACCTTAAACTTTGAAATTCACTATAATTGAACTCTACCTTTAGTTGCCTTATTAAATGCTAACAATAGTGCTAAGTTAGCATTTCTAATCCCCCAAATTAAAATTAATTAAATGCAATTTATAATGAAATAAACCCTAATAAATTAATTAATGGATCCTATTCTG